>NC_063164.1:3174032-3526049 GCF_023159225.1 Perognathus longimembris pacificus | reverse complement strand
CAAGAAGGGAAGCGGTGTGTTCCACAAGCGCACTTTTGCACTCAGGAGTTGGCATCCTTTGCTTTTGCACGCAAGAGCAACACTAAGCGTCCTAGTGAAGTGACACAGTTGACTGCGGGGCTTCTTGATCAGCTACGCATAGTGATGGAGGGACTGGCCGGAAGTCACGCACAGACCACGGGATCATTCCCAGCATGGCACTGGGTGGGTCACAGCCATGTTCACTGGCCAAGGGGAGGGGCGGGGGCGGGGGCGGGGGCCGGGGAGGTCAGAACTAGCCTGGGCCTGTCCCTGCTGGCAGAAGGGCGGGCTCTGGGTCAGCGTCTTCTCCCCTCGGGTCTGGACCTGGCGGTGACGTTTGTGTCACGAGGCCCCCCGGGGAATGACGGGGGTGTTGAGGGCAGAGAGGGCATGCCACCTCTCCTGTGGCCAGAGCCGCCGGCGCGGGGAGCCGAGAGGGAGGCACTAGCCTATAGTCCACCTAGCAGAAACGGAAGACATACCAGACCTCCGTGCCAGCGCTCATTCCAACCGCTCTGTATTGAATAGGACCCCCCCCCCCCGCCCCAAAGCAGAGCTGACCGAGCCTTCCCGCACGAGCCGAGTGCGAAGGAGCCCGGCCTCCCCCGCTGACCCAGATTGAGATTGCTTCCCAGAGTGAGGCGCAAAAGAGTGTCACAGCAGCCTGCAGCGGCACAGGGGTGGGATGCCCTGAAGGCTTCTGGGGGGCCAAGGGCAGGGTAGGGATGGCTTCCTAAGGCTTCTGGAAATTACTTAAAAGCAAAAGAAAAAACCCGCACCCTTTCTTCTCCACCGGAGGTTTTCTCAGCGGCTGCCCGCGTCCCTTGCCCGCTTTTCCTCGGCCACAGGGGAAAGCATGCCACCCCGCCCGCTCGCTAAACACACCCAGGCCCGAGCGCACTGAGCCCGGAGCCACTGCCAAGGTCCCCGAGAACCCCGGGACCCCATTGGGGGCTGACCCAGAACCCTCCCACGTCACCCCGGAGGTGGGGCTCTGACGAGAGGTGGCCTCCCTGCGCCATGCGGACGAGAGGGGCCCGGGAGGCTGCGGGCGGGAGCGCTTGGCTCACAGCGTCGGGCCCCTGCCCGATGATCCATGCGCCTCGCTCTGCCCCCCCCCCCCCCCCGCCCCCCAGAAACGTGGGAAGGACAGGCTTCAGCCAGGCATGGGCTGTTTCCCACCTGGCAGCTGCAGAGTCTGGTGCCCAAGGCCAGTCCCCCGTCTTGCGTGGTCTGCCCCGCACAGGGCACCCACACACGGGCGGGGGCAGGGGAGGACCGAGGCTGGGGGTGGGGTAGGGCAGGCGGGGAGACTGAGCCTGGGGGGTAGACCGAGGTTGGCGTGGGGGGGGGGTGCGCTGAGGCTGAGGGGTGGGTGAGGGCAGGCAGTACCTCGTCCAGAAACCCAGCCGAGGAGAGGAGCTGGGCTCGCTGAGGACGAGACGGGACCCTCCGCAGGAGGCGCGGGGCTGGGAGCCGAGCGGGCAGACCCCGCACAGCTGCCGGGGCTGCCCTGAGAGCCCAGGGCATTCTGGGTGTGCTTCCTTAGCACACGTGGAGGGAAGCCTTGTCTGCGGTGCCCGTCACACAGGTCAGGACCCTGTGACACCAAAGCTCAGTCCCTTGCTGAGCTCCAGCCAGTAAGGGCAGGGCAGGCAGGGCTTGGGCCTGGCAGCCTAATTCCTGCGCCCAGGCATGCCCAAAGCCACCAGCTCCCTTGTGAGATGGGGCAGGGAAGAGGTGTCCTGCCACCCACACCCTTCGAATTCATCCATCCCCCTCCAGTGCCTCCATCCATCCCCCCTCCACTCTATCCATCTCCCCTCCATTCCATCCAATCCTTCCCCCAGTCCATCCCTCCCCCCTCCACTCCATCCATCTCCCCTCCATTCCATCCAATCCTTCCCCCACTCCATCCATCCCCCCTCCACTCCATCCATCCCTCCTCCACTCCATCCATCTCCCCTCCATTCCATCCAATCCTTCCCCCAGTCCTTCCATCCCCCCTCCACTCCATCCATCCATCCATCCCCCCTCCAGTCCATCCATCCAACCCCCTCCAGTCCATCCATCCATCTCTCTCCACTCCATCCATCCCCCTCCAGTCCATCCATCCCCCCTCCATTCCATCCATCAATCCCTCCATTCCATCCAATCCTTCCCCCAGTCCATCCATCCTCCCTCCAGTCCATCCATCCTCCCTCCACTCCATCCCCCTCCAGTCCATCCATCCCCCTCCAGTGCATCCATCCCCCTCCAGTGCATCCATCCATCCTCCCTCCATTCCATCCATCCCCCCCATCCACTCCTTCCCCCAGTCCATCCATCCCCCTCCAGTCCATTCATCTAACCCCCTCCAGTCCATCCATCCATCACCCTCCAGTCCATCCATTCATCCATCCCCCCTCCATTCCATCCATCAATCCCTCCCTCCTCAAGTCCATCCATCCCTCCCCCCTCCAGGCCATCCATCCCCCCTCCATTCCATCCAATCCCTCCCCCAGTCCATCCATCCATCCCCCCTCCAGTGCATCCATCCATCCCTCCCCCCTCCAGTGCATCCATCCCCCCTCCATTCCATCCAATCCCTCCCCCAGTCCATCCCTCCTCCCTCCATGCCATCCATCCATCCCTCCCCCCTCCAGGCCATCCATCCCCCCTCCATTCCATCCAATCCCTCCCCCAGTCCATCCCTCCTCCCTCCATGCCATCCATCCATCCATCCCCCCTCCAGTACATCCATCCATCCATCCCCCCTCCATTCCATCCAATCCCTCCCCCAGTCCATCCCTACTCCCTCCATGCCATCCATCCATCCATCCCTCCTCCAGTGCATCCATCCATCCCTCCCCCCTCCAGGCCATCCATCCCCCCTCCATTCCATTCAATCCCTCCCCCAGTCCATCCTTCCCCCTCCAGTCCATCCACCCATCCCCCTCCAGTCCTGCCACCTTTCTCTCTCTAGTCCTGTCATCCGTCCCACCCTTCCTCCAGTCCATCCCTCCATCCCACCCCCCAGTTCCTCACGATCTCCCCTACTCTCCATCACTCTTGGCTGCGCCTCTGCTTCTACTGTCTCCCAGTTTCCCCTCGCCTGTTCCTTCTGCAGGCTTTGTCCTCAGACGAGGGGGGGGGGGGCACATCCGAGGCACCTGCTCCTCTTCTTGGGACTGTAGCAGCTCCGGCCATCTCCCCATAGACACTGCTGGGGCAGGGCTGCTGTCATGTTCCATGCTCACAACCCACTGGTTCACACGCGGGTGGAGTGTATGGGGCAGGCACGGGCATCTGGGTGGGTGGGGTGCCTTGTCTGGAGGTTGGCGTGGCAGGAGTCCACCAGCAGATACCGTGCAAGTGAACTCCAGGGCTCCGTTTGTGCTGTATGAAAACTGGGCAGCTGTGTTTTGGTTGCTGAGGTTTTCAGGGTGCCTGGTGGAACCCCAAGGACAAGCCTTCCCGGGAGGCACCTTGGGGCTCAGCCCTCACTGTCCCCCAGGAAATTCCGCTTCTCTTGGTTTCTCTTAACTGCTAGGAAGAATTGACTGTAGAAAGGAGCATAGCAACCAGTCCCATCCTGCGGGGGGGGGGGGAGGGGGCCTGGAACCGTCTGCCAGACGTGGAGTCTGTGACCTGAAGGAGGGTCTTGCGTGCCTGTGCCCCGTGGTCTGTGAGTAGTACCCCCCAACCCACAGCAGGAGTTTCTTGGTAGTGTGGCAGTGGCTCTCAGCCAAACTTGGGTGCCCGCTGGGGCTACAACTGGAGGGGCAGATCCTCAAGGTCATGGGGTCAGGGAAAGGGTTTCCCCACAGAGGAACAGATTTGCTCTTTCTTACAAGTTGAGTTGTGTCCACATCACTGGAAAATAGCTGGATTTCAGCATCTCTTTCTAAAAAGCCAAAAAACAGAGACGTGGTAGTGATTGCTGTCTGCGCGTGGGCACATTATTCTCCCACGAGCAGCGTGTGACGTGCTAGGTATGGCGTGCCCGGGGCTCGTGGAGGCCCTTGCGGGAAACTGAATAACCCTGGCGGTTCTCGTGGCGGTCCCCGCGCGCTGGCCACGCTGCCTCGGGCTTGGCACACGAGGGAGGCGTCTGCCTGTGTCAGGCACGACGCGGCCCTGCCAGAATGGAGGGCGTGCCCCCTCGGCGGTGGTGGGCCTGACGGTGTGCCTCCAGTGGCAGCTTCGGTTCCTCCTGTGGCCAAGAATCTCCAGCGTGGAGCACACACCTCAGCCGGCCGTCCTGACCTGGCCCCCTTTCTCAGTGAGGACCCCTCCTCAGTGAGGACCCCCCCTCAGTGCTGGATGCCCGCCTTCTCAGTGATGGGGGTGCACCGTCATAGCATAGCTCATCTGCTTTATTATAGTGCTGGCAGGCTTTCCTGTGTTTCCTCAGCAGCCCCTGTGGCAAGCAGCCCCCCCATCTCCTCTGGCCACTCCTCTGGCAGCCAGCACGTTTGTGGGGTTTGAGGCGGGAACTCGCTCATCATCGTGAGCACTAAAATGACGAGGACCTAGGATTCTGGGTGGGCAGTCCCTCCCCCGGGGTGGTGCCCAGTGACCCTGGTAGGCAGCGGGCCCCACGAGGCCCTGTCGGTGCTGTTCTCTGGAGCGCATTTCTCCAGGGGTTCCATGGGGGCTTTGCAAAGCATCAGCACCAGAAGAGCCGGAAGCTGGGTCTTCCTTTCCCACAAGAACGAGAACCCCTAAGGGCGACGTAGAAGCCCGAGGAGGCCTGCTGCCCGCCGTGCGGGCCTAAGCGGCGCAGGCGGGGTGCCGTGGCTGTCTCGGGTGCATCCGGGGGCCGTCCCCCGCCCACCCTGCCCCTCCGGACCCCCACGCTCCAGCAGGCCCCGCTGCGTCCCTGCTAACCCCATGGTCTCTAACGCCTCTGCGTCAGCCAGCCGCACCGCTCTGTCTCTCCTGCGCGGAGATCCCATCCCGTAGCTCTGTCTAACCCGTGTGTGGTAGTTGGCATCGGAGATACCATCCTCATGCTGTTCTGTGTTTTCCCTTCAAGAACTGGGTTTCCCTTGAGGAGAATACAAGTTCCCAGCCCTTCACCGATCCGACGTTGTCGATGACACTGCTCAGTTTCGTGAGCCCTCTAGAAAGACGATCTTCTCTGTCTCCCAGTGTGTGCGAATTTATGCATCTACGAGTAAAGAGTGCACACAGATTCCATGCTTCTGGGCCAGGCGTGCCTGGGTTTGCACGGAAGCTGGGCCTTCTAATCAGAGGCAAACGTGTTTCCGTCTGGGTTCCATTGCTCGAAAATTCAGTGGCCGAGGGAGACGTCTGAAATCCACTCCTAAACCCTCCTGGCCGGCCGGTCCCAGGGTGGCCACCCAGTGTATTGTCCCACAAGCGAAGCCCACGTCTGTCTGCCCCCCCTCCTGCTCTGGTTTTCTTCTGTAACGTGATGTTTTCTGTGTGGCAGGTGGCAGGTTCAAGAAGGAGATTGTTGTGGATGGACAGAGCTACCTGCTGCTGATTAGAGATGAAGGGGGCCCCCCAGAGGCACAGGTGAGTATTGCACGCGCAGCCAAGCCCGGCTTGGGCTTCCTGAGCTTCTTAGTGAACAGCCACTTCCAGAAAGGAGTCACGCGCCTTCGCAAAAGCTGGGTTGGCGTGGCCGGTTTAATGTTTCTGTAAGTATGTGTGTTTTTATGAAAAGGTAGGGCTAGGCATCAATGACGGTCGTGTAGTTAGAGCCACCCGGGGGAAGACAGAGGATTGCAGTTCAAAGCCACGGGGGTCATAAAGGCCAGGCTTCGTCTCAGTCAGTAGCTGGATGTGGTGATGTGTGGTGTGTGCCACCAGCCTAGCTACATGGAAGGCTGGGCTTGGGAGGGCCCCAGTTCCCGTCCCCCCACCCCCCGAGGCCTCCGTCGGAAGCTGGGGGCAGTGGCAGGTGCCTGTCATTCCCACCTGTGTGGGAAGCATTAGTAGGCAGACCGTAGTCCATACCAGCCTGGACATGCCCGTGATATCTGACTTAAAAATACCAAAGGCAAAAAGGGTTGAGGACATGGCTTAGGAGGTAGGGCACCTGCCTAGTAAGAACCAAGCCTACCAAAGAAGAGGAGGACGGGGGGGCGGTGGGGAGAAGGTCGGAAAGACAGAATTTGCACAGTGCTGCTCAGTTGACTTGATCTCCACATAGCAGCATCATTGAGAATGTTCGCTGGGCGGACTTGGTAAAGCCCTCTCTGCCCGTCCTTCCGTCTGTGCCGCCTGGCGGGAGCCGGTGTTTCCGTGGGCCGTCCAGCCGTGCGCTTTCCTCGGCAGTCCCTGGGAAGATGAGCATCCTGGGAACAAGAGGGCCGCGCGGGAATCCTCTGTCTTGGCTGGCTTAGTCCAGCTCGGTGCTGTATTGACATTTCGGGTGTCGAGTCCCAATGGAGCCCAGCTCCAGCGCTGGCTGGTCCCGCAGACGTCACTGAAGCAGACTCAGTACTGACCACTTCCTTGGCGTTCTTTCTGGAGCGTCTCTTCTCGTGGAGGTGCAGCGTGGAATCACAGGACGACTGACACGAAAGAGGCCGGGCGTGCCGTGCCGTGGAGGAAGTTTTCTGGCACACGCCGGACACGGGCACCGTGCAGGGATCCAGAAAACGGCACGGCTCCGCTGACCATGCTCCGTTGACCCAGAGCACTGATTCCTGCAACACGTACTGATACTTAGAAAAGACAAACACCGCCCCTTGAACCAGCTGTCCTCGAGATTATGTCAGGGAAAGTGTGTGTGTGTGTGTGTGTGTGTGTGTGTGTGTGTGTGTGTGTGTGTGTCTGTGTCTGTGTGTGCGCGCGCACGCGCGTGCGCACATGCCCAGTACTAGGGGTTGAACCCGGGCCCTGGATCATGCCAGGCAGATGCTCTGCCCCTCACGCCCTCTTGTGCTCAAAACTCACACCATCAGCGACTCACCCCAGCGGTCTGTGGTAACTGAAGACAGTCCCTTTCAGATCTCTTTCTTACACAGAGGAAACCATTTTTCTTTCCTCAGTCCCTTTCCCAAGGCTTTCTTTACTAATTTTCCTCTTTCTTTACATTTCCTTGCGCTCCTTTATAGCTTGAGTTTAAAACTCATTCTTCCTTTGGCTTGTGGAGTCAGGTTTATCTCAGAACTGCATCCAGGCAATTGACCATGACTCCGCCCGCAGGCTACTGGGGAGAACAAAGACGAGACCAGCGCCAGCCTGGTGGGACTGTTGCTCCTGAGCTCATTCACACCCACAAAGAAACAGGTTACTACTGTATCAGAGCCAGCCAGCACGAGGACGGTACTAGCTTAGAGTGGATTTCTCCAGTTCCCTGTGCCTCGAAGCGCCTAAGGTTGGCCAGTGATATCCAATTTTCTTCATAGAGCTAGTCGACTCGGAGGAGTAGGAAGGTTACCACAGGAAGAGTGTTGCCCCCAAATCTTGGTTCCAGCAGATCCAGAGCAGCCTTCCAGCAGGAATCAGCTGCGTGTGATGGAGTCCCATCTGCTTTAACCACGGTAGAGGTGGTCAGGGTGAAGATGTAGATTCTTCCAGATGACTGTCAGGCCGTCCTTGATCTTAACCCAAATGGAATGGGCAGGGGCCTCGGTGGCAGCAGGCAACAGTGTCTCCCAGTGGCTTCAACAGAATGTCACGCCTTCTGCTGGGTTGCCTGCACAGACTTTCTGCACAGACAGGTTAAAGAAGCTTAACCGAAGGCCTGACTTCAGTGAAATATCCTAAGTTGCTCTTTAAGCACACTGGCTTTTGCAGACTGGCATCCCACTGGATTTCAAGACGGCTTTAGGCAATGGCCCTTGGCTATAATTTTTCCGGGACAATAACTTATGAATCAGATATTTTCAGTTAGGCTAGGATTTTCCAGGCCAACATAGAAGACTTGGCCTGTAACCATCTCTCACAAGTGCAGTCTCCACTCTTGTACACTTGTTACCACTGTTTCCCATGCTTCTAAGTTATCCTGCCTTATCTTCTTTCTAAAAGTGACTCTGGTCCCTTGATCTTAAAGGCGAGCTGATGGGTGAAGATCATCCATCTTCTGTAACTTCTTCAGGCTGACTCAGGGGTACTGACCCCACCTACCCAGAAACCTGTATAACCTTCAACTACTTGACCAAGGGGCTGCCAGGATCAGATGTCCATTAGGAGCTTCACTCCAAACTGGAAACGAGATACGACCGTTAACTTTTAGCAGCTGCACAGACGTCTTGCCTCAACTCCAGTACAAAGCTATGAGCGGTGTCTGGTGGCCACCTCCGTTGTTTGTCTGTCTGTCTGTCTGTCTCTTTGCCTGTGTCACTCTATTTGTCTATTATAGGTTCTATTCATTCTGTTTGTCCCCCTACTGCCTTTTAATGTTTTCTTGAGACTTTCCCAGATTTCCAACGATGGGCTCGAGGCTACAGAGTAACCTGTAATGTTTTTGATATAACCAAATGTTGGAGTCGGATGGCCTCTGGAGGGATCTTTAGATCTCCGAGTGATCGGAGTCAATCACACTGTTCTAAGAAGACCCAAGCATCCCCTTCACATTCCCTGCATGCGGATTTGGTATGATAGAGCATTTGATAAGCCCTCTTGGCTCCAAAACACAACAACAAAATTGCGTGCGAGCTTGTAAAAAAAAAAAAAAGAGCCAAAGCAAAAGCCTCAGGACTTAGAACCCAAAGTGAAAAGAAGCCAGCTATGCTCCGCCCCGGCAAGAAAGAGAAGCAGAAACAGCCGGACCCGGTCCTCCCAGGGAGTGAGGACGATCGTACGCTTTTTGACCTGCCACCCTACTCCTCTACACCTCTGGGGAACTAACAATCCCAGCTTCCGGCTGGGCGCAGTCGCAGGCCTGCTGTGTCCCCCATCTGGGAGGAAGGCAGCCGGGAGGGAGGGCGCAGGCAGCTGAGGGCCTGGTTCACACAGCCCGCGAACCTCAGTCTCAGAGTTGAAGTTGTGATGCGCTCCTAGCTAAAATCGGCAGAAAGAGAGTCAGGCCACTTGCCGGGCTAAGGGATCCGCTTCAGGTAACCAACCGCCTCTTCCCCCCAACTGAAGGTATGCAAACGTTGAATGGATCATCTAAAAAGCTCTAGTCAAAAGCGGGCTTAAGACTAGAGTCAAGTGCTAGGTGGGCCGAGTTAGCTCCAGGGAACCCCCACCAGCTATCCCCAACGGAAAACTACCTGGTGTACTAAGATGCCTTGCTCACTAACACAAGCCAGCCCTGATCAGTGAGGTTGGAGAAGGCTTAGTTGTTAAAAGTTTTTGTCTTAAATCATGGTCACCTGCAAGAGTAAGATTGGCAGCAATACCTGTTGCCACTGGAAAATGTACGGCTGATATGTATTTTGCACGCTTGAAGATCTTTTGTCGTGTGTGTGTGTGTGTGTGTGTGTGTGTGAGTGGATACGTTCTCACCGTGGTGCGCCTGGGATGGGGACCCCTAGCACCCTGGGAAGGAGCTCCCGCCCAGGGTCAGGGCCCTCGGAGTGGGCACTGCTGCCTTAGGCACAGAGGAGGTAGAACACGTGCTTAGCATTCTCTGTGCCCTGGGTGTTGAGTCCCCAGCGTGGGAAGTGGCGCTGTGGGTCAAGTGGTTCCGTGTAAAGCTAAGGGAAAGCACCCAGGGCCCGAGTTCAAGCCCGAGCACCGGCACATTGAAAAACACACAGCACCTTTTTTTTTTTTTTTTTTTTGGTGGTGGTGCTTTTACTAAACCCCTTTACCTACTCTTTCCACAACCCCACAGCCCAGCAACGCTCCGTGCTTTGTCTCAAATGGCGTTTTTCCTTGGATCTCTTTGCTCTGATATCCAAGGAAATGTATCTTCCATAGGCCTTAGTATGCCTAAAGTGTGAAATGATGTTGGATGAAATGACATTTTCCTTCCTTCTAGTTGGTACAATTAGTTAGGGAATTGCTTTCACAAAACAAGCCTAAGACCTGTGGCAGGAAAAGTCTGTCCTTCCTTCCTTCCTTCCTTCCTTCCTTCCTTCCTTCCTTCCTTCCTCCCTCCCTCCCTCCCTCCCTCCCTCCCTCCCTCCCTCCCTCCCTCCCTCCCTCCCTCCCTCCCTCCCTTCCTTCCCGTACCTCAGAGGTGCTCATTCCGTAAGCTGCATGCTGTCTCCGTGACCCCGGGTGACCGCGGGCTTTAGCTCATCCATCCCTGCAGAGGGGACCGCGCCATGAGGGGCGCAGGCGGCTGGCACCTCCGTGGGCTGCTCCGTCCCGGGAGGGGAC
Organism: Perognathus longimembris pacificus; assembly: GCF_023159225.1. Classification (NCBI taxonomy): domain Eukaryota; kingdom Metazoa; phylum Chordata; class Mammalia; order Rodentia; family Heteromyidae; genus Perognathus; species Perognathus longimembris. The sequence continues at coordinate 3,515,789 of NC_063164.1, read as the reverse complement.
CGGCCTGTGTTCAGCCGAGGGCCCTGGTGTCTGAGGCTTCCTTCCAAAGCTGGACATTGCGCCCCCCCCCCCGGTGGCCTACCCGTGACTTCATCGATGCTGAGAGTAGAACTAGTACCCGCCCCCCCCCCCAGGTCTCCTTGGCCCCTGGCTATGAGGAAGTGCTGACTCAGTTTCCCTGAGGACCAGCCTGTTACTCTGGCACATGCTTCCTTCAGAAGTATTTAGCCTCCAGGTGTCCCTGATGGGAGAGTTGTACGAACGTGGGGACTGTGAGGGTGAGGCCTTTCCCGATTCTTTCTTGCCATCTTCCCAGCAGCGGCCTCACGGCAGGCCATCTGAGCGGAGCCAGGGCAGAGCGGGAGCTCGGCTGTTGACCTGCCTTTTGTTTTTCTGCCAGAATTGCCACGTTGCCAATTCCCTTATCTTTTAGGTAGGGTGCGTACTAGTTTTAGCGCAGGGCGTATCTTAGTGGACGCCGGGCTGTCCCAGTGCCGCCCTGCGTGGAGGGAGGTGCAGGGGTCCGGACGGCTTCCGTGCTGGGAGCCGGGAGCCAGGAGCACCACGTCCTTGCTCACTGGCTGCTGGGCAGATGGAGAGCGCAAGTCTCCAGGAGGAAGGACGGGAAGGCCTTACTCCTCCCGCCCGGAGCAGGCTGCGCCCCGGTCCTTAGGGCCCCGGATTGACGGTACCGGGTCCTTAGCGCTTCAGGACATCCAGGGTTGGTTACAGCAGTGTTTCATGTGTGAGTGAATATGTTTGGTGCTTGTAGGTGGAAGTGGAGTTTAATCCATGAGACATCTGCTGGCGTTTAGGGGCCATCTAAACTTCCCCGGGGACCTGAGCGGCTTTGCAGGGAAAGCAAACAGGATTGTTTATCCTTTTTCTTGTTTCCTTTTCCCTTGGAAAGGGGGAAGTCTGGGGTGCTGGGTGAGATGTGGATGCTCTGTGGGGTGGGGATGCCCCGGGCTCCTCCCCAGGACTGGGCTCTGGCTCCTCCTCCTGGAGAATCTGTGTTGGGGAGACTACTCCCCAGGACCTGGGCGGGCGGAACACGGGCGGAGCAGGGACCAGCGGACCAGGGCTGGACCCTGGCTTCCTCCCCCAGCTCATGTGGGGCTTGTTAATATTTCTAGGAATAAGGGATGGTTTCTAGCAGGGGCTCTGAGCATGGGGGCCCCAGCCTCTCTCCGGGAGGGGCTGTTGTGACGGTGGCAGCCCTGGGGGGCGGGGTGGGGGGTGGGGCTGGAAGTCCTGAGCGGGCTCTGGGGGCCCCGGCTGCAGCCTCTGGAAGGAGGACCGTGCAGGGTCAGCCGCCAGGCCTTGCCCAGCGCTGGCCCTCACGTGGGCGACTCCAGGCCCACAGGGACCAGGACTCGAACTGGGCACCCTTCCGCCTGAGCCTCGCCTCCAGCCCCCAAGTGCCTTCTGTGCCCAGGGCTGCACTGAGCCCTGTCTGGGGCACAGAGCCCGGGGACACGGGCCGGGCCTCTTGCTGAGGAGAGGGGCCCGGTGGCCGTCCCTCATCCCGGGACCCCTGGAGGCCCCCGCACTCAGCACCCCTCCCCCCCACCTTGCCTCTCTCGCTGCAGTTTGCCATGTGGGTGGACGCGGTCATCTTCGTCTTCAGCTTGGAGGATGAGATTAGCTTCCAGACGGTCTACCACTACTACAGCCGCATGGCCAACTACCGGAACACCAGCGAGATCCCACTCGTGCTCGTGGGCACCCAGGGTGAGTTTCCAAAGGAGCGTGGTCTCCGTGTGGAGAAGCCACGAGACACGCCTCGCACGTGGCTTCCAAGGAACACACACACACACATGCGTGCGCGCGCGCGCGCCCCAAAACGGTGCAGACACAGACACGCTTCAGAAAAAAGAGATCCATTCTCTGGGGTTCTCCAGTGTCTCAATTCCACGTTGCATAAAAAGTTCACGAGCAGAAGCTTCTACTTGGTTAAAGCAGGTAAGCTCATTCCACTTCCCGTGCCTCCCGAATGCCCCTTCCTAGGATCTCCTGTTGCTCGTCTGTGCTCGAGCGCGCGGACCGCTGCACGCCCACTTCTGGTGTCCCCGTAGGTCAGGCGCTTGGAAACCCAGCCTTTTAGGAAAGGGCCGTGGAGTGAATCAGCCACGGCCCTCGGGCTTTCGGTCTCACCCCCCGGGGCCCAGCCCCCGCCACCGGCCCCGGTCGGAGAGCACAGGAAGTTCGCTTGCAGACAGCTTTGTCAAAAACGCAGGGGGCGCCGCAGTCATCGCATTGTTAAAAAAAAAAAAACCCCACACGATTCCTTCTGTTTCTTTATGCACCGGTTTTGCTGAGTCCTCCGGAAGTCGTGCACCGGGTGTGCGTGCCCGTGCCCTCGCGCGCGTGCTCCTCCGTGTTGGGTGTGCCCAAGGCCCCACCCCCCCAGGCCGCACCCCGGTGCGCTGACAGGAAGGTCCCGTCGCGGTGGGTGGGTGTGCCGGGAAGCAGGGGCTCGAGGGTGAGGTGGCAGCACCCCCCCGCCCCCCCCGCATCGTGCTAGCAGTGACCTTGGAGGGGGCCTTTTGCGGACAGCACCCGCGGGAGGCCCTGCTGTAAGCCTCGCGTCTCCTCCGATGGATGGCGGGGTTCCTCTTAGCTCTGAACCCCGAGGAGCAAAAGCAGGTCGAACCTAAAACCACAGCGCCCTCTGGTGGCCGCTGGGAGGCAGCGCTGCAGAAACAAGATCTCGGTGGTTAGCTCACCCGTGGGTTAAAAACACTACGTGTTCTCACCCTCTCTCAACACGCACAGACTTCTTTCCCTGTCTTTACTCCTCAGACGGTGTAACCGCGTTTACGTGGCTTTTCACTCTCCCAAAACGGAGAAAGAGTGAATAACCTGGAGATGATGGGAAGTGTACAGAGGGTCACGTAGGTCAGGTGTGAGCAGAGCACCACTCCCCAGAAGGGGCGGGGAGGGGGGGAATCCTTAGCGACCCACTGGCCCCTGACCAGCACATCCCACGGGCAGGTCCGGTGAGACACCCAGAGCAGGAGCCGTCTGGGCTCGGGGGCCTCGCGGAGGCAAACTCTCCGTTCTCACCGGTGCGCCTGTGGGTGGAGGGCGGGTGGAGCCACACACGGCCGCGGTGGGTGGGCCTGGCTTTCACCCCCTTGGAAGGGCTGGCAGACAAATCCACAAAGGGCATTTGCGGGTCAGTGGACACACGGCACGTGTGTGCTGGCGGTTTCTCTTGTTCCTGGCTGGTTGGTTTTTCTCCCCTGGCTGGTTGTACCAAGGTCCTCGTTGGGCTGAGCATGGTGGCACATGTGTATAATTCCAGCACTCGGGAGGCTGAGGCTAGCCTGAGCTACAGGGCAAGACACTCTCTCCACAGCGACCCCTACGCCCCACCCCCCATCCCTGCTGACCAGCAGAGCCCCTGCTCCCCACAGCCACCCTCCCGCCCCACAGGCCTCTCTGCCTTCCCTGCTCCCCGCTTCTCCTCCTCCTGCGTGGGTTCTCCCTGCTGCTGCTCCCACCACCGGCCCCACCCGCCTCCCGTGGGCTCCCACGTTCTCCAGTGGGCATTCACTCACAAACGCACAGCCGGAGGGCGAGCCAGTTGGTTCCCCCTCAGAAGGACCTAGCTGCATGCGGGGCTGCATTTCCTTCCCGCTCCAGATCCCCGCGCTCCCATTCCAGTCTCACCTGCGCGTGGTGGGCAGTTCAGGGGATTACCTTTGTGTCAGAGCTCCGGAGCCTGGGCAGTGGCGGGTTGAGATCACACACACAACACACACACACACAACACACACACACACAACACACACACACACACACACACCCGTCACGAGAAGCCAGCGGTGGGCGCCTGCGGTCGCTGGCACTACGCATTGTTCTTCTGTTTCAGACGCCATCAGTTCCACGAACCCGCGGGTCATCGACGACGGGCGGGCGCGGAAGCTCTCCAACGACCTGAAGCGCTGCACCTACTACGAGACCTGCGCCACGTACGGGCTCAACGTGGAGCGCGTCTTCCAGGACGGTAAACGCACAGCGCCCGGCTCCAGGCTCCGCCGCGCGGGGCGGGGCGCGGGGGGGGGGCGGCGGGTGCACCTGGGGGGGCGGCATTGTGACTCGGAGCGGAAGCTCCCATCCCCCCTGCCCGCCTCCAGTGGGGTGTGCGGAAGAGACTGGACACCCGCCTCAGGCAGTCCCGTGGCCGGTTGAGTGTCACCCCACCTTTCCCGGGGTGCAGGTGGGCTGCGGCGTGGGGGCCCTCGAGCTCCTCCTTCCTTTGCTCCCGGTCAGCCCTGTATATTGAGCCGTTTCTTTGCTGTAGTTGCTCATTCTTAATCTAGTCCTGCCTTTAAGGAAAAGGGGTCGGGCGTGATAGTCCACGCCTTTAATGCCAGGCGGGAGAATTCGTCGTGGCCGGCAGCGTGAGTTTCTGTTCATACGCCAACTGTCTCTATATAAAGAGTCTTATAAATTAATTGAGATCGAAAGGCAGCGAGATTAGGACACATCGTGGCAAGCATTGGGTTTTCGTGCTCCCTAGTTCTTTATCATCTGAAAGGAACGCATGATATCCAGGTTGACCACGTCAGGTGGGTTGGAGGAGGGGGAGGGGGACTGTCTCTAAAATATTTTTATTTCAGACGAAGGTACTCAAAGAATGGTTAGTCTGTATATTTTACGTGGCAGTTAAATGGTGCGCGTATACATGTATTTATATCTTTGTAAACCATAGAAGCCTTTCATTGCCACCTATAGGAGGAGCTGCTGACGACACAGTAGCAGCTTCAACAACATTTTAGTCTTTCGAGGGGGAAACTGAAACGTGCAGGTTCCCATTTAAAGAAATGAGGTCTGAGTCGACCGTTGGCGGCTCATGGTTGTCATCTTGAGTTGTGTTAGGTGTTCAGGGGCCCGGAATGGGAGGGTCAAGGTTCTAGGCCAACCCAGGCGGAGAAACTCAGAAGACGCCTTCTCAGCCCACGGCTGGGTGCAGGGGTGCCGCCTTGCACCCCAGCCGCACGCGGGCCTGCGGTTGGGAGGCCCGGCCCGTGGCCCGTGACTGCAGCAGCACTGGGGCTGGAGCGGGCGGGTGGGTGGGTGGGAAGCGAGAGCTGGCTGAGGCACGGTGGAGAACGGGACTGGAAACGGGGCTTGGGGATAGAGTGCTGCGCGAGTTCACGTTCCCGACTTCAAACCCCGTCACTGCCAGCACAAAAACCAGTGGGAAAATAACAAAGCCACAGAGGGGCTGGACGGCAGCCGAGGGGCTGGACGCTGGGGGGAGGGGCTGGACGTCGGGGGAGGGGCTGGGCGCCGGGGGAGGGGCTGGGCGCTGGGGGAGGGCTGTCCGTGTGGCCTTTCGGTCAGCGTCCTGGGGGTGAAGGGGAGTGGCGTTCTGGGAGGGCAGGAGGTGGCAGCCAGTGCTCTGCCCTGGGTGCCCCAGCGTGTTACAGGAGAGGAACTGGGAGCCAGAGCAGCGCCATCTTGGGAGGAGGGAAGGCAGGCTCCCCGGGGCGGGCCTGGCGGGCAGCAGGGTAGCCGTTGCTTTGGTTAGCTGCTGCTTTTCTGCTGTGCTCTTTGGAGCTGGTGCTTTTTCATCTCTTTTCCAGAGCTTCTGAATGTCTTGCTGTGGGGAGCTTGGTCTCCCGTGGGTGACAATGTCACAGTGTCTGTGGGGAGCTCAAATCTCCCGTGGGTCACAGCGTCTGTGGGCAGCTTGGTCTCCCGTGGGTCACAGCGTCTGTGGGCAGCTCGGTCTCCCGTGGGTCACAGCGTCTGTGGGAAGCTCGGTCTCCCGTGGGTGACCATGTCACAGTGTCTGTGGGCAGCTCGGTCTCCCGTGGGTCACAGCGTCTGTGGGCAGCTCGGTCTCCCGTGGTGACAGTGTCACCTGCTGAATCTGGCACTGTGTCACCGTGTCTGATTCACTCTACTGTTGAGGCAGAGTCCGTTTCTTGTGCTGATATTTTGTGAAGGCTGTCTTTTTTTTTATTTCTTCTTCTTTTTTTTTTGCTAGTCCTGGGGCTTGGACTCAGGGCCTGAGCACTGTCCCTGGCTCCTTTTTGCTCAAGGCTAGCACTCTGCCACTTGAGCCACAGCGCCACTTCCGGCTTTTTCTATATATGTGGTGCTGAGGAATCAAACCCAGGGCTTCATGTATATGAGGCAAGCGCTCTACCACTAGGCCATATTCCCAGCCCAAGGCTGTAAGTCTTATTGGGCTTATTTTTATCTTTTTGAAATTGACATCTGACTTGTATATGACTTTTTTTTTTCAGTACTAGTGGTTGAACTCGGAACCTTGTGCTTGCTAGGCAGTTCTACCACTTGAGTCATGCTTCTAATTCTTGTATAAGGGGTGTGTGTGTGTGTGTACACACGTTTATGTGTACTAGGGCTTGAACTTGGGGTTTGAATGCTGTCCCTTATCCTTTTCACTCAGGGCTAGTAGTGCGTTGTCACTTGGGCCACAGCTCCACCTGTCTCTCTGGGGGCTTGGGGCACCGAGTTGGATGTAAGTGTTCCAGGGACTCTTTTGCCCAGGCTGGCTTCGAACCACCGCGCTCAGATTCCAGCCTCCCGAGCAGCTAGGATCACCGGCGCTCCTTTTGTTTAAACATCTGGAAGTTGGTGACGGTTTCTCCCCCAGTTGGGGGAGGAGTAGACTTAGGTGGTGGTGTAGAGAGCCGTCTTCATTTCTCCTCTTCTGATTGGCCGCGTGGCCCACCCCGCGCGCCGGCCCCGTGAGGCGTGAGCAGCGTCCTGCCTGCGCCCCAGCGTCAGCCGTGCAGCCTACAGGATCGATGCTTGAAGCTCCTCCTTCCCGGTTCCCCCCTTCACTGCAGCCAGGGGCACGTGTGGTCGATTCCCAGGCCAGGCCCGCGAGGCCCTGGCCCCTCGGGTGCGTGCGTGCGCGTGTGTGTGCGTGCGTGTGCGTGTGTGTGTGTGTGTGTGTGTTGAGCGGGCGACCTGGGAGCGGAGCCCGGCATTCCTGTCCAGGCCCCCGCCTCCCCCCCACCGGCGCGCCTCCTCCTGGCGCTCGGGCCTGTGCCGGCAGAGGGCCAGTCCTCGAGCCCTGCCGCTTCCCGTGGCTGGCTTGGATTCGAATTCCAGCCCGTGTTCCGGAACCGGTCGTAGCAGCCATCCCGGCGTTTGCTCCCGCCTGCTCGCGGTTAACATGGTTGTCAGCGGATGGCGTTTGCTTCCCGGCAGGCTGTTCTGGAAGGGGCTGTGTGACCCCAGGGTCCTGGGGTTAGGTGGGGGCCTCAGCTTTTCACCCCTGGCCAGATTGAGAGCCTGCAGCTCCTGCAGCGTGTCCACAGCTGCGCAGGCCCAGCCCGGGCGTGTCCAGCCTGCTGCCGCGGCCTGACGCCAGCCGGAGCACCCCAAGCGTGGGGGGGGGGGGGGGGGGCGGGGAGGGCCGCCGACAACCGCGCCCCTCGGTGCTGATTGACGGATATGGCTGGGAGGCCAGCTTAATTTTCATTGTCGGGTGGCCTGTTGTCTTCTTTGTTTCTGTTGCTGTTGTTTTTCTTTTTGGTCATGTGAGATTAGAGGTGTGTGTGTGTGCGCGTGCGTGTGTGTGTGTGCGTGCGTGCCCGCCCTAGGTATGCATATGTAAGTACGTGGAGCACCGTGTGTGCATTGAAGTCTCTACCTGTCTGTGGCTGGTATTCACACGGAGGTCAAGGGCTCCGATTCGGAAGGGCGGGGCTTACGGGGCTGGTTCCCAGCTGGGCTGGCACATGTCAGTCACGTGGCACTGGGGGTGTCAGGATGCCCCGCCCATGCTGTCCCTGCCCCGCCCCCACATTCACCGCCCCTCTGCATTGGAAAGTTGCACGTTTAGCCTCCCGAATGGGTTGATTGTATTAGTAGAACAGCAAGGAAAAGGCTGCTCCGCTTCGTACACTTTGGAGCCAAGGAGCTGCTCGTGGGCGCCCATGCGGCTGGGCTGCGGTGGGAGGAAGGGAGGCGCCCCTCAGTCCCCCCAGAGTCGACCATCGGGCCGGTTCTGGGCGATGGCCGCCCTGCAGTCTTGAACCCGAAGGTCACCTGGCGAGCACTAGGACCTGCAGGTTTGCCACCAGGAGTGCCACCTCCGGGCCTGCTGGGGGCTCTTGCTCTGGACCGCAGGGGTTCCGATCTCGGGGGGGGGGGGGCGGGGGGCAGCAGCGGATGGTGCGGAGGGCCCGTTGCGCTTGTGGGGCTCGCTCTTCCGAACGTGCTGTGTGTGGTTGCGGGGAGCGTGAGCTCGCAGTACCCCCCTTTTTTATGCATTTTCAGTTCAGCCAGCTTTCTTCCCAGAGACTGGGGGGCTCACTCACGAACTGAAGTGATAGATACCAAAACCTAAAACGTAAGCTGAGGTTAAAATAAAAAACTTCAAAACCACAACAGAAATACTTTCAAGTTAATTTTAAGACACTTTGTGTCGCTGTGAGTTTGACAGATGAGCCACACGTGTGACAGGAGTGCAGACTTAGAACTCAGGAAGTCTGGGGTACTTCAGAACACAAGCTACGTCGCCGCCCCAAACGTGTCCAGCGCTCATTTGAAGATGGGCTTGAGACGACTTTCCCTGCATAGTCCAAGCGCTTTTGAATGTTATTATCTCAGTTATTTCACATTGCAAGCAGGAGCCCGGCCTGTTCCTCCTTAGAGTTGTCCTCTTTATCTCTGGTCTGTTGAGCTGTTCAATGGACCCAGAGGCTGGACCCTCTAAGGAGGAATTCTCCGCTCGGCTCATCAGCAGGTGCTTGAAATCACCCATGGGGAACGGCCCCGGGACCACGAAGGCCCGTAGTCCACAGGCGGCATACAGAGTCCTACGCGGAGCTTGGTAATTCTCGAGGAGAAACATTCTGAGTCTGTTACAGCGGGGAGTCTAGTGGCGCCAGAGGTGGGTGCGTGGAGGGTATAGCGGATCCGCCCTGCCACCGGCTCGCACTGCAGCGTGACTAGCCGTAGAGCCGGTCACCATCCCCATGAGCTCCTGAAAACCGTCACGCTTCTCTCTTTGTGAGTCAGTGATCTCCGGTCTTCATGATCGCAGCAGAAGGCTGCCCATCACAGAGTCTTTCAAAAATAGGAGGAGGATGTGGCACTCTCGTATTTCATCATGCTGTGGAAAAGAGTAGACTTAGGAGCTTTGGTCCTTTCTGGCTATTTCTTGCCCAGTGTCTTGGGGTTCTCATGCTGTTTCTCTTCTTGGGGAACAGGAGATGATCTCGGATACCGAATGCGTGTGGACGCGCGTGCATTAGCTCTACGTCGCCAGAATTAGATCATTAGACACTATTAGTAAATGCTCTTGCATCTTGATTTTCATGTTCAGACTCATCTCTCTGCCTCATAGAATTAATTTTATCAATGACATAGGAAATGGTTATTTTAATACTTGCCTGTGCCGCGCACCGTGGCTGTGTTTTGCCCCAGGATCCCTCCCTAATGACTTTAGCCAGCTTGAATTAGCTTGATGTATCATTAATGCCTACAAATGGCTTTTATTTTTGTTCATAATCTGTTCATAATGCCGTGCATTCTGCTCTTCCTAATGTTTTTAAAATAATTAAACAGTGATGTGCTTTTTGACCTATTTAGCCCTCCTCGGAGTCACTGAGCAAAAGAGTAAGAAAATATCAGTTAAGCGGGGGAGGCCGGGAGCCTGACGGCCTTTGCAGCTGTTACCCAGAGGTTTCCGCGTCTCGTAGGTGGTGACGTTTGCCCCTTACGGAGTATGGAGGTGGCTGACTTTCGAGTGACTGTGGCTCACAGAGGCCAGCAGCCCTGACTTGTTTGGTCAGCCTCCGGAAAGAGAGGCCTACATAGTCGGCATCAGAAGTTGTCCTGTTCTCTGACTTGACAACTCTTCACGTGAGCTGGCAGAGGTGAGGCCACGTGAGGGATGGGGATGGGGTCTAGAAGGGCAGGGCTGGAGCCGATGGGAGGACCCACAAGGCAGGCTCTAGAATCTGGGTTAGTTAAGGGAGAGCACTGCAAGTGGCATAGCAAAGAATACAGCAATGACTTTTACCAGGCTTTCTGATTTAGGAAGAAGTGAACTGAAGAGTAGGTTGTTGTGTTTGTTTATTGAAAAGAAAAATATCTTACGAAGACTTGGAGGATTAAGGTGGGTTCTCTTTGTTTTGGCCAAGAGACGTGGATTGTTTTTGTTTTGGAGGTTTCTTTTTTCGTACAAGTGTCGGAACTGGATCTCAGGGCCTGGGCACTGTCTCCTAACTTACTCGCTTCGTTGCTGCCAATCTGCTGTAGGAGCCCCAGCTCCACTTCTAGCTTTTTGCCTGGGTGTTTCAATCGCAGATCCTCAGAGCCCGGCCTCCTAAGTAGCTGGGACCACAGACGTGAGCCACGGACACTCAGCCAAGTGTTTCATTTTGGTTTTCTCCTAAGACTAGGGAATAAACACCTGCCTATGGTGACCCAGTGGCAATCCCTGTTAAGGGCCTGGTGTGCGTGCGTGTGTGTGTGCGTGTGAGTGTCCGGGCGGGCGTGCCTTGCGTTTGGAAACCCTGGCTGTGCGTTGCGTCCCTTTGTAGCCTCCTCACTCCGGTCCTTTCTCGGTGGGGCGCTGAGCCGCCGCTGGGTTCTGCATGCTGTTCCTCGGAGGGCTGCGGCAGCATCCCGGCCCCGTCATCTCTTAGGTGTTTGGTTGTGGCTGTTGTTCCCTGCGTTGTTTGCTCTACAAAGGGGCAGAGCGCGGACGCGTGGCGCCTTTCACTGAAGGGCTCCTCCTTAGGGTCCGCCCGTTTATAGAACGAGGGGGCTCGGCCTTAATGCCCACACGGCTTTAAGGCCCTGAGTCTTACAGTCAGCAGCCATCGGGAAGCTGGTTCCCGTTCGGGGTTCTTCCCGCGCCCTTTCCCTGCAGCTGACCTCCCTGGGTATCTTTGTTTTTAAGAACGTCCATTGGTTTCTAGTTAGGAAAGGTCAGGCATCGTTGGACGCGGGCCTTCCCTTCCGGGGAGTCCGCCCTTCCCTGCCGTCACTCGTTTGGGCGCGAGCCGGCAGTCCACGTCTTGGTGAGAAGCCCTGGCTACGGGGTGGCCCCGAGTGGCCCGCAGGGCCTGGCTGCCCCTTCTGGGCCTCCCCCAGCCTTTCCCCGGGAGAGACGGGCCTGCGAAGGGTCCTCCCGGGTGGATCTCCCGGCCTGTGCCTTTGTGTCTGCGGTGACGTTCCAGGTCCGCCCCTCCCCCTCGGTCGGCTCCCCGGGGAGCCCCTGGGTCCCCCGTGTGTGCTCGCGGGGGCCCTGCCGTCACAGCACATCCGCAGGCGCCCCGCCCGCCCCGCGTCTGCCGCTGTGGACAGCCCAGTGGCACGGGGCTTGCTCCCCACACCCCGAAAGCCCGCGCCCGGCCCGTGCCGAGTGCCACCCCTCGCCTCGGGATCGCGTGTTCGAGACGTCACCCTCAGGACGCCGCTGCCGTGGAAAGTAAAGGGCTCAGCCCTCGCCGCGTGCCTGGCTTCCACTCCACTCTCGGCCCGGCGGAGCCGGTGCTCCCCTCCGCCCCGTGTGACCATCCACCCTGGCAGGAGGAGCCACGCCGCCCCCCCCCCCCCCCCCCCCGCCGCCCGTACCCCCGAGTGCAGCTGTCGTCCACGGTGCATTTCTTGGCCGGTGTATGGCATACTTTGAGGAAACCCACTCATACTTCATTCTGTCACTTAAGAACATGGCTGCCCTGCTTGGGGTCAAGGAGGGGCGCTCAGACCTGCAAGGTTTGGTCATTACACGAACAGCCCAGGAAGTGCCTGCATGTAACTTTATTTCTTGCCAAATCGACACACGTGTACGATTTGAGTCCCAAGGACCCGACACGCCGTCCAGCCCCGCCCTCCCTCCCCGGCGCTGGAGGGGTGTCGGTCCTGTGGGAGCGGCTCTGTACGCAAGGCAGGTGCCAGCATCCAGGCCTGTACCTTTTGGTCACCTAGCTTCTCCTTTGACTTTTTTCTTTTTTATTGTTTCTGACTTTTTGTGAATTTACTTTATCATGATAGAGATGACGTACAGAGGGATTACAATGACATGAGTCGTGATGAGTGCGTTTCCTTTCGTACAGCGTCCTCGGTTCCCTCTCTCCGCGTCCCTCCCTCCCTCCCTCCCTCCCTCCCTCCCTCCCTCCCTCCCTCCCTCCCTCCCGTCTCCGCCCTTGTCTCCTTTGATGTCGAATGCTGTGTTTAGAAGCCGTTGGCCCCATTCGAATCTAATATTTTTATGGTGCTGGGGATTCATCCATCCCAGGGCCCCCTGCATTGCTAGGCAAGCACTCTACCGGAGCCGACAACCCCCAGCCCACCCTTGACTGCATTTCAAAACCTCACAGTTAACTAAAACACTGCCGCATTCTATATAAAATGCAAGCGTCTCACGCAGAGTTCTTGGCTTGGATGCAAAGCCGTAGTCAACCCAGATGGCTCCCAGTAGACTCCTGAGTGGAACGCCTCCTGACACAAGCCATTTGTCTCGAGGAGAGTGCCCACGGAGCCTGTGACTCTAAGAACTAGCAAGTGCGTCCAAGTTCCTCTGCAGTTTACCGAGTGGCCACCAGGGGGCACTCGAAGCCCTCGCAGGGATTCTTCTCAGTTGGGTTTTTTTTTTCCCTTTGCTGTCACCATGGAGAATACTGACATAATAAAACTAACCCTGGTTTAAGAGACCATTTAGACCTGTAATAAGATACACTCCATAAAGCGTGTGAAGTTACTGGGTCAGCAGCTCGCAAATGTAGAAGTAAAAAAAGTTTCATTCATTGGGAATGAGGAGCAGAACAAAATTAAAGAGCTGGAATTATGCATTCCGTGGCTACAGGACTCCAGATGTCTTCTTTTCCTCCCCGCCTGGAACCGTGCAGGCGGATGGAGGGAAGTTGGGCGCTTCAGCCCACCCTTCTGCCCGTGGACTCCTGTCGCCTATGGGCTAGGTCCCCAGGCCCGGCCGCCGGGCGTTGAGGGTGGGCGTGAGGGTGGCCGGGCCCGGTGGCCGCATGGGCGTGGGCTAGGCTGGAGCAGGCGCCGGAGCAGGCCCCTCCTGACCCCCGTCCCCGAGGCTGTGAGGCTGCAGACAGGCGCCGTCCTGCGTGGAAAAGGGAAGTCGGTCATTTAGAAAAACGCGGCCTTTCCCTGGCAGACCTGAGGAGGGCGGTCGGTTACCTTACTGAAGGTGGTGGTGACTTTTCCGGAACGTTCGTTCACGGCCGTCTGTGGCATCGACAGCGGGCTGGGGGACCGGCGGAGATGAGTGTCTTGCTTGTGCGGTAGAATCTGGGGACTTTTGTCGGCTCTGAGTGCGGGTTCTGGGGCTTGAACTTGGTGTCTGAACACCAACCCCTAGCTTTCGTGCTCAGGGCTGCCACTCTGCCACTTGAGCCACAGCTCCACTTTTGGCTTTTTGTTAGTTGATTGCAAATAAGAGTCTCATAGATTCTCCTGCCTGGACTGGATCCTCAGATTTCAGTTTCTGTATTAGCTAGCTAGTCTTGAGGTTTGTAAGAACCCTCTACCCCCACCCCTTTTACTGGTTTCTGCTCTCCTCAACGTAGAGAATTTTCCTGTATCATATGGGTGTATATGTGTATATACATATAATATATGTGTACGTAACATATACATGTATATTACACACACATACATGCACATATTGTCAGAACTGCAGAAGTCCTAGTATCTCAGGTCAGAAAAACTTTCCAGTTTCTTTACTTATAATTTGGACCTCATTACATTTCCATTCCTTCAAATGAAAAACATGTCAATCTCAGAGCAGTTGTCTCTAGTAACCAAAATTCTTTCATCAGAACGCATACAGATTTGAATATCTGCAATTCATAAACAAGGAGCTACATTTTGGAGAGATGTGTAATTTTCGGTCTTTGGAGCACATTGATTGGCCAGCCTGTCGTGAGAAGGAGTGGAAGCCCGGGCGGGCGGTCGTGCCGTGTGGGGTGGCGCCCTGCCAGGAGGGCGGCCTGCAGGGACGGCTCTCGGTGCCCCTGGCTGGAGCCCAGGCCCCAGGGGGAGAGGGTGCTGCCTCGAGCATCCTCCGCAGAAGCGGGCGGGGCGGGTGGGCGTGGCCCGCACAGGGGCCTCCCGGACCCCGGGCCGCCCGCACCCCGGCTGTTCCTGTGGGGCTGCTGGGCCGGCGTCCAGTGAAGCAGAGCCGCCGCCGGCTCCACGTCTGCGGCCAGCCGCACCGCCCGCGCCCGCCCCTTCCGGGAGAAGCCGCGCCTGTCTGTCTGCGTGAATCCTAAACGCAGGGTGGAAAACATGGACCTGTGCGACCTCCTCCTCGTCTCCCGCAGCGTGTACTCGGGGCACGTGAAACTCTCATCTTCTCTCCTGCCGACGCCAGGTGTGAGTCTCCGCAAGGGCTTCTCCGCTGCCGTCTGCCGGTGCCTCCTCAGTGCCCCCCGACCGCCCCCGGAACACCAGGGGCCACCTCCTTCACCGCCCACCGGGCACCGGCCGCGAACTGCGCCGGGGGCAGGCGGAGGGGGTGGGGGCGCCGGGCTTGGCCTCCTCCCCGTGCCCAGCGCCTCAAGCTGCCCCGCCGGCTGCCCAGCCCTGGCACGGGGGAGACCAAGGCTCCACTGGAGCGGCCGGGCGCGGCCTCGTCCAGCACACGAGAAGCCCTGGAGCGGACCCTGCGCTGAAAAACACAGACACGGAAACGAGACAGCCGCCCCGAGCCGCCCTGAAGGTCACCGGCAGGAGGGTTGAGCGTGGGTGCAGCGGCCAGCGTCCTCTCCCCTCAAGCCGTGGCACACGTCAGTCAACTCCTCTCCAGTCATGGGACAAAAGGACATTTTAGCGGATGACGCGCACCCCTCTTTGTTGAGGCTTGCTGTGGACACGCGTGCGGTGACAGCATCAGCCGGTGAAATACCCCTTTGCCCGCCCTCCCCGCTGAGTGATGCTTGGCTGTCCTTGTTGCCATGAGCACTGTGGGAGCCGAAACCCATCTATCACAGAGTCCGGGAAAAAGAGCTCAGGGGGGATTGTCCTGTCTAGACAGAGCCGAAGTGAACGCAACAGCACGGAGCCCAGACATTCTTGTGACTTTGCTAATGACGTGACACGCTGAAGAACTTCAGTTTCTCCTAACGAACTTTCTAGTTCCTTACGTAAAGATGTCCGCTACTGAGTCGCTGAACAGTGGCAGGGCCGTGAATTCGAAAGACGCCGAGTCTTCCTCTGTGGTGTGGCCGAGTCACCCGGAGCGCGGCAGTCGGGGATCGTGGGCCAGGAAGATGAGCGCTGGACTGGACGGCGGGGTCTTGGCACGGGGTCGCTCGGTACCCGGCGTGGCTGGGAGCGTGGGCCCGTCGCTGGCACCCTGCTCGGCCTGACTCTTTGGCCGTTCTTTCTCTTGGGTTGTTTGTAAGCGTGAAAATAGCGCGCGATTGGTATGTGTGTGCAGTTCGCAGCGTGTGAGCGGGCCTTTCTCATCACCGCTCGCCCCCGTGAGGGCCTTGGTGTTCCCGGCTGACCTGCTCGGGGGTATCTGGGGACTGAGGCTCGGCCCGCAGCCTAGAGCGGCCGGATGAGTCCAGGACAAGCCCACGAGGCGGCGGCGGTGGCGGCCAGCTAATAATGTGCAGCATCGATTCTGATTGGAGAGATGCGATGGATTAAGTTGGGCAGAGAGCGGACGTGAGATGGATTAAGTTAGGTAGAGAGCCCGCGGGTCAGGCTCAGCTCTCCAGCTCCCGGTGGCTGCGTGGCCGCCTGCAAACTGCTCTCAGTCGCCCCCCCCCCGCCCCCGAGGTTTGGATGTGGGGAAGGCGCCTCCTGCCGCCGTCGGCACTGGGTCTGCGCGGTCTCCTCCGGGAAGCCGGGGAGAGAGAGGGCGACGCCCTTCGGAGCACCGCCCCACACTGCCTGCAGGGGGCGCCGTCCGCACCCGTCTCCGCCAGGACGCTGACGCTGTTCCCCTTATACCCAGGAGAAAAGGGCTGGTTGGGTTTCTCCCTCTCTCTCTTACAGCTGTGAAACGTAAGGTAAGGAATTCAGGTTTTAGAGTACTAATAGCTACAGGTAATTTCAAAAGGAATTATTGGCAGATGCAGCAAAAAATGCACTTCCACAGAAAATTGGATTTCGCACATAAAACTTAGTACTACTGATAAAGACAGGTCGTTACCCGTTTTAAGCCAAATCAACAAACTCAAAGAGAGCTGCTGTCAGTGTGATTCCTGGTACTTATTTTTATTTTTTGAGCCGTGTAAATCAGCTTTCGTGCAGCGAGCGTGCTCAAATCACTCCTCACCATCCACGCCGGGCAGAGTGGCTCCCCTCCGTGATTTACAGTCCTGTGGCAAGTTATGTTTATATTTACGCTGCGCAACAGTGTGGCTAATGAGAAAGATAAGAAATTTATAGTCCTGGGTGATGGATAGGATGGCTGCCTTGGCTTTAATTGAAGCCTGGGGGATCACCGCTGTGGGCTGAAGTTTGGGGGAGGCAACTTGGAGTAAAGGAAAACTTTCAGCCTTGCTTCTGAAGATGGTACCGGTAGCCCTCCCGCCGGCTGCAAGCTGCGGAGGAAGCGGTTGATCTTCTTGGGCCTTGGGTAATTACGGTGAGATAATTACAGCGTGGGCCCTGTAACTTCTCCGTGGTAGGTGCTTTGTAAGTGTGGGGGGAAAATTAAATACTGTGGCGTTTTTTAATGCCTTTAAAATTTTACATGTATAACAATAAAGTTCTCCACGGCTATTCTTTGCTAAATAGTCTCTGGACTATTATTTAAGACAGTTTAAAAAAAAAACAACAAACCTCATACTAATAATGGTAGAGGCGAGCCTGTGATAGCACTCATTGCCTTAAAATTCCACCTGATTGCATTTGATCTGAGTCTCTCTAAAGTAATCTCCCAGACCTTTCTCTACCTGTCGTTTCTCAAACGTACCATGCCTGTTGAAGCCCAGTCTTGTGAAAATGTCTACATTTTCCCATTAAGTGCTTAAGAAGTAATAAAACTAAAGTCATTAGACTTCACTCATCAGAGCTCTATCAGGGAAATAGTCTTCTGTGTCATAAATCTGACCACGGGCCCAACGTCCCTACCCCTCGTATTCATTCCCTGCCAGTGGACGTTCCAAGGTAAATTGCTTAAGTAGGGCAGTTTAAATTTTTAATACAATCTTATTGTAACTGTTAGCAAATGATTAAAGTGTAAAGAGGCCGTCTACATGTTAGGTAAGGTTTATAATAAATGCTCTATGATACTTTTTCTGTGGTGAATTATAGATGTTATGACAGTTAAATACTTATGAAGGCCAGAGAGGCACAAATGAAGACTCCATTCTCAACTGGAGTCTAGGCTTGCTTCCAGAAGGCACCTGGTTCTCGCTGGATATTGTTTCCGGTTCTCACTGGGCGCTGTCCATTCCTGGTTCTCGCTGGGCGCTGTCCATTCCTGGTTCTCACTGGGCGCTGTCCATTCCTGGTTCTCGTTGGGCACTGGTCCTCCTTGGTTTGCCATCTCTTGGGCCTCTAGAAGCCAGGCCATGTCCAGTTTCTCTTCGTTCTAACACAGGGGGCCCAGGAAGGGGAGCCCTCGCGACAGGGCCCGTGGCTGCTGTTTAGAAACGGCAGCGTCTTGTCTCGGCAGCTTGCTTCAGGGAGCGCCCGCCGTCTTCGCCGTCTTCCTCTCTGTGAAGGAGCACTCGGCGCTCCTAGGAGCACTGTGTCTCTCCGGTGGGGGAGAGGAGGTCAAGCCCCGCCTGCCCACGCTGGCAGCTGCGCTCCCTTTCACCCAGACCCACGGCTGCTGCTTGGCTGTGTCTGTCGTGGGTTGGGGGGTTCGGGGTGGGCGGGGCCTGCAGTCCAGGAGGAGAGGCCCGGATGTGGCTGGGCCGCACCCCTGCCGCCAGGCATCGTGCGGGCAGACACTGGGCCGAGAGGACCTGCCGTCGGCGTGCCGTAGCTGGGCACGCTCCGGCGTAGTTGAAGGGCACCTTCGCCACAGTTCAGGAGTGATGTATTCTCGTTCACTTCTTGTACCTTTTGCATCAAAACCAATCTGCGTGGGAAATGTAGGTGTGAGGTTGCCTTTTCTTCTTCTGGTTCACATTTGGCTTGGGAATTGAACTACCCAGCACTCTAATCTCTGTCTGGCGCGGCCCTCATCAGCCGCGTTGAATTCCTCCACCTGTGCTTTGCCCTTTGCCCTCGTGGCTTTTCCCCCGGCGTGTTTCTGGTGGCGCTGCTTCAGATCCCGTGCCCAGCCCCGAGCCTGGGCGCCGCGCGTTGGGTGAATTCCTCACAGCCTTCTTCGTAATCACTCGCCTCGTTTATCCCCCCGGTGAGTTCCCCCAAGCTCCACCGGAGCCGCCGCTGAGGAAACCTGCCTGGTGTGCGGCTCGCGTGCGTGTGCTGTGAGCTGCGCCACGGGGTGGGGGGAGGGGCCCCGCTCACGAGCGACGCGGGCGGTGTCTGCTTCCCCCCTCCAGACGCCTCGAGGACCGCCCTGCCCTGCTCCTTCCCGCCCTCGGGGAGAAGGCCCGCGTGGAGGTTTGAGGCCGCAGGGAACCTTGGCTGGTGTGCTCGACCAACCCCATCTCCAGAGCCAGCGCCGCCTGACAGCCAGGGGCGTAGAATCACACTGGGGCTGACTGTCGCTGTTTAAACCATGAGCAGACAGATCCCATCTTTTGACGACCTGCGTGCGTGCGTGCGCGTGTGTGCGCGTGTGTGCGCGTGTGCGTGTGCGTGTGCGTGCGTGTGTGTGCGCGTGTGTGTGCGTGCGTGTGCGCGTGTGCGTGACAGTTTGAGAGAGATCCCAGTCTGTGGTCCTTTCACCTTTCTCAGCCTGTCCTCCATGCTCTTTTGGGGGATGGGCTGGGTACCGGCTTTTGACTCCAGGCCTTGCCCCTACCTGCTAGACGGGTGCTCTTCGTTTGCTGCTGTCCAGGATCAGCTGCAAGCTGCGACTTCCTCTCTCCGCTTCCCCTGTGGCCGGGACTACAGGAGCACGGCCCCACGCTCAGCTGCTGGTTGAGATGAGCGTCTTGCTGTCCTTTTTTCCTGAGCTGGACTCTCACCACAGTGATCTGGTCTGTTCCTCTCCTGAGTCGCTAGGACTATAGGTATAAGCCACCGCACCTGGACTTCTTAGATATCGTTCTCTCTGTGACTTTAGGCATTGATGTCAGCAAGGACCGTATACTTCTGTTTTTTATTAATGAGCCATATCTTCTTAGAGTGATGTAAAGCAAGGCTTTTGGGTAGAAGGTGTTTTGAATTTATGATCTAAAGAATTGTTATAGCCTTGTTATCTACTGTTAAAGCTTATAGACTCTGAGTTAAAGCCATTTGGAAGTACAGCGCATTAACGTTCTGAAAGCGTGCACACTTGGTTCCTTTCCTGGCTTTGGCAAGACCATGGACATTACCGAGCATCGTGGGTGACTGTGGTAGGGGACGGCCATGCAGGGGAGTCCCGGGAGGAGGGCGGGGAGCGGCCCCGGGACCCCGGGGAGGGACCTGCCCCAGGTGGGTCTGATGATGTGGTGTGTCAGCAATGGCGTTGGGGTGAAAACTGGTCACTGGACCCGTAAGAACTGGCGCTAGTGGGGCAGACTCCAGGAGAGGAGCTGTTCCGTTGATGTGGACTTGGGTGGCAGGTGAGCTGACCTGCCATGAAAACGTCAGGAGGCCACTGGCTCCCTGACGCAGAACCCCGGGCCCGGCAGGAGGATGTGTTCCCGTCCACAACACACAGCAGGCACGAGCCAAAGGCTGCTTTACGACGTTGCCTGGTGTTTGTGCGCGGTCTCGGGAGCTCCAGGTGGGTCATGAACCGTGTCCGGTCGGCGCGTGCCCTGCACCGTGTTGAGGGTTGAGGTGAGCTAACCCGGCTTGCGTCCGGGGGCGAGGTGGGTAGGTGGAGCTGCAGGCAAAGCCGCACCCGAGGCACAAAGCTAGGCGGCAAGGACTGCGTCCTCACGGACAGCTTTAAAAGCCACTGTATAAAAACACGCCTGTAGCCCTGGCCACTCAGGAGGCCGAGCAGAGGAAGGAAGGGTCACGAGGCTCTTACCTCAGGCGGGGTCCAGGTGGCCCAGTGCCAGCCTTGAGCGAGAAAAACAACTTGCCCTGTGTTCAAGTTTCAGTACCAGCACATGTGCGCACGCGCGCACGCTCACACGCAATTTAGGAGTTCAACATAATAGGTAATAAACTATAACAATAGAAACGTAGCAATAACAATATAAATGTAGTAACTGTTATTACATTTTAACTGTCTGAAGATACCTTACGGTAAATCTGGTCCAGGTGTATCGAATGTAAGTACTGTCTCACAGTGGAGAAGTGACAGCCGGAGACAGTGTCATCCGCTGCTGTTCTCTTATGAGGGGGGCTTCCTAGAATTAAAAGGCACCTATGATTCTTTGAAGAACCTCAACCATTTGTAAAAACTGCTGGATCCCGTCAGATACTTCGATTCCCTCCCTATCGCTAAGCTGCTGCAGATACAGGTCCAAAAATCAATCAGCATTCTCTGCTAACTCTAATTAACACTGAAACATTATTAGTCACAAATGTGAAATCCTCATCGGAGGTGACCCGGGGTATTCTAAATGTAAATAAAATTAGATTTAGATCCCTTTTAATTACCTGAGGTTCTGTGAGTAATTACAGTGGCAATTGGTAAATTTGATTTCTTTTTAAAAGAGAAGAAAAAAACTTAACAAAAAAGTTTCTCCCTGCTCCACACTTAACCCTTCGGGAGCCGTCAGGAGTACGCGCCGCAGAAGGAGCTAGCCCCTCAAGTCCATTCCAAATTCAAATTCATCTTGCACTGAAGTACCAGGAAGACAGAACCTGCCCGTTGGAGCTGTCAGGGGTGCCGGGTGCAGCTTAAGCAATAATAATTAATGGGTGGGGGGGGGCATTACAGTGACTTAACGCGAGAAGCCCCGGCGAAAACCAAGCGGAAATCTGTTTTGTCATCTCATCCTTCTTCCTAATTGTATCACAATACGTTGTATAATTCAACCTGTGTGTCACTGTCACACTGGAGCTCCCCGCCAGGGCCCCACGGCCGCCTTGCTATTAGCGGAGCCGAGGAAGAGGCGAATGATTTCCTCAGGTTCCAACCATGACGTCTCCCCCACTTTAAGAAGAAAATGTCTTTCTTATGGAAATTGTTGTAAGGATAATTATTTCTATAGGAAAACAGCTTCAGTTGGGAGCGAGAAGTCCATTTTTCTTGAAAGTTGGGCACTGTCTGCAGGGGGACGTGGAAGGTTGGAGAAGTCTCGTGCCGCCCTGGGCTGCTCCCGGGGGGGGGGGGGGCGGGGGAATCTCTGCTGGTGGCGGGTAGACGTGGCGGGCGCGGCCGCCCCGCCGCCCGCCCTTGTCAGGTGCTTGCTTGGGTCTGGAAGGGAGAAGCGACTGCTCTGCGTCGCTGCGTCTTTCTCCGGGGTCGCAGGAAGAGTCTCTCCCGTGGCCTTGCGACTCCGGCACTCCAGCGTGTAGGTCCTGGCGGATCCTGACCCTTCTCTGCCCTGCGTTCTTGTGCTTTTCTTTGAATTCTTGAGCAGTTTCTTCAACTGGAGTACTTGAGTAGGACGAGTTTGAAGGGCTTTCTCTTGTGCATGGTTCCAAACCCTCATTCCGGCCGCTTGCACCGTGTGGTCCCCGCGGCCCTGCTCGACGGTGCGTCCTCCCGTCACCGCGTTCCTTCGCGTCAATCCTGGACCTTTGGTGCGATGCTCGATTTCGTAGCCTGGACTCAGGCCTTTCAAAACAGGTGGGTGGGACATGCGAACCGAACCCCCTCCCCCTCCTCGGGCTCGGGAAGCGTGGGAGAGGCCTCGCCAGGCAGAGGGGAGGATGGTGGGGCAAGCCTTCATCCCCCAGAGGTGTCAGGATCAGTTCTGCTCCGGAGCCATCAGCACCCTCCCGGAGACGGCGCGAGGAGTTGAGGAGCGGTGACAGGTTCATTTTTCCTCTCTTTGTTTAAGCCGTTTATCTTTCAGACCCCTGTCTGCCGTCTGAATGGCGGGGCCAGTGCACGGGCTTGTTCGCCGGCGCGGACTGGACCTGGACAGCCCTAATTTGCCATCCGACTCGCGCAAGAGTAGTGAGGGAGAAAGTTAATCATCTCCTGGCCTTTTCAGCACATTTGCGCTGCGTTTAATTGTAGCACTTGGTGTGTTCCATGTTTCCTAATGAGCGTCTGCACATATTCAATTCTGCTTGAGCCTTAGCCCAAAAAGAAGGGAGCAGTGTGTAGTCATGAGATCTTTAGTTCATGCTTTTTATGTATTTCTCTACATTTTAGATGAAGCTATTTTAGCTCATCAGAAGCGCTGTGTGGCTTAATGACTCATTATTTAAGTAGAATAATCGTGAATGCCCACTAGACACTGCGCAAAGTGATGCTGAGGTTTCAGGCGCAGAAGAGGAGAGAGAGACGGGTCTGGGGCCTGTAAGCGCCAGGAGACCCACCAGAGGCCCGGCCCCGGGACCGTCTCCACAGGTGTCCGGACCTTCTGGGTCCAGACGCACGCACCTGTCGTCCCCCCCCCCCCCCGGGTTCCTCTCCTCTTCCGGGGGCTCTGGGGTGGCTTCCGACGGCACGTGCTTCGTGGCGCTCTCCCCTGCCGTGTGCATCTCTTGAAGGAGCTCCCCGCATCGCGGCCCGGGCACCCCCGCCGCGGCGACAGGGCGGCGATGGCTCACGAGCTGGGGACAACAGCAACCCCCCAGGGCCCGTCGACTCCCACCGTCCCCCTCGCCCATCCCAGGCCAGAGCACGCACTGCGTCTCAAGATGCTTCACAAACTTGCCTCCGTGGCGGACTCGTTGCTGCCTGCCCTGCACGCGCGCTGCTGCTTCCCCCAGACGTCAGCCGTCGGCCTGCACGGTTCCCGTGCTAGGTGATTTTAGTGGCTCGAAGCTCTCCTCGTGCACACCGTCCCCGCCTTCTTCCTAGCCCTTCCCCTCTGGCACCGTTGGCGTTCCCCCGGCACACGGGGCGTGTGTGAGCCCCGGCCTAGGCTACGCGCTGAGACCGCTGAAGAGAAGTAGGTCTGCAGGGCAGAGCCTGGGTTGAGGAACGCCGCTTCCCAAGGCCTTAGGAAAACAAGTCCGGGAAGGCATGTGGAGATCTCTCCCGCAGGACGCTTAGACGGGGAGGGCGTGAAGTGTCCTCAGCATTCTCCTGGCTGGTCTTCACCAATTCCTCTTTGTCTGGAATCTGTGATCTCCAACAAGTGTGCTGGGCCCAAGGTAGCTGGTCAGTGTTGTAAGTTAAGGTTTCACTAGTAGGGAGTGAGGGATGCTAACAGGTGTCGTTAAAAAGCTTTCCTTGGAAACTTGAGATTGGTTCTAGTGTAATTTTCAATAAATGGATCTATTTTCTTCTCTTGGAAATAAAAAAGCTTTCCTTGACACACAAAAGGGAAAAGCTGCCAATTCTGAATAAGCAAGCGAAAAAAAAAAAAAAAAAAGAATAAGCAAGCGATATTTAGCAGCTTGCTGGTTTCCTTGGGGCCTTGTTGAACACTGATTACTGACCAAGATTATAGCCAAGAGCATCATGGGACCAAGAGCAAGGCCAAGAGCAAGACCAAGAGCATCATGGGACCTCGGGCATGACCGAGAGCATCGTGGCTCTAGAGCATGGCCAGGAGCATTGTGGGACAAAGAACAGAACCGAGAGCATTCTGGGCCTTCCTGGCTCTTTGCCGTCAGTGCTACTCCCCACCCCCCCCCCCCCCCCGCCCCCGTGTTGAGCATGCCTTGTAGGAATCATGAATCTGACCCACCTGCAGGTAGGGACTTGCTCCATTGGGATGAGCGGTTAAGAAAGGCCATGTTTGTGCATAGCGCCCTGGCCCAGTAATGCCCAGAGAAACGTAGCATGGTGCTAGAGTCGGCCTGCAGCAAGCCGTAGAGACGCGGAGTGTGGGGCACAGGGCAGGTCCTTTGGGCGAGGGTTCTCCGGGGGAGGGCGTGAGGGAGAGCTGGGAGGTTTGAAGACGCCCAGCTGGAGAAGGACGCCGAGAAGAAAGCCGGTTCTGCGACTGAGGCGCTGTCCGTCCGGGGCGGCGTGCCCGGTGAGGGGGCTGGGCGTGTTGGAACCTGAGAAGGCACGGTGTGAGTGGGCAGGAGAGGCAGGGGGAGGCGAGGAGGGGGGAAGGGGTCAATGGGTCCGTGGGCGCTGCTAGCGCACCCCAGAACGCTGAGAACTGACGCCAGAGGCCCTGTGGAGTGTGGGGGGGGGGGGCGCCTGGCCGTCTTCCTCCCGCTCGCCGGGGCGTGAGGGCCGACGCCGGGTGACGCCGGGGCGTGAGGGCCGACGCCGGGTGACGCCGGGGCGTGAGGGCCGACGCCGGGGCGTGAGGGCCGACGCCGGGTGACGCCGGGGCGTGAGGGCCGACGCCGGGTGACGCCGGGGCGTGAGGGCCGACGCCGGGTGACGCCGGGGCGTGAGGGCCGACGCCGGGTGACGCCGGGTGACGCCGGGGCGTGAGGGCCGACGCCGGGTGACGCCGGGGCGTGAGGGCCGACGCCGGGTGACGCCGGGGCGTGAGGGCCGACGCCGGGTGACGCCAGGTGACGCCGGGGCGTGAGGGCCGACGCCGGGTGACGCCGGGGCGTGAGGGCCGACGCCGGGTGACGCCGGGCCGCAGCCGGGAGGGCTCCGCTCGCCGCGGGGGTCCTGGGCACGCGCGCTGGGCTGCTCCTCAGGGAGCCGGCCGCAGTCACTGCCTGTGGTCAGGACGCGGGCTTCCGAGTGCTTCCCACAGCGCGGCCCTGGTGGGCGATCGGGGCTGCGCACCCCTGTCCGCCGGGCCTCTGCCCGCTGTCCACCGTCCCACTGTCCACCGCCCCTCCCTCCACCGTCCCGCTGTCCACCGCCCCTCCCTCCACCGTCCCGCTGTCCACCGCCCCTCCCTCCACCGTCCCGCTGTCCACCGCCCCTCCCTCCACCGTCCCGCTGTCCACCGCCCCTCCCTCCACCGTCCCGCTGTCCACCGCCCCTCCCTCCACCGTCCCTCCCTCCACCGCCCCTCCCTCCACCGTCCCTCCCTCCACCGTCCCTCCCTCCACCGCCCCTCCCTCCACCGTCCCACTGTCCACCGCCCCTCCCTCCACCGTCCCTCCCTCCACCGCCCCTCCCTCCACCGTCCCGCTGTCCACCGCCCCTCCCTCCACCGTCCCGCTGTCCACCGCCCCTCCCTCCACCGCCCCTCCCTCCACCGTCCCGCTGTCCACCGCCCCTCCCTCCACCGTCCCGCTGTCCACCGCCCCTCCCTCCACCGTCCCTCCCTCCACCGCCCCTCCCTCCACCGTCCCGCTGTCCACCGCCCCTCCCTCCACCGTCCCGCTGTCCACCGCCCCTCCCTCCACCGTCCCGCTGTCCACCGCCCCTCCCTCCACCGTCCCTCCCTCCACCGCCCCTCCCTCCACCGTCCCTCCCTCCACCGTCCCTCCCTCCACCGCCCCTCCCTCCACCGTCCCACTGTCCACCGCCCCTCCCTCCACCGTCCCTCCCTCCACCGCCCCTCCCTCCACCGTCCCGCTGTCCACCGCCCCTCCCTCCACCGTCCCTCCCTCCACCGCCCCTCCCTCCACCGTCCCACTGTCCACCGCCCCTCCCTCCACCGTCCCTCCCTCCACCGCCCCTCCCTCCACCGTCCCGCTGTCCACCGCCCCTCCCTCCACCGTCCCGCTGTCCACCGCCCCTCCCTCCACCGCCCCTCCCTCCACCGTCCCGCTGTCCACCGCCCCTCCCTCCACCGTCCCGCTGTCCACCGCCCCTCCCTCCACCGCCCCTCCCTCCACCGTCCCGCTGTCCACCGCCCCTCCCTCCACCGCCCCTCCCTCCACCGCCCCTCCCTCCACCGCCCCTCCCTCCACCGCCCCTCCCTCCACCGTCCCGCTGAACCGCGCCCCGTCCACCGTCTGCAGCGCCGGCCACTCCCAGCCGGGGCAGCCGGGCTCTGCAGGGCCGCGTGCGGGGAAGCCGGGAAGCCGGGAAGGGCTGTGTTCCCGCACGCGCCGTGGCTTTAATCAGAGTCCGTTCACCCAGAGCGTGGGCAGCTCTGTTTGTGTCAGTGTGGGTTTTAAAAAACCCTTGAAGCCCAAGGGAAGGCCAGCTCGCTGCGCTGGGCGCGCGAGAGCCCCTCTTCCGCTGTGAAAGGCAGAACCCGGCGCCAGCCGCCTTGACTTTGCTCCGTCCTGAAGGTAACTGTTTATTACGGTCGGCATTTACGTCCCCCGATTAATAGGAGCAATTAAACAATAGCTTCATTTCCAGCAAATTAACAACCCTAATAGGTAATTGCGACATAAATGAAGATAAATTTGTTTTAATACAACGAGATAAAAAGAATACAGACAAGAACTGAATTTCAGATTAAGAATTCAGACTTCATTAACGAACTTCAGGACAAAGTTAAAAGATTCCCTGGAGGAAATTAAAGCATGGCTTTTGTGTTGTGGGTGGTGGTCATAGGGCGTGGAGTCAGGCCTGGGCGCTGTCCCTGACCTCTTGGCTCAAGGCTAGCACTCTCCCACTTTGAGCCACAGCACCACTTCCGGTTTTCTGGTATTTAAGTGAAGGTAAAACTCTCAGGGATTTTCCCGCATGGGCCGGTTTTGAACTGTCATCCCCCGGTTTGTCTCAGCCTCTTGAGTAGCTAGGATTACAGGTCTTACAGGTCTGAGCCCCCGGCCTCTGCATCTCAGTGGGTTTTTATTGGCTGGAAAGCAAAGGTGAGAAGAGCATTTCCTTTTTATGCACCTGCGTTGACACTGTTGCTGCTCGGCTGCCTTGCTTTCTTGGTTCGCATTTTCTCCAGCTGGGGAATTGTTGCTGAGGTTTAAAAGTTTGCCTTGTGGAAACATGGACGAGGTTGGGCTGGACTGACTCCAAGAGCCCTCAGAGCGCCGGGGCCGACGCACAGCCGATTCAACAGTGTGTTGCGGCAAACCGAAAGCCCCGTCTAGAGCAAGGAGGATGCACTTCTCCCTACAGAGCGGCCATGCCCGTGAGACGGCCCCACGTAGGATCAAGAAACGGGCTCTAACTGAGTCTCACTGAACTCGTGCCCTCTCCCTCAAGCTCCCTTGGGTAGCTTTGAATCACCAAAACATGTGAATCAGGGTACACTTCCACCCCCTGCCAGACACCAAGCAGAACTGTCAGGGCAGCTCGCGCTCGTGGAGGTCTCGAAACGCGTGGGAGCGAGCCGGACGCTAGAGCCGGCTCCCGGAGCTCAGGCACGGCCCCCCCGCGCTCATGGCACCCAGCCCGCCAGGCGTCTTTCCAGAGCACACGTCGTGGCAGCTGCTCTGAGCCGTGGGTTCAAGGGCAAGGGCCACGCCAGGATCCCAGATCCTCCTGCTCTCCCGCGCCGGGCTCCTCTGCGCTGGGGACTCACCCGCGCGTGCGTTTTCCCCCATGATGGGAGTCTATTGTCGGGCCCCGACTAGCCTTAGATAAAGCGCCTCCCCTCGCGCTCGGCAGAAGCTCCAGGTCAGGATCTGCGCCCCGCGTCCGCGGCTGACCGTCCCCCCGGGGGCAGCACGGTCCAGCCGCGCCTCCCAGCTGCCCGGGGCCGCGGGGCCCCTCTCGCCAATGGCCCCGGGCACCGTGGCATCGCGGGGCACCCAGACCGTGCAGAGCCGCACGCGGGCCCAGGCTCGGACCCTCTCCCGGCCTCCTCTGACATTTATTGACACTGCAGTTTGGATGATGGGGGGGGGGGAAGAAAATCACCTCAGATTCCTTTTCCCTCCGAAGTCACACATTAAGAAATACATAATTTGGTAATTAATTTCTTCTTAATTAATAAGCTAATTTAATGATCACTCTTCTGTAATGTAAAACTGAGTGGAGACATTAGAGGCTCTTCTATTTGCTCCTGAAAGATTTATAGTGCGCAGTTGGCGTTGTTTATGGGGTTCCTGGGGGACGCCCCCTCCCCCCACCCCATGCTCTTAGGAAGAGCATTTTGGTGAAAGGTGAGGTAAAAATTACCTGCGGATGACAGCACTGAGAGTAGAGGCAAAGTATGCCGGGAATCGGGGTCACCACGTGTGCTTCCAGACCGTGTGGGTGGCCAGGTGTGGCACATTCCTATAGTTTCGGCCCTTCGGGGGCAGAGGCGGGAGGGTCTCCTGGGGTACAGAGCGAGACCGCGGCTGAATGTGTAAGCACACCCACGTGCGCGTGCACGCGATGCACACGAGGCGACGCGTGTGGAGAACGAGGGCGCCACTGCACGCCGGCCCGCTCTCTCCTTGACGGGTGGAGGGGAACGTACACCTTCAGAGCGGTGTTTGACGCCACGCACCTCCCCGGCGGCTCCCGCCTGCCACCCCAGCGACTCAGGAGGCTGAGATCCGAGGATCACCGTCCAAAGCCGGCCCAGGCAGGAAGGTCCGTGAGGCTCCCGTCTCCAGTTCACCACCAGAAAACCGGAAGTGGCGCCGAGGCTCGACGTGGCAGAGCGCTGGCCTTGAGCTGAAGAGCTCAGGGAGCGCGCCCAGGCCCCGAGTTCAAGTCCTGGGACACTCTCTCTGTCTCTCTCTACACACACACACACACACGTTTTGTTAGCCTTATCGAGCTCTTACCTAACGCGGCGGTCAGGATGGTTCCCGGTGGCAGTTCCTGGCCTTAGACACCCCAGAGGCCCAGAGGCGGAATTGCCCGGCTCGCATCGGCCTGCCTCACACCCACCGCTGCTCGCGCGCGAGGCCCGTGCTGCCCGGCGTCTGCCCGGCGTCCGCCCGGGGTTTCTGCGCACACTCATCGAGGGCGAGGGCGGTGGCAGGAGTGCCGAGTTCAGCCCCCACAGAGAGCAAAGAACCCCAGCTCTAGAGAAGACACACAGCACAGTGTCATGATGGGATCTGCCCAAGGCCGCCCCAGGGTGTGACTGGGCCCCCCCCAAGGCCGCATCCCGGCTCCTGCAGAGACTGAGTGACCGGTATGGGAGGAGGAGAGGTCTTAGGTCAGGAGGGGCCAGTGAGCAAGCACTGAGGAGAAACGGGCGGCCTGACCTGTCACCTGTTCGCCATCCTGTGTTGGTGTCTCAGGTGTCGGGGGACAGGGGCGGTGTGGTCAGCTGCGTTGGAAAACAGAGGGGAGCAGCTTGGAGAGAGAGGAGGCCGGGCCAGGCACCATGGACTTGAAGGGGAAGACCCCAGGCCAGGCTGTGGGCATCTGAAACACAGAGGCGGCAGGCGGATCGTTCCTGTGGAGAAGCTCGCCACTGGAGGAGGAGGAGGAGGAGGAGGAGGAGGAGGAGGAGGAGGAGGAGGAGGAGGAGGAGGAGGAGGAGGGAGAGCGCCAGGCAGAGGGGTGCAGGGAGACAGCCCCTCCCTTCTATACTTAGTGTTGATGCCACTTCAGACATGAGTTCATACACGTGACAAAGTGTCACCAGCATGTCAGCCGCACATCGCCAGCCTGTCACCGGTGCTGGGAACACATTGACTCTCCAAGCTGAGGATTTCACATTCTCTGCGTTACGTGTAGGTTGTCTTCGGAGAGGCACACGGATTTACACGTTTATATACACTGTTGGTTGTGTATTGATGTGAAATATGTAGTGTATCTTTGTTGAATGACAAAAATATAGACAAAAAAAATCAACCCTTAAACTCTGGAGAGACAGTGTGTGTTCGCTGCCCACCCAGCACACAGTAGTCACGGTATGTGTTCACCTTGTGAGCCTGCTGTCACATAAGAGTTCTGAGCGTTAGGGGCGCTTCACAAAGAGAAGCCTCTCCCCCTCCGTCCGTTTCCTCGGGTTGGTGCCCCGGGAGGGGGCTGCTTTCCTCGCAGGGTTCTTGTGGGCACACCCGGATCTCTGGGGATCAGGGGTTAGTGCTGGGAGCCAGCCCCGGTCCGGAGCAGATCTCCATTCTCCCTGCCAAGGGAGGACGCCCGCCCTTCTCCCTCGCCTCTCCTCCCTCCTTGTTCTTCACCCTCCTTGTTTTTTCTCTTTCTATGAGTTACAGGTCATAAGCAGGGTCTCCAGCTTAGGAAAAAAACAAACTTCCTTCCTTTCCTTACCATTTGTGTATGAGTGTTGGAAGGACTTAGAAGTAAGGGAGAAATAAGACAGAAGAACGTAGTCAAGTGGAGATACGCGCCGCCCGTTACTGGATGTCGCGACTTGCGTCTCGTAGTGAAGGCGGAAGGGTCCGGGCCCTGGGCTCGTCGAGCATCTGCATCGCTGCTGCTTCCTAGCCTCCCCGCAGAGAAGACCGGGCGCCGATCGGTGTTGGCCGTTTTGTAGAATGAGGGTGTTGATAGCATCTGGCTTGTCTTTGCGAGCTGCTCACGTCCTCTGTTTGCCTGGGAAACGTTGGTACGAGGTGTGCCCGTGGCTCTGCACGCCCGTGTGGCCCACGCTGGCACCCCGCCCGCCCTCTGAGTTCAGCGACTGAAGTCAGCGTGTCGCCGGCCCGATCGCCGCCCGGAGCCCGGGTCAAATCAGAATGCAGCGCCGTCGGTCCGCAAAGCTCGTTTCTGCTCTTTTGCAGAAGGGAGAGAAATGCGAAGTCACTCGGGTTAACTTGCTTCCTTGGTCTTTGGAGTTTCAGTACACCTCCCTGCCCCATACTTCGCTGGAATCTGACCTTAGATTTTTTAACTTTGGCATTCATGTAATGATTTTTAAAATATTCTAATATACGTCTTCAAAGACCCCCCCCCCCGATCAATATGCCAATGGCTTTGAAATGACAGAGTGCTGCGATATTCCTCTGTAATTTAAACCTGATTAGCTGATGAAGGTTATGATCAATACACTACGGGAAGATAAATTAATTGATATCATCCTTTCAGGATGATAAGAAGCCTATTGGAGGTGGGCTGTAACTAATGAAGCTGCTTCTTCGTCTCTGTGAGCCATTTTTTATCTAGTGCATTTTCACTTAATCATATTTATACTATCATTCATTTACATGGAAACCATAAGCTGTGGACAAACCAGGTCCTTAATAAACTTGTGTTCATTTAGAAAAGAAATGATCTGTGAACACCTCGTGGGCTGCACGTACCTTCTGCCCTGCAGCCCGGAAGATGGCGCTGTCCGGGGCACAGAGCCACAGGCCGGCAAAGCTGGTGCCGGAGTAGCATCGAACTTAATTACAGCCGCCCCCCTAAGGCAAATTTGCACAAATAAAAACCATAGTTACTTTCCTTTAGTGACACCTATTGGTGTAGGAAGAGTTTTCTAATCGCTGACTTCCTTTCCAATTAAATCTAATATGCTTTATCAGCGAGCCTGTTTGCCAAGAGAAGTGATGGCCGGTTGAATTGAGATTCCTGTTGATTAAGAGTGGATGTGGGGGCTGGGGATATAGCCTAGTGGCAAGAGTGCCTGCCTCGGATACACGAGGCCCTAGGTTCGATTCCCCAGCACCACATATACAGAAAACGGCCAGAAGCGGCGCTGTGGCTCAAGTGGCAGAGTGCTAGCCTTGAGCGGGAAGAAGCCAGGGACTAGGCTATATCCCCAGCCCGAATGGTGCTTTCTTAGCGCATGGATCACTGAAGCGCTTGCCCGGGGCTGCCGGGGTGGTGGGGGTCGGGGCTGGCCCCTCTGCAGCCTGCTTTACAACCGAGGCTTCCATCCCCCGCCCCTTGGTAGTCACGGGTAGCCACTAGGGCCGGAGGGAGACACAGCTGTGCGCTTGGGGCACACGCAGGAAAACAGGAAGATAGGGGCAAAGGGCAGCTCTCATTCAAGGGAGATTCCAGAAAGCCCTCTCGCTCTTGTCCCATCGCCGGAGCTTGCGTGCGGGCCACACCTGCCTGGGGCGGGGAAGGGGGAGCACGGGGGAGCGTGGGAAATGCCGTGGACTCTGGTGGTGGGCCCGCAGCTCAAGCTCGCCGTGGACGGAGGGCATCGGGGTCCCCGCGGCGCTGCCCGCGTCCGGGAAGCCGTCCTCACGGTCGCCTGTGCGCTCTCTGTCCACAGTTGCCCAGAAGATCGTTGCCACGAGGAAGAAGCAGCAGCTGTCCATAGGCCCCTGCAAGTCCCTGCCCAACTCCCCGAGCCACTCGTCCGTGTGTTCCGCGCAGGTGTCGGCCGTGCACATAAGCCAGGTGCGTGAGGTCGCCGGGCCGGGCGGGGCGCTGGCGCGGGGCGGGGCGGTGGGCGGGGCGCTGGCGCTGGGCGGGGAGGTGGGCGGGGCGCTGGCGCTGGGCGGGGGAGGTGGGCGGGGCGCTGGCGCTGGGCGGGGGAGGTGGGCGGGGCGCTGGCGCGGGGCGGGGAGGTGGGCGGGGCGCTGGCGCTGGGCGGGGCGCCGTCCCTGTGCGCACCGACGATTGAATTCACCCCGCTCTGCGCTTGCTCCCGGCGCGCTTGCGGATTGAAGCGTGAGTAAATCTCAACGGCTAATCCGGCTCCAGGCTTATGTGCAGTAGCCGCAGTCGGTTACAATTACCATCTCCCACGGGCCCCATGGAAAC
Source organism: Perognathus longimembris pacificus (assembly GCF_023159225.1). NCBI lineage: Eukaryota > Metazoa > Chordata > Mammalia > Rodentia > Heteromyidae > Perognathus > Perognathus longimembris. Next base: position 3,483,322 of record NC_063164.1, on the reverse strand, counting down.
TGTTATCTTTCCGAAGCCACATTTTGCTAAATTATTTACTTGGAAGCAAGGGAAATAATTGTCACTTTGAAGAACTCAACTTGAAGCCTATTAAGGAAGCTGTTGGCTTTGTTTCACTGGCACTTGTTTTGTGATTAACATTCCTCGTGCAAGGTCTCTCTTGGCACTTTTTTTCAAAGAGCGCAGTGAGCAGATCTGGTAGCAGGCCTTCAGTTGACCTGCGTTTCCTGCTGCGGCCCAGAAAGGCACGGCCATGCACGTCAGTGCCTTCCACTCTGACTCCCAGACATCCTTTTAGAGCATCAGTCGACTTTCTGCGGGTTTGTAAGCCATCCCCCTCGCTAGTGTAGAGCAGTCACACAGCCATGGAGTCTGCTCAGTTTAGCAAGACTCTTTGTTTTAGAGGAAAAAGAAGTTACGTTTTAACCCTCAGGAACTTCCAAGTTCAACAGTAGAGATTTCAATGGAACGTTCTAGACTGAGACCACGTGTGCTTGGTTCTGTTTCCCTCCGGCCCGTCTCGCGGGCGCCTCTTCACCCTGACCTGCCGACGGGCTGCCTGTGGCCCCGCGTGGCCGGTGACCTTAGGTTCCGAGAGCGTGTGGCTGATCAGACCTTGGTTTTTCATTATTGCAGACGAGTAATGGAGGTGGGAGTTTAAGCGATTATTCCTCCTCCGTCCCGTCCACTCCAAGCACCAGCCAGAAAGAACTGCGGCTTGACGCCCCCCCCACCGCCAGCACCCCGACACCGGTCCGGAAACAGTCCAAGCGCCGCTCCAACCTGTTCACCGTGAGTGCTGGTCGCGGGAGGGGCCCGAGCGTCGCCCGGCGGCCTGGGTTGCACAGACACGCGGCTGCCACCGCGTTCACCGGTGGCTGCCGAGTCCAAACCAAATGCACGAGAGCCGGGCTGATGCCTGTAGATGCTGCAAAGAGGGTGGTCCAGCGTGGAACGCGAGTGCCAGAGTCGGAGAGCGAGGGGGGTGTAGAAAACCGCTCCCGCCCTGGCGCCTTCGTGGTCTGGAGACCGCGCAGTGGGCACGGAGTGGCGCAGCCGCAGGCCTGTGTGGTGGACAGGTCGGGCACGCAGAGGACCCCGGGATCCCGGGCGGAGGCGGGGCGGCACCAGTCCCCCAGGCTCTCCCCTGGGCTTTGCTAACATTTGAGGGCAGAGCTCCAGGCTCCTCTTTGGACACTCGGGGTCCACAGGAGCGTCCCAGCAGCATTTTTAGTTTTCTAAACCTCCCTGGCGGCTGGGAACGTGGCTCAGTGGTAGAGTGCTTGCCTAGCATGCACGAAGCCCTGGGTTCGATTCCTCAGCACCACAGAAACAGAAAAGGCCAGAAGTGGCGCTGTGGCTCAGGTGGCAGCGTGCTAGCCTTGAGCAAAAGGAGGCCAGGGACAGTGCTCAGGCCCTGAGTTCAAGGCCCAGGACTGGCAAAAATAAAGAAGTTCCCTGGAGAACTGAGATGCAGAGTCCCTAAGAGTCCCTGAACTGTAGGAGATGTGGTACGGTGTGGATTATTTCCAGATCCCCGCCCCCACCCCCATCTCTTCCTAGATGCGTAACAGACATCACCCGTCAATGCGGGACAGCTTTGCAGTGGAGCCCCACACGTAAGCGGAGCTGCTGTCGTGTGACTTGGGAGGAGCTCCTTCCCTTCCCGAGCTCACCAGCTCTGAATGTCCCCTGCGTTCGAACCAGCGGTTGTTCGCCACAGTGGTGTTGCTCCCCAAGGACATGCGGCAGCGTGTGGGGCCAGCGCTGACCAGGACGGCGTGTGCGGCCGGCCCGGTGGTGCCCTGCTCCCGCCCTTTGGCCTCGCTCCTTTGCGTGGCCGTTGCTGCCCTAGCTGCAGGGGAGTTGACGGTCACTGTCTTGAGGAAAAGGAGGACTCCAGAGGGTAGCTGGGACGGGTTGTCTAACTGGCCATCCTTCTTGAGTTGGAGATGGCCCTGTCTGTCCACGTCACCCCTTTCCTGCGTGTTTGCAGCCGTCTCCGTGGCACGGTCATTGCTGTCAGGGTCTGTGGACGACAGCACGCCCTCCCCCAACACTTGCCTCTCTCCTAGACGGAGTCGCAGCGCTGACCTCAGGGGCGGCCTCCAGGCTGGGTAACCCTGTAACCCCTGTAACCCTGCCTGCTCCACCCCCCGGCATCCCCGCCAGCTGAGGGAGCGCCGCCCCAGCGCGCGCTGCACGCCCACTCGTGACTCAGTCGCCTCGAAACACCAGCTGTGCCGGGATCAGTGGCGGCGAGAGGGCCAGCCCAGGGCCATGCGTCCCCGCCGGCCTGCCGGGAGGCCCCTCCCCCAGGGCCACGTGTCCCCGCCGGCCTGCGGGAGGCCCCTCCCCCAGGGAAACGTCTGCTGGGCACTGACGCTGGTGTCTGTGCTACCCAAAAGACAGGAAGTCCTTTTGAAACAGAGCTAGTATGAAGAAGACATCAGCACGTCCTGTCCCCACCCTTGAAAAGGACAGCTGCGGGGCTGGGATGTGCCAGAAAATAAGAGTCCAGATGTCCTCCAGAGAAGAACGTGTTACGCAGGGAAGAGGCAAACGAATAGCTCTCGGTTCGTCTTCTCCTGTCATCTGTCCTGAGAGAGCCCCGACTGTCTCAGTGTCTGATGGAATGCTTGACGTCAGAGTAAACCCCGTCTGAGAGGAAGAGGTGTGTCTGACCGATGGGACACACGGCACGCTCGGGTGCAGGCAACGCCGCCCCCCCCCCCCCAGGCCTCCGCTGCCCCCGGCTGCTGCGGAGCCCACCGGCGCGCCGCGCAGAACCGTCCAGGACCAGGCCGGGCAGGGCCCGTGCCTTGCCGATTCCTGCCTGAGACCCTGCATGGGCTGTTGCCTGTTGGCGTCTTCCATCTCCAAAGACAAACTGAGACTAAGCCACGTCAGCACCAAATCCAGCCGCCAGGCTGTTATTAACGGGAACAGAAGTGTGGGTGCGTGCAGGAACCCAGCGCTGCCGTTCCGTTCGGTTGGTCATCTGCCACTGAAGGAGAAGTCTGCCGGAGTCTGGGCAGGGCCGGCGTGGGTGGTGACGGGGCGCCCAGGGCCTGCCTTTCTCCCACCTGAAGATCCTGGAAACGTTGAGTCCACTAGATGTCAGCGTCACCCAGGGAACAGGAAGAAGGCAAATGAATTTTTGAAATTGAGCAATTAAGAAACAAAGTTCTTATTGCTGCCAGTTTTGTTCCTTTTCTTCAATAATGTAAAATTCCGTTGGCTTCTCATCCTGCTAATTACTGGCCTAAATTGTCCGCGTGTGTATTGATTTAGAAGTGTCTGGAAGGATGGCAGTGCCACACATGAACACCCTTAGTGACGATTTGCACAGCCTAGCACATTTCTGTGGGAGGCAGGGCACCGGGCTGGGTTCATTAGCACATCACAAAGAGGTCACGGGTAACGAGTGCTCAGGTCACCTTCCCTCCCCCCCCTCCACCCTTTACAGGGACCACAGAGCACTCCCAGCCAACGTTCTCTACTCCCCGATGTCTTTGCTTGCATATACTTCAAATGCACATTTTAATACTTAAAATCACTCTTAAAATAGCAACTAGTATGCTAGTTTTGCAGTAGGAATTACACTCGTTGAAAATTAGATTAAATCTTTTTTTGTGTCTGAAAAGTCATTGCTTAAAAAAACCTCCAGAGGCTCCCCATCTAATCACTGTTTATGTAACGTACGGTTCTAAGGTCAGTTGACTTAGTATTTAGATCCATTTTTTAAATGTGGCTGAAAGGTTTTATTGGAAAATATTTTCAGATAGCACAAGAATAAAAAAACAGCGTGCCTATTCCTGTGCAAATCACTAAGAGCGTTTTGCTGCTGCCCCTCTAGAAACACTCGTATCATCAGTGACGCCCTTCCATGGACATCTCCCTCTCCATCCAATCTGCTGCATCTTTTTCTTTTGTGGTCTTGGGGCTTGAACCTGGGTGCTGAGCCTCTCTGTGCTCAAGGCTAGCATTCTACCACTTGAGCCACAGCACCACTTCTAGCTTTTTCTGAGTAGCCCAGACTGGCTTTGAACCGTGGTCCTCAGATCTCGGCCTCCGGGGGATTACAGGCGTGAGCCGCTGGCGCCCGGCTTCTGCTACATTTTGTTCCGGGGAGCCCTACTCCCCCGAATTTGCTGCTTACTGTCCACGTTCGCTTTTTAAACCGGCCATTTGTATACCAACCAACGTATACGTGACACATCGCATCGCCTCGCGTATTCTCAGGCTTGTGAACAGCGGTGTCATTTACGTGGCGTGTGTGCAAAGCTTTCTGTGAAGCCAGTCCTTTACGTGGGGCTCAACACACCAGTTCCCAGCGATGGTGCTGAACACCGAGCCCCCCGCTCACTGCAGAAGCAGGCGAGCGCAGCCAGTGGCATCCATACGATTGTCCGGGTGATGTTTTCTCAGAGAGAAGATGGCGCGGTCGCCGGCCACAGCGTGCGCTCCGTCCCGCAGCCTTGCCGTCGTGGCGGGATGTGGCGACGGGTGCTCCGTGATGGACTGGACTCCCGCCGCAGTGCTCTGCGCCCCGAAAGCCGCGTGACTTTGCCCAGTGGGTGTGACAACGTCCGAGCCCCTTTCTAAAGCTGGTGCGGCGGGCCGTGTGCACTGTCGTGCCGCTCTGCCACCGGCGGCGGGTACCAAAGGCTGCCCGCGTCTCAGGATTGCCCAGGGCCACCCGCAGGGGTGGGAGGGGAGGGTGTGCTTATTTACCGACACACACTTCAGGGAGGGCAGGAAGCGAGGTGGCCGCCCTGGGCATTTGCATGGCTGGGGGGGGGGGGGGGTTCGTGTCCGCAGGACTCGTTTCAGTTTAGTTGTTGGACCTCCGGGCCTCGGGAGAGCCCGTACAGACCAAGCCGCGTGGGCCGAGGGGGAGGAGTCCTCTCGCTAGCAGCTCGCCCCTGCTCTCCGTCTGGGAAGCTTCCGGTCGGTGGCGGGGGGATGGGACGTCCTCGCTGCGCTCTGTGGCGGGTCGCACGCCCGCTCGGCACGTCCGGGTTTCCGTCCGGCCGCGGGCCGTGATGCCTCGCGCCCCCCTCCCGCCGCCCGTGGAAGCGGGAACCGAGCACGGAGCCGCCGAGGACAGCTGTGCGGCCCTGAGGAAGATGTTCATTTTTTTTTAATGTTTGTTTTGTTAATTATGCTGGTTAATAGAGAATGATGAAGATGGATTTCCAAGTGTAGAGATTTGGAGTTGTTAAAATTCCTGAAGTACCGTTAATGTTCTTCGATTAAAATATATATATATATATTCAGTGTTACCACTGTGAGCGTAGAAATTTATTCTGTAATCACAAATCCCACGCCAGCTGTCCCCTGGACTAAAATGTGGAGAGAAGGAAACGTGAAGCTGTCGTATTGCTCTTAGTGCACGTTACTAATTTAAGAATTAGAGCTCTCAAACCATAAGTCAGATTCACAACGAGGAGTTGATAACCGCGTCTCCCCCCGAGCCTGGCGGGGTGGGCCGTCCGATCACGGCAGCTGTCATGGCCTTCTAGACTTGCACCATCCCACAGGAAAAGGTACCCGTGCCGCACAGCAGGTGCCGGGGCCTCGAGCGCGCTCTCTAATCATCTATGAAATGTTTCCTCTTCGACACCACCGCCCGAGAGGCCCCCAGCCACCTCTCCGCCTGTCCTCGCCAGCTCGGGCGGCCACCTGTGCCCGAGTGCTCAGCCCGCAACATCAGCCCTTGTGTTCTGCTGTGTCCTGTGACCCCGCCCCTCTGGTGCTGTTTTTAAGAGTCAGCCGCTGCGTCCCCCATGCCTGAAACAGGATCTCATTAACCGTTCAGTGCAGCCTGGACACCATCAAGTCTATCCATTTCATATATCATCACAGATTTGAAAAGCACATGAAAATGTTTCTCCATTTTCAATATTGCGTGAGTAATGTTCCCATTGAAAAGTAATGGAGTGAAGTTGTCACTTGTCAGCATCGTTATTAAGGAGGACGAGTCTCAGATCTTCCTCTCATAATAAAATAAATCTGTCAGAAAATCATTGTGCTCACGGTTGTGCTATCAGGAGATGGGAACTTGGACTGTGGCTCTCTGCAGCCTTCCCCAAAACAGGGTGGGTGCGCCTGGGGTTGTGGGCTGGTGTTCAGATAGACACCCCCCCCCCCCGCCCCGCAGTGCCCGATGGGGCTAGTTGTATAACGAACAATCCCGCCAGGATGATTGTCGCCAGAACTCGCAGCCCGGTGGGTCCACGCAGGGCCCCCCCCCCATGCAGACATCTTTCTCAAAAGGAGGTTTGCAGTATCCCCTCCCCTTGTGCTGGAGCACGGCACAGTAGCTTAACTCCGAAGTCCCTTTTTTTCTAACCATCCCGAAGCAATAAAAGGAAATGTTTACCTGCGCCTCGCTACTAATCAAGCGTACCACTAAATTGCACAGCTGACTCGTTAACAGAATTTTTTAAATCATTCAGACATTCATTAAATATATACGTTTATGGGGTTGCTTTTCCAAATAAGCAGCAAGGGGGTCCTTTCTCCTGGGCCGCCCGACAGTGTGTTTTCTCGTTGGGCGTCCCTTCCCTAGACGGTCCATTGGTTCCTAGTAATTGAATTTTGAACTCTTTAAAAAAGAATTAAAAGATAATTTTGCAGCGGAAAAGTCAGGGGGAAACTTTAGAAGATTCTCTTTAGAATGATGAGTCAGTGCCGAGAATCTCCTGGCATCTCCCCTCCTCGGATGCGTGTGTGCGTGCGTGTGTGTGTGTGCGCGCGCGTGCGCACACGTGTGCCAGGCCCGCCGTCCCAGTCGGCACGTGCGGGGCGTGTGCAGATGGGGCCGGGGCGAAGCCCCCCCGGCCGAGCGCAGCCCTCGCCCAGATGCTAACTTTGCTTTGCTCTGCTTGGCCTTGCAGTCTCGGAAAGGGAGCGACCCAGACAAAGAGAAGAAAGGCCTGGAGAGCCGTGCGGACAGCATCGGGAGCGGCCGAGCCATCCCAATTAAACAGGTACACGGCGTCCCCTCCCCGCCCGGCGCCCGGGACCCACCTCGGGTCAGCCCGAGATGAGGCCGCTCGGCACCGGGGCTTGTTTGATGTGTTCTGTTGATGAATGTAGAAGTCACTCACTTGACATCAATTAGAAGGGGTTCCTATGAGTATTAAAATAGGATCATTAGAATAAGAAGAGGGAAATGTGACAACAGATCTAATGAAGTGCAGTCTGCCCGCCTGCATATGGAGTGTCTTTCCAGGCTGCGCTGGCTTCAAAGGCTGCCTTTGTAGCGTGGCTTTGATTGGACCGCCGGCCGCCGGGCGACAGGGGTAAATCAGATCGCGCTACAAGAGCCCCTTGTGATCACAGGAATGGCCCGACGTGGCCCTAATTTGCTCTCGCAGACGGACATCTGAACACTGTTTCAGGCTGCTCGGTAACAACGAGGCAATTAGTTGTGATAATCATAGCTGGCGTGTCAGCTGTGCGCTCTTGTTTGTAATCTGCTAATGAAGGAATCGTAACTTTGATTAGGTTCAGTTTCATTTAGACCTTATTATATAAAGGAACGCTTACAGCCGTAATGTGGGGCCTTAATTAAACTTCCTCATTACACAACAGGACTTGAATTCAAGCATTTGTTTTGGCCTAGGTTGCTAGCCTGAAATAGGTTTTCATTAGCCCAGAAACTGAGAACTAAATTACCTCGGTGTCTTCAAGTAAGAAACACTGGAATTCGTGTGTGACGTATTTTGGTGCTGTCTCTGGGAGTAGAATAATAATAAAGGTTCAGCCCCACACCGGGGCTTCTGGAAATGAGATCTCTCCGTGGGTTGACGAGAGCCCCGCGGATTTGGTGTGTTCTGCCCGGGAGGGGAGAGCCCTGTGGGCCGGAGATGGCGTGGTCTCCACGCTGGTGCTAGCGGCCCGTCCGCGCCTCTGGTTCGGCTCCCTGTTTTCGCTCCCGGCCCGAGGCTGCCATGCAGCTTTGCCCAGCCTCCGTCCGGGAGCACGCGTGGGCTCCGGCTACCTTTTAAGTAGGGGCGGAATCTGTTCTTCAGCCCCAGCCAGATCATTCCAGCGACGCGGGCTTCACTCCTTTGTAACAAATGAGGATTTCGGTGTGCAGGGGTTTCGTCGTGGTGAGGGATCTTGGGGGGGAGGGGGGGAGGGCTTGCCAGGACGCCCAGCCCATTGTGCCTCGGGACCAAGGCAGTGCTGCGACACCGGATAGCGAGTGCGTGGATCAGCACACAGCGACACCAAGAGAAATCCTCTTCCTTCTAAAACAAAAACAAAAACCCACCTCCCACCTCGCTCGGTGCCGGCGGCGTCTGCACAGTTCTGTAGAAGTCTGTGCACGATTGCTCGGTGAATCCACACCTAACTGTCTGCGTCAGATAATTCTAATGTGTAATTTTTATCCTACAGATGTTCTGTCACCTGCAATGATAAAAGTCGCCGAGCTGTTCCTCCCCCGATCACCAGTGCTCTGGGACACTGGCTTTGAGGAGGACTTGGGGGTCTCCATTGTTCCCGTACGCCGGGAGCTTGGGTGGAAGGAAGGGCTCGTTGCCCTTCAAGCGGCCGGGTGCGAGCCGGGCAGGCTCCAGCTACGGTTGGAGTCCTTACTTGATTTGTGCGCTGCTCGTCTGTGGATGAGGCCGGCGTCTCGGGCCAGGCTGTGAATATGTGCACAGATTGAAATTGGCCATCAGGCGTAAAATGAGTGCTGTCTAATCCGTGGAAGCTCTCCCCTTGTAAACGTTGAGGGTAATCTTGTGGAGACCTAGGTCACGATTCGGTTTCTCTGCGACAGGAAACCCCTCGTGCCCCCGTAAGTGACCCCGGTGGTACCCGGCGGGGTCCCCCTGTGCTGGCTGCTCTCGGCCCCTGACCCCTCGTCCACAGCGTGGGGCCCGGGAGGGTGTGTGCATGCAGGAGACGCAGGGAGAACACCTCCACTCCAACCTCAGTGAGGCTCTGCTCACCTGGTCGGAGCCTCGCGTGCATGGGGCAGGTGGAGCGGGGGCTGCAGGCGGTCCCGAGTCCTGGGTGTGCCCGGGTGTCTAAGGGAATGGGGTGAGACCCTCCTCCCCACCCCCCCCCCCCGGCTCCCCTTCCCCTGATGACTTCAGTGTGGACATGAATCAGAGGACTGCAGTCCCCGCCAGCGTGGTCTGGAAGCCCAGCCGGCTGACGGGTTGGAAAGAGGAAGCGCGGAACGAGTGCTGGTCACCTACATGCTCCATCTTGCCCCGGGTGCCGCACATTTGGGGCAGTGGCGCCATCCTCATTCTGTGAAGGTGGACGTTGGAGACCAGGTGGAGGGGAAAGTCGTGGGATCCGGGTCTGGACCAGGCTGTTCCATCCACGTCTCTGCGTTCTCACCTTCCAGTGACCCAAGCCCGGGAAAACATGGCCAGCAGGTCCGCTTCACACATGGGACCTTGACCGCAGGCCGCAGCAGCCCGCCTCTCCCGGCTGACCCTGGCGCGGCGCCTCTGCTCTGGGTGGAGAGCTGGCCCCTTCCCGTCTCCGTCCCTGCCCCCGCCCCTGCCCCTCAGCCCCCCGCAGAGGGTTGGCCTTCACACACAGCCCTGCACCCTGGCTGATGGGCATTTTGCTGAGTGGCAGAGGAAATCACTTTGGAAATCCTGGGGCCGTGGTGTGGTTGGGAGTGGCTACAGCTTTTGGACTGGCCCCCGTTCTGATCCTTGCGGGTGCTTCTGCATAGGAATCTTGTTGTGACGGGGGTAACTGGCAGGCCTGGCTCCTGCCAACCCCATGCCTGTTTGTGGGGATCACACATGCTCCGGTGTGGAGAGGGTGACCCTCTCCAACTTCTGTTTTGCAGCTTGCTGATTGTGAGAGCCCAGACTTTTCCCCAGTACCAGAGCTAGCTGAGTCAGTTATCGGGGACTCCACGTCTTTGCTTTCCTCCCACTTACAGATGTCTCCACAACAATAGGACTTGTTTTCTGGAACAGAGCATCATTTCTCCTGAATCTGGGCCCCCCTGTCTTTGTTGTCCTTTCTGGGGTCCTGGAGGAGGTTAGTTGAGAGTTCTGCTTCCTTTTTCGCTAATAAGATAAGGTCTATTGGAATAAAAATGAAAAAGCAAAGCAAGAAAAATAAAAGCCAGAGGCCCGGCTCAGCGGCGAGTGGGCTTGTCACGTATTAATTTTTCATTGCTGTGGAGAGTTGTACATACATAATCACTTGATTGCAGTGGGAGTTAGGGAGCTCCTACGGTGTCATTTGCATAAATCTTGTTAAGTCAATGGCAGTTAATGAAGTACAAATGAGCCCGGAGAAGGTGACATGCAAATCGTGGGTGGCAGATGGGAGGTCTGTTTGGGGGCCAGCAGCTGTGTGCTCTCTTTTCTTTCCTTCTCTTTAGCATTTTTTAATCTCTATATTTGAGTACAGATACACAGTCATAAGCCCCGGCCTCCTCCCCCTCTGCAGATCCCTGGCTGGGGTCTGACCGTGCCCCCCTGCCCCTGGCTGGCACTCATATGGACACAGTCCACCCCTACCACCACCACCCCCTCCCCCCCCAGTCAGGAGGCTGCTGGAGGACATCCGAGTTCAAAATAGAAACCCCAAAATAAAGGCCCATCCGTTTATCTTTTTGCTTCCACGATTGCAAGTGTATTTTAGCTCCTGGAAGAAACAAAACCTCATTAAATCTTCTCAGAGTGCACGCTGACACAGAGGTTCCACAGAGATTGGGGTCCCCTCTGCCTGGCCGCGCTCAGTCGTGCCCCAGTCGTGCCTGGGGTGATGCGGAAAGAACAAGGGCCTCACCCTGGAGACTGGGTTGTGCAAAGGCCCGGTGTGTCCTAACCAGAGCCTGACCTCAGCCTTGGCGGGGAGACTCTGCCTGTGGCAGGCCTGCAGGATTCGGGACCTAGAGCACTCCACAGTGAGCTCTTGAGAGATTCGTTTTGTGCCTGCTAATCGGCGGACATGGACAATTTGAAAGGATCAGGTTGGCAGTGAAAACTCATCAGGACAGGCGCGGCTGCGGGAAGGGCTGCACGCACCCCCCCGACCCCCCCCCACCCCCGCTCCCTTGCTCTCACCCTGCCTCTTGCTGCCCTGCAGTTTCCAGTCCCCGGGCTCTGCAGGGTCCTGCTGGGTCTCATCTGCGAGAAGCAGACCTGCTTCCATGCTGCCTGTGACACACCAAAGGAAGTTGGTGTCCCCGTCATTTAAGTCTCAGTCTTGACCCTGACTGCAGATGTCACAGCTGGCTACAGAGCAGAGTCCGTCCCGGGTGCGCCCTGTTTCTCAGCAGCCCCGGGGATCCCCTCCCGGGCTGGCTGCTGCGGTGGGCGCCTTCTGCACAACCACGTGCCCCGAACCGGCCTTCAGCTGCGTGGTCTTGACTCCATGGGACGGAAAGCGGGAATCGCAACCGGGTGAGAGGAGCCTCGGGGGTGAACCCCTTGCGCTGCTGGGCACGGGGCCCCTGACCCGTGTTGGCCGGAACCCGGCGTCCGCACACGGGGTGCGAGGTGCTGCGTGGTGGAGTGGAAACCACCTGTCCGTCATGCTTATCACGGGGGACCGAACGAATACCGAGCTGCAGCCTCGTAGAGATTGGGAGAGAAACAGGCTGTGGCGTTGCCTTCCTCGGAAACGCGGAGCGGGTGAGTTCCGAAGCGGCCGCCTTGGCTCACGCCGGCGCCCCCTGTCCTCTGGAGCCTCGGTGGCGGCTCTGTGCACCGTGGCGAGGCCCCGGGGGAGCGGAGGCTGGCCGAGCGTGCCCCGGGTGCCCACGCGGCGAGGCGGCTCTGCCTGGGCACGGGGAGCCCGCGCGGGTCTCCAGAAGCAGGCGCCCGATCGCTCCCGCCCTCGTCTGGCAAGCGGCTCCCTGGAGTGCTGCTTTGGGCTTGGCCCACCGCAGCCTCTCCTCCAGGCGCGTCGTCCCGTTGGACTAGGGTGGCCTTGTGGACCTCAGGCGCGGGCCCAGTGGGCACGGGGCCTTCAGCACCTGGCCTTTGGGGAACGCGGTTCAGCACTTAACCCCCAGCTGCTGATAGAGCCGAAGCGGAAGCCTGGGACTTTGAGAACCAGACGTAACGTGTGCCTGTCTTCCCGGGGACGCAAGTAAGGCTGCCGCACGCCTGCCCGTGGTGTAGGAGCGTGCAGAGGACTGTAGATCGCTCCATCTACTTCATGAGAAACACACACCACCCAGGCTGTTGTGACTTGAGGGTTTGCACGGCAGCCTTCCGAAGCTGGTGAGCTGATCGTGCTGCGTAATGCCGCTTTAGTGATGCAACCCGCTGTATTGTTTGTGAGTGTGCTGTGACAGCCACACGGAAATCAATTAGCACTTCATCTCTCAAAACGTGTCCTTGTCATTAAACAGTACGTGCCAGTATGAGCCTTTGAAACGAAGCGCACAGGTCCTACTGAGCACAGTGCATTCCGTCACTCTTCACCGGGCCTTCCTGGTCACCAGAGATCTCCACGGGGCTGAAGCTGCACAGCAAAGGTGCCTCCTCAGGGCTGCGGTCCCATGCCAGGCCCAGAGCTGGGCATATTCAGGAAAAGGAGGTTCACTCCAGGTTGCTCTCGGTTCTTTGGGTTATCAATCATAACTTCCTTCCCTCTGGCCTTCCAAAACAAAAAACATTCAGTCTGTTGTTGGGCCCGTAGCAGTACAGGAAGGTATTTCCTGGCTAACTCAGAACCAGAGTAGAACAGTCTGCTTATATACCCAGAAAGGGGTGTGGCAAGAGCGCGCACGGTAACCAGCGTTACCAAGAGTTCACCCAGCCTCGTCCTGCTTAGAGTGCTGCTTTGCGAGGCCAGACTTGGCTCTCCAGACCTGCCTGTCCAGAGCTGCCTGTCCAGACCTGCCTGTCCAGACCTGCCTGTCCAGACCTGCCTGTCCAGAGCTGCCTGTCCAGACCTGCCTGTCCAGACCTGCCTGTCCAGACCTGCCTGTCCAGAGCTGCCTGTCCAGACCTGCCTGTCCAGACCTGCCTGTCCAGAGCTGGCTCTCCAGACCTGGCTCTCCAGACCTGCCTGTCCAGAGCTGCCTCTCCAGACCTGCCTGTCCAGAGCTGCCTGTCCGGAGCTGCCTCTCCAGACCTGCCTGTCCAGACCTGGCTTTCCAGAGCTGCCTGTCCGGAGCTGCCTCTCCAGAGCTGCCTGTCCAGAGCTGGCTCTCCAGACCTGCCTGTCCAGAGCTGCCTGTCCAGAGCTGGCTCTCCAGAGCTGCCTGTCCAGACCTGCCTGTCCAGACCTGGCTCTCCAGACCTGCCTGTCCAGACCTGGCTCTCCAGAGCTGCCTGTCCGGAGCTGCCTCTCCAGAGCTGCCTGTCCAGACCTGGCTCTCCAGACCTGCCTGTCCAGAGCTGGCTCTCCAGACCTGGCTCTCCAGACCTGCCTGTCCAGAGCTGGCTCTCCAGACCTGCCTGTCCAGACCTGCCTGTCCAGACCTGGCTCTCCAGACCTGCCTGTCCGGAGCTGGCTCTCCAGACCTGCCTGTCCAGACCTGGCTCTCCAGACCTGCCTGTCCAGAGCTGCCTGTCCAGAGCTGGCTCTCCAGACCTGCCTGTCCAGACCTGCCTGTCCAGACCTGGCTCTCCAGACCTGCCTGTCCAGAGCTGCCTGTCCAGAGCTGGCTCTCCAGAGCTGCCTGTCCAGAGCTGCCTGTCCGGAGCTGGCTGTCCGGAGCTGGCTGTCCAGAGCTGACTCTCCAGAGCTACCTGTCTGGACCTGGCTGTCCAGAGCTGGGTGTCCAGAGCTGGGCGTCCAGAACGTGTCTCCAGCCGGCCTTGTAGTGGTTCTGTGCCACTATAGTGTGTTTGCAGAGTAAAGCAAACCGCAGACAGCTGTGAGGACAAGCCTGGCCGGCTGCCAGAGAAGGGGCTGCTTAAAGGCTCGAGTCCCCTGCCCACGTAGCTAGGTGTAAGGAAGGGCCTAGCAAATGGTCCGTGTTTGACAGTGCTCATCACGCACTGAAAGCCTTAAAGGGGTTGTAGCGCTTCATAGTACTAAATGCTGTCTAACAGTGCTTGTCTCCTACCCCGTGCCCCAGGGAGAGGGGACCCTTCAGATTTGTCTTCAGTGGTTCGCGTTTATTTGCAGGCAGCAGGGATGGATCCCAGGACACTGGTGTGGTCCTGGCTCCGCCTGGCTGCTGGGCGTGCCCTTGGCCGGCCCAGCCCTGCGGGGCACATGCCCAGCCACGCCCCCTCCGAGAAGAGGGCACCTCACGCTGTCTTCCTTCCCGGCTTCTCAGGACGGACAGAGACATTGTAATCAGGTCATAGCAAAGCTCACTTGCCATCTTACAAAGGAAATTTATTTTCAGCCAACTCACTAACGGCCAGGTTATGAAACTTTAGAACACGATTTTCCCCTGGTGCAAAGGATGACAACTATAATTAAATATGTAGACATTTGGTAAAAGATTATAAAATAAACACTATTTAGTTGATTAGTTTAGAGACTGTACTTGTATCTTAGTCCGTTCTCTGTGAAGTACTTAATAACAGACCATGTTTGTAGGCTGCTGACCTTGGGAATGTTTGAAGGACATCCTATGGCCTTCAGACCTACACCTGCGGTATTCATTCACATCCCTGCTCAGAACGTGGCAAGAATCAGCCGCAGTCGCCACGTGACGTCTGTCACAGGAAGCCCGCCGTGCCGTGCCGTGCCGTGGGCTCCCTGCACACTTAGTGTTGTTATTGTGGTTATTATTTAGTGGCACAAAGAGGCTACAGTTCCATAAGTCATGAATGAGTACAGTTGTTAGCCCCGACACCATCCTCCCCCATCTTCCCCACCCATCCCTACCCTCACGTTACGTGGTTCGGTTTGTGTAGTGTACACTGGCTATAATGACTCACTTGCTCACCCTTTTCCCCCTAGAACGTGTTTCCACGCCCTGCTATTCATTTTGATAAATAGCACATTCGTTGTTCAGAGGAAGTACACCTTTGGATTCCTTCTGTGACTGTACATACCCTCCTTTGGTCAGTGTGTATCTGTGTGTGGATGCCTAGAGCCCTGGCTATGGTATCACCCATGCTGGTATTGTAGATCTGGCTTCCACGTAGAATTCACACAGGATCCCACGTGGAATTCTCCACCCACCCCAGGCATACGGTTTCCCCTGCAGAGCCTTGAGAGGATGTGTGCTCGAGTGTTGATGTTGCGTCTCCTCCCTTCCAGCTGTGCCCGCCTCCGTGAGCACTCCGCGCCCATGTGGTCTCCCACCAGGCATACCTATCCACTGCCAAGGGCACCCTGCTCGGGGCGCCAGTGGGACGTGGCGTCTTAGGTGGGCGACTGTCAGGTCACCCACACCATCAGCCTGATGGGCTGCGGGCCCAAGCTTGCCTGGACAGGTTAGGGCTGGTCTCGACCGGTTGCGTGTCCATCCGTGCTCCCTGCTGAGGCCGGGCTGGGGCCCGTGCTGTTCTGTTCCCTGACTTGGGACTCCTCCCTTTCCTACCTGGTCAGTATCCCACCCCTCCCATCCTCTGGGCCCTTGTCCAGTTCCTTCTGTCCTGAGAAGGCTGGCCTTACGCCTGGTAAGTCTGCCCCTCTTGCTCCCCCGACCCCTTGTTTTGTCTTGGGGTCAGGCACCTGCCAAGCGAAGGAGAGGCAGAGGACGTGATGACGATCCTCGTGGTAGAAGAAGAAGAAGGAGATTAAAAAACTTTTAGTTTTGTCCCCCAAACAAATCTTGTTTGTCTGGGAATAGGTTATGTTGAAGAAGTTGGCACTCTACATTGTTATACTTTAAAACATAGTGTAATCTTTATTCATTATTCTTTACATTGAATTTGCGTGTAAGATGCTATATTCAGATTACACAGAAGTAATCACTTTAAATAATTTTTGTAGAGTAAAAACCTTTTGTCACTGACCCAAAATCATTGTGGAAAGCAGCTATCTTTTAACACTTACCTGTTCTTAGTATTTATATGGGATGATCCACACTCTCTTATTCAGAGCCCATCAGAATGAATGTCTTTACGTTCATAAATTCACGGATAGGGAATTTTTTTTTTAATATGTAGTGGCAGATCTTAATGACTCTGTGGTGTTCTACGGATTGCCAGGTTTGTACTCCGTTGTTGGTCGGGCTCTCTAGGGCGAACACAGTCTTATCTAGCAGCCTCCTGGGCTCCCAGCGACCCTGTAAGGAAGGCAGGTTTGTTCTTTGCATTCTGCAGATGAGAAAGCTTCACACTGCGGTCTGCTTATTCCAGAAGCCCGTGGTCTTTGCATTGCGTGCCCCGTCCCCCGCCACCCTTCCAGTGTGACCTCCTGAGTAACAGTACAGACTCGGGCACGGGCGGCCCTGGAGGTCAGCTGCAGAGACGTTTTCTGGGTAGTGCCAGTGCGGAGCACACAGGGCTCCAGGGAAGAGGAACACCTTCGGCACAGCCCCTTCCCCGGTGCAGAAATCCTCTACGTGTGCTCAGCGGTGGCTGTTTGTAATTGAAGTAGCTGGAATTCACTGTGGTTTTAATTAGCTGATTACTAGTTCTTTAAAATGTACTGTACTCGCTGAGGATCTTGCAAATTGGTAACTGGTAGCTACCAGTATAATTAAATATTTCAGCACACTCGGCTCCAGTAGCATTGAACTGTGAAGAAATAATGTTGTCTAGCCAATCAAAAAGAGATACTTGTAAACTCATTTACAGCGTCAGTGTGTGTGTTAAGACCATCACAGAGATGCTTATTGCGGGAGAAATTAAAGATACAATTTTGTGCTAAGAGGCAATATAGAAATTAGTTCCTGAATTACTTGTTAATTGATTTGGTAATTCCCTCGGGTCTGCATGCTCTTTTTTTGCCTGTTTTTGTTGTTGCATTGAGTTAACAGTGACTGTTCCCAGCGCAATGAAAATATTTTTCACACTTAGATATGCTGTTACACCACACTACCTACACTCATGTTTGCATCACATACATACACATACACACACACACACAATTGGCCTTAAATACAACTGTACTTTTCGCAGGCATATTTTTAATGTGTTCCCATTAAGGAAACCAGTAGATTCATGTGACTGAAAAAATTTAGCAGACGGAAAGTGTGTTTTTATGTTTCATGTTTACAAGTCCTCTCCCTGACTTGTTCTTTTTCTAATGGAAACTCTCCTTTCTATCATCAGTAGAGGAGAATTCGCAGATTTGATTTATGGAACTCTTTTCTCATTGCTCACATTTCAGCAAGAATAACTTATACAGAAAAGACCGTTTGTAAAAAAAAAGAAAAGAAAGTATACGGGGCTGGGGATATGTCCTAGTGGCAAGAGTGCTCGTCTCGTATACATGAGGCCCTGGGTTCAATTCCTCAGCACCACATATACAGAAAACGGCCAGAAGTGGCGCTGTGGCTCAAGTGGCAGAGTGCTAGCCTTGAGCAAAAAGAAGCCAGGGACAGTGCTCAGGCCCTGAGTTCAAAGCCCCAGGACTGGCCAAAAAAAAAAAAGTGTAGATTACAGCTGGAAACAACATCTAAAGAGAATGAGACTCGTGGGTCTCAAACATGGACAGAGGAAGTGCCCGGCAAGCCCTGAGTGGGCCAGAGGTTGCCCTCTGACCTGGCCACCCCACCCCTTCCCGCCAGGAGACCGGGGACATGGTGGCGGCATTCACGCCCATGCTGCTGCTGCTGCTTGTGTAGAAGAGGCAAACCAGCATCCTCCCGAGTTTCTGAAGGAAGAAGAGCTCCCGCAGCCTTGGCTTCCTTCAAGGAAGCACTTGATAGCTTGTGGACTAGGCCCGAAAACCAACATGGAAGACTTTTTGAAGGGCTCCCGGTCTCAGACACTCACTCCTCTGACACTCACACGTGCGTGTGGGCAGGTGTGCTCTCCGCCTGACTGAGGGTAAAGGAAAGATGAGCTCTGAGCCTGGTCATGCGCTTCATTTTATTACTGCCAATTCCATTTCCACTGCTCCACTTCCCTGTATTTTTTTTCACGTGTTTTTCACAGAACCAGCTATCCTCCAAGTTCCTTGACAAAGCTCCTGTGAGGTTCCCATACTCTGGCCTCTGCCAGACCAGGGGGCAAAAAGCTTAAGGAATAACCCCAGAGCCGTGGCTGGGTGGCCTCTCCCACAGTTCCTCCGGCCGGATTAGGTTGTCAGGTGCATGGCCCGCCCCCCCCCTTGTTGGAGCCCCCCCCCTCAACCCCCCCAGTCCTGAGGGGGCAGGAGGAGGGCGGCTGCGTAGCCCGCCATCGTCTTAGGAATCTTGGGTGATGCTTTGCCCCAGGTTGCAGAGAAGAAGAAACGCAAGCGCTTTCAAGATAACAAGGACACAGCTGAAAACATTTTACTTTACAAATCACACTTGCGCCTTCCGCCCTACACGCGTGCCTTCTGTTGACTCATTTCTCATCACGTTGCTGACTGCTCTTCTTCAAACGTGTGCGTGAAGTCCGTCCTCCCCCAGTTCTCTCCCGCCTTGACGTGCCGTGGTCTGGGGCTCTGGCCGAGGCCTGAGGGCCACAGCTGCCCACGGGATGCGCGCTGCCCGGGGTCAGGAGCGGGGGGGGGGGGGGCGGCAGGGGTGTCTGACAGTGCGGCTCCGAGGTGAGGGACATTTCTGCGTGATATTTCTGCACTTTAATGACTATTTCTACTAATACTTGCACTAATAATTTTTAATGGTTCACACTGAGTAGGTGACATTTTGATACATTAATGAGTCTCATCAATGACTTTTGAAAGTTCTTCAGGAGACTTTCCCCCCCTCACCCAACAGGAAGAGGGGAGGGGCGTGGCCACGCCGCCTCTGCCCGCGAGCTCTGCCCAGCGAGGCCCGGGGGTCTGGTGCGGGGCAGGCTCCATCTGAATCACACCAGAGACCTCCCACCGGGCGCCGGGATTCCTTTGGGGATAATTTGCCTGCCGGAGAACATCTAAACGTTTGAGCGGTGCAAGCCCCACAGGAGCGAGGGTGGGTGTTTCCAGGGGTGCTGCACCCCAGAGCACAGCGGCCAGCAGGGCGGTGTGGGAGCCGCTGGAGGATGGACCGAAGGCCTTGGGGGTGTGGAGGGAGCACGAGGTCCCCCCCGAGGGGAGCTTGTCCCAGGCCCGCCAGGGTCCTGACAGACGCACACCCCCACGTGTAGCGAGACGCAGACGTGTGCCTTTTGACAGGCTCGTGACGAACATCCCAGGGAAGATGCGTGCGGACGGTCGTTTCGACTCCCGGCTTCCCGGGAACGCGTGCTCCCGGTGGCTCTCGGACCTGTGGGCCGCGGGCGCGTTCCCCGGGCTCGGCGCCCGAGAGAGGAGGAAGTTTTGAGAGCAGCAGGCGGTGCTGTCGTGGCGCCGGGCCCTGAGCCGACCCCTCTTTGCCAGCCCGCTGGAAAGCGCGCCCCACGAAGTCCAGGTTGGCCGTTATTGTTACTGTTGCTGTTGTTTTCACGAGTGGATCCAAAGCCCACAGGGTGGCTCCCATTATGCACCTGTTGGGCAAAACCGTCAGTTCCCACAGCCACCGGCTAAGGTGTTCTAGGTGAATGGCAGACATTCCTGGGGAACCCAAAGGAAGAATTGCGTGGGGGTGACTTCACTGATGAACCTTCGCTGTTGAAAGATAGCGGGGAGTCCAGCGTGGAATCGGGCTCGGCGTTGTCCCCGGAGAGGAGGCTCGGGGAGAGAAGCCCCGGGGCTCCCACTCACCTTTCCGTGGCCGACGCGTTACTGGGCGCTGTGATGTCACGTTAAGGTCACAGGCGTCCTCCACGGGTGTCACAGACGCCGTACCGTCCAGCCGTCTGCAGGACTGTGCCGTGTGGAGGATGGACAGGTGACTCTGCCCTCCCCCATCAGAGTAACGGTGGGAGGCCCTGGCCCCAGAGCCAGGCAGGGCCGCGCAGCCTGGAGGGCGCGTCAGGAGACGGTGGGCCGAGAGCTGGCCTGCACCCTGGACTGGGACATCGGGAAGGAAAGGGGGGGCTCATGGCAGGCAGCGCCGTCTCCGTGTTGAAGGTGTTTAGTCAGCCCCAAACAGAAGATGAGACCGCTGGTGCCCAGGCAGGATCGGGTTCCGGCTCAGAACTAGAAGGAGGCCCCATTGAGGGAGGTCCGTTTCACACCACCAGGAAGCCGGCCGTCTCCCCGCGCGTCCCTTCCTCGGATGACCGTGTCAGGCCCTGTGCCGGGCCGACGGCGCGGATGCCCTCGGGGTTCACACTTGTGTTCCGTGAGAAGCGAAGGAGGAGGGTGGACCACCGTGGGGAGTGCTGCAGAAGAAGTGCACCGGCCCACAGGTGCTGCGCTCCGCGGCCCAGGTCTCCCCGCCCAGCACCGGAAGCCCCGGTCTCGGTACCCCGGTACCCACTCCTTGCCTCTGCAGATGGCTTTCTTTCCCTTACCCGCACGCGTGTGACATTATTTCCCGTCTTTGGGTGGTTGTAGGCAGGGGGCAGGGCTGGTTTTTGTTTCACCCATGGAAGGGCCTCTTGGATGCTTGCAAATTTAGGCAACTGTGGTTTAAACCGCCGCAGACACTGGCAGGCTTTTCTGTGGACCGAAGTCTTCAACATTGTGTAGCTCCTGGGACGGGACCGCTAGATTCCTGGTGAGGGTTTTCAGGCTCGACTTACCTTCCACCGTCGCTGTTGTGCTCAGCCTCCGCCCCCAGCCGTGATGTCCCCGCTGCTCCGCGCTGGGCCAGCTCCTCGTGCTGCCAGTGGTAACGTAGGCCGTCGGGCCAGGTGGCTGGTGGCTCCTTGTTTCCATCTGCCGTCGTGAAGCATCTTCCATACCCATATTTGCCGTCCGCGTGACTTCCTCAGCGCGATTTGTGTTCATACCTTAAACAAGTTTGGTCATTTTCTAACTTGGATTTTAGGAGTTCTTTATATGTCACAAAAAATAATCAGAAGCAGGTGTGGGTGTTCACGCCTGTCATTCTAGCTACTCGGAAGGCTGAGATCTGAGGATCAGGGTTCAAAGCCAGCTCAGGCAGGAAAGTCCACGAGACTCCTTATCTCCCTCCGGTTAACCACCAGGAGGCGGGAAGCTGGGCTTGGCTCAAGCGGTAGGTAGAGCTCAGGAACAGCGCTCAGGCCCAGAGTTCAAGTCCCATGACAGACAAAATCGAATAAATAAAACAGTCAGCACCCCGCCGCCGCCTCGGTGCTGGCCGCCCTCCCGCGGGTCCCCCAGGAAAGAGGCCTGGACTCCTCGCCAGGCTCCGTCTCACCTAGGGACGTGGTGACACTCGACACCGCCTCCTGACGGTGCGACGAGCCCCTGGCCCACAGGGCGGCCGGTGCAGATGCACGCGTGGGGGGCGTGCGCACACCTCATTCACACGCGTGAAATGGCAGCAGCGTGAGCCCCGTGGGATCACCCTCACCAGGGTGCCCCAGCCTCCCCTTCCGGTCACATCCACCGCGGGGCCTGAGGGGCCCGCCCGCCCGCCCATGGGAACGCCCCGTGCCAGGCAGGACGGGGCGCCCCCAGGCTGCAGAGCTGGGGAACCTCACGGACCTGGCCGGGCAGAGGTCCCCATTCTCCCCAGCCCATAATCAGAGCTCTTCACGCACCCGGGGGTGCCCGCCTTGAGAAAATACTTTATCTGGAGTGTCAGGTTCCCCCCCCCCCCCCGGCACCTTGCACTGGAGTTCACGTTCATTTTCAGCAATTATTCATTTAGCGGACTATTACAAAGGAGGATAGAAAAATGCCATTTCGAGAAAGGTCACCCAAGAAGGAAGGAGAGGCCCTGCAGCCAGGCCGCCGGGCCGAAGGCGGTGCTGGGGCGCGGGGAGGGAGGGACTCGGCGTGCTGGGTGGGGGAGGGCGTTCAGTCCATACATCGCCATGCACGGTGACGACTGTGACCTTGGGGGGTCCCCTTTCTGTCCTCCCTGACTGCACAGCTGTCCCGGATGGACAGCCTGCCCCCCCCCCCCCCGGTTCCCACGCTGACGCCAGAGGGAGCTTCCCAGCCTCCTGCATGACTCCTCCCTGGGCGGACCTGGGCCCCCCCCCAACCTGCCCCGCCCTCCCCACGAGGCGCACAGCTAGCCAGGGCCGTTCCTGCTCCCAGAAGCCCCGCGTGTCTGGCCAGCGGCCTCCGCGGCTCTTCCTTCATCCATCCGCCTCTCGTCCAGCCCGTGAACTTCCTGCTCCGCAAGATGGGCTCCTGGAGCCCTCTGCCCGGAGCCCTCCCGGCTCATCTCGGGCGTGGACCACGGTGGCTCCCGTGGGTCCTCGTAGCACCTTGCCTCCTCCTTTGCTAAGTTGTGTAAACTTTCCCCGGCCAGGCCCGTGAGCAGAATGACGTCTGACTCTCGGGGACCTTAGCCCCGTGCTGGCGGGGACGGTGGCTGCCTTGAACCCGGGGGCCCTGACGTCCAGCCCCGTGCTGGCGGGGACCGTGGCTGCCTAGAACCCGGGGGCCCTGACATCCAGCCCCGTGCTGGCGGGGACCGTGGCTGCCTAGAACCCGGGGGCCCTGACGTCCAGCCCCGTGCTGGCGGGGACCGTGGCTGCCTAGAACCCGGGGGCCCTGACGTCCAGCCCCGTGCTGGCGGGGACCGTGGCTGCCTAGAACCCGGGGGCCTTGACGTCCAGCCCCGTGCTGGCGGGGACGGTGGCTGCCTTGAACCCGGGGGCCCTGACGTCCAGCCCCGTGCTGGCGGGGACGGTGGCTGCCTAGAACCCGGGGGCCCTGACGTCCAGCCCCGTGCTGGCGTGTCAGGAGGAGACCTTTCTCCTGTGTGGGGAGCGCGCGCCGTGGGAAGCGCGGCTCGCGCTGTTTGCTAATCAGCGTGCGGGGCCGAGGAAGAGCGCGGTAATGACTGGATGCCGTTTCTCAGGGAGATGGAGGAGGCGGCCGGGAACAGCCAGCCGGTGGCTGGAGAGGCTCGGGCTGTCACGGGGATTATTAATATGTCGTAGAGACATTTTGGGGATTCCGCCATATTTTGTATGGTTGCCAACAAAACGTTGACAGTTGTATTGTGGTTAATAAATTCATTTAGATTTATAAGCATTGTTTACAGAACCTGTTCGCCCGCTGAAACTCTAACAGCATCTGTTCCTTCTTACTAATTAACTGCTAATTACGAATGAGCTTTGTGTGTTTGTCAGTGTAACTGGCTCATGCATTTTGTAAGGAACATTAACAAATTGATTTACATAGTGGCAAAGCAATCAAAAGAGTAAACTGAACAGCAAGCATCTAAAGCCCGTGAGCCGGTGTTTGACGGAAGCAAACTTTTGATGCTCTATATAATTGGAATAAGTTTTCGGTACCTCGATTCTTGGGTGAAGGTGCAGTGTGATCAAGCAGTGGTCACGTGGGGGGGGGGAACCCCGGAGACGCGTCCGTGACAAATGCGCCCAGCCCTGGGGGAATGCTGCTGCTTGTTTTTGTTTGTTTTGATTAAAAAAACACACACAAAACCCTGCAGCTCCGCTTGGTGGCTTTTTGGCGGTGCCCGCCTCGATCCTCAGCCCTCCGCCTCCGGCGTCGCTAGGCTGGCCGGTGTGCGCCGCCACCGGTGCCTCGCTTACCCTGGAGCTCCTGCCCGAGCGCCGGCGTGGCCCCGAGCTCCCTCACCGAAGCCCTGGAGCCAACGGCGCGGCCCCCGTGTTCCCCCCCCGTGTGCGTCCCTCCCAACGTGGCGGCTCGAGGCCCCGAGTTCAAACCCAGTACCTCCAAGACAGAAGAGCAGGCTTTAAAGAAGAGTCGCTTCCCCCCCCCCGCCCCCCCATGGCCTTCTCAAGCAGCAGGAAGAGGGGGGAGACAGCGCCCGGCATGCCGCACGCCGACCTGGCCTTTCACATCCGGCACCCCGAGAACCCAGCCCCCGGAGTGTTCCTAGCAACCCCTCTCAGCTATGGAAGGTGGGCTTAGGCAAGGGGATGGGGCCCAGAGAGCCGGTGAGCACTTGGCTGGCTGAGGCGGAGGCTCCTCAGAGCACCACGGTGGAGCTGGAGTCCCCAGGCCCCCAGGCCGGCGGGCAGGCAGCACCAGGGTGGCGGAGAGCATGGCGGTGTCCCGTCTGCTCACTGGGCTGGGCCGCTCACTACCGAGGCTCAGGATACGCGGTGCACTGTGCACCCAGCCCGGTGCTCAGGGTCAGGGTCGTTAGGAACATCGGGTTGGTTGCTGGGTACCAAGACCTCGGGGGGCTTTGGAACCAGACCCAGCCACGAGCCCGGGGCAGAGCCCGACTCTGTCTACTGGGCTCGTCTGTAGGGTTGGAATGACAGACGGGCTCACCGGGTAAAGAGGGTGGATAACCTGTGCACCACACAGAGGCCCAAAGTAACAGCTCAGTGAAACCGCAGTTCCCGTCGCCCTGTGAGGAGCTGTGTGTAGATACTGGAGTTTTAACTTCACTCGATCACAGTAATTACATGTGGGAGATGAGTCTTTTTCCTCATCAGCAAATTTATTGCTCCTAATTCCAGATAAATACAAAAAAGAAAATTAAGGACACATAAAAACGGTACAGAGAGTAAAAGCATACATAAAGTGTTTGGAGGGAATGTAAACGTTGTTTTACAAAGCTGTAACATTTGATTGGCAGCAGAGCCATCTGATGAATGTAATTAATGGTAATGTTGAGGGAAACCAAGTTGTCCTTGATGAACATTTGTCTCAAACTTAAGTTTAAACGGAGTTTGAAAGCAAGTATGTAGGGTGTAGTCACGTGTGGGCCTTTGGGAGGTGGAGGAGAGGGGACAGAACTTGGGGGTTGGAGTGCAGCAGTAGAGCTCCCTGGACCCTGAGGAAAGTCAGCCGTGCAGCCGGGAGGGCGGGCCGGGAGGGAGGGCCGGGGAGAGCGAGGCCGCAGAAGACGCAT
This sequence comes from Perognathus longimembris pacificus, assembly GCF_023159225.1. Classification (NCBI taxonomy): domain Eukaryota; kingdom Metazoa; phylum Chordata; class Mammalia; order Rodentia; family Heteromyidae; genus Perognathus; species Perognathus longimembris. The sequence goes on along the minus strand of NC_063164.1, from coordinate 3,458,490 downwards.
TTATCCTGCCGTGGAGTATTTCATAGGCATAAGCACTGAGAAACATTTGGTGAGTTAAGGATAGTTTGTTTCCAGGTACTCTGCTTTGTGGTACTGGAAGTTGGAGACGGGTTGGACTGCCACACGGTGCCCTCTGGGACCCAGTGACCCGGGAAGGTGTGGCCGGGTGGGAGGGGGGGCGTCCAGTCCCGGGCGGGGCAGAGGGTGGACGGAGAGCCAGCCCCCCCCCCCCGCCTCTGCTGACCCACACACTCCACGCGTGGGGTCTGCCGCCGTCTCTCCCCCGGGAACTTCAAGAATAGGAGGAGCCATTTGTCTTTTCATACATGAAATGGTTCCTTATTTTTCGATTATTATCACTGAAAGACATTTTTGTAGCTTGATTTCCACTCGGAAATAGATGTCACCAAACCAGGATGAGAGAAACTTAGAAAGAATTATGAACTTCTTCTAAAATGAGAAAGTCAATGAAGGGAGGCGGCATAACCAGAAAGGGGGAAAATTAAAAATCTGGAATAATTTATGGGCAAAATAATTTTCCAGCTAAGAGTATATTAGCTGTGTATTCAAAACATCTGAGAGGGAATGTTTGCAATCGGGCCCTACCGGGGTCCCCGCCCGGCGGCCCCAGCTCCGCCTCGGCCGTCTCCTCTCGGAGCTGGGGCCGCGTCCCCCGGAGCAGGGACACGCACCTGTGGCACGGGTGGTCATGGCCCCTGTGCCGGCCACCAGGAGAGGACGCGGCCAAGGGGCTTTGGGACGGGGAGGGACCGCCCCTGGGGGATTCCTCCCTGCGGAAGTAGAGCTGATCCTGACCGCCCCCGCCCCTCGCGTCCTTCCCTAGAGAAATGGGGCCGGGGAGGCGGGAGGAGAGCCGGGAGGCGGCTGTCCCAGGAGGACGGTCACGTGAGCTGAGGACGGGACGCCCCTCGGTGCCGGGGGCGTGTGAGGTACGGAGGAGAGACGGGGGGGGGCTGACCGTGGAAGGGCGGGCGGAGCGGGTCTGCGGGCGTGGACCTCGCTCGCGGGGAAGCAGTAATCAGCGATGGGGAAATGAGATGCTCCGGTCCTTGTTCCGAAAGCGGCGGCCAGTCCTCCTGCTCCGTCATGACCCCCGTGTTCTATCACTTAGCCACTTACGAGGAATCACCAGTACTGACCGAGGGCGCTGCAGACCGAGCCCTCCAGGAGTCCAGCCTTGCGTCGCCGCCGCCTTTCGCTCTGGCTGGGGATGGGCTCCCTTTGCGTGGCCTCCCCAGGCGTGGCCGTCCGCCGCCCTCCTCCCCGTCGGCCGCTCCCTTCCTCCTCACTGGATCCCGAAAGCCCTCCCCGCCCTCCCCCAGGAACCAGGGACCCTCGGGTTCCGATTCTCGAGCGCCTGCACGTTTAAAAGCAGTAGCGAGTGCCCTGGGATCACCATGGCTACCGAGGCCGACCCGGGGGCCGTCGAGGCCGAAGCCCAGGCCTGCCCCCCTCCCCCATCTCCCCCTCCTCCCAGCGTTCCGGTCCGCCTCGGCTCCTCGTTGTGCGTGTAACCCGCATGTGCCCAGCCAGGGGCTCACGGCCCGCCCGCCCGCCGCGGTGCCTTGCGGGTGGCTTGCGCCAGAGCAGCTGGGCCGGCCGGGGGGTGAGCCAGCCCTCCACCCCAGCGTTCCCAGAAATCCCGGCCGGCCGCCCCTCGGTGCCCCGCAGCCCCAGTTACTAGGGTGCTCTCCTTCATCGCTGTTTGACAATGATAGGTCTCGGATCTGCTCATCGTTTCAAATAACGAAATGTCCATTACTCTGCCACAAATGTTTCTTCTACTTTGAGCAGCATTTTTGACATTGCTGGTCCTTTGAATTTAAAGACATTATTCTGAGAAGCATTCTTGTGGTAAGCAACAAAAAGACTCATCCCTAGTAGGCTACCCTGACAGTTCCGTTTCTACCTTGCTTATGGAATCTTATGTAAAATTAAGGACATGGGTCTTTAAAACTAAATAGCGGGGCTGGGAATGTGGCTTAGCGGTAGAGTGCTTGCCTAGCATGCACAAAGCCCTGGGTTCGATTCCTCAGCACCACATACACCAAAAAGGCCGGAAGTGGCGCTGTGGCTCAAGTGGCAGAGTGCTAGCCTTGAGCAAAAAGAAGCCAGGGACAGTGCTCAGGCTCTGAGTTCAAGACCCAGGACTGGCAAAAAACTAAACTAAACTCAATAGAAGTTGGACACAATGGCTAGAGCTTAAATCCTAGCTACCTGGAAGACAGACACTTGAGGCCAGCCTGGCTATGACAATTCATGAGCGTCCATCTCAACCCACAGCGAGGCCCCGTGGCACGCAGCCGGAATCCCAGCGGCTGGGAGGCAGCGGGCTAGGCCCCGCCATGCCTGCCCAGGCCCCAAGCAAGACTGTACCTCAGAAACCATACAGGGTGGCTGGAGCTGTGGCCCAAGTGGTAGAACGCCTGCCCAGCAAGCTTGAGGCCTTGAATTCAATACCCACCAAAGAAAAAACAAGAAATGGATGCCCCATTGCCATGAGAGAGACACAGCCCTCTGGGCCAAGTCCATCTCTGGCGTCTGTGGTCTTCCTGGGTCCCCCTCACCCTCGACGCGGGAGCCGATCACAGCTTCTCCCTCCCCTCTCGGGCGGCCATTGCGGGGGTGGGGGGTCTGAGCTGGGCCGTGCGCTCTGCTTGGCCCCGCAGGTCTTCCTTCCTGCAAGCTTCCGCCCCCCCCCCCGCTCTCTCCCCGGGGCCTCCCCCGCACCGGGCACACGGCGCCCATCTCTGCCTGGTGCCCCTTTCTCTCCCTTGTAGCCGCACCCGGTACCAGGTGCGGTCTGGACTGGCGAGTGACGTCTCGTTCCTACAACAGCCCAGCCCCTCTTCCTCCACCACTGAGAGTGCGTGTCTGCCTCTGTCCATCCCTTCCTACCTTACGGCCTCCCCGGCTTCTGGCTGCCTGCCCCGGGGCCTCTTCCTAGGTGGAATCTGGTTGGGAACTCAGGGACCCGTGAGCACAGTTCCCTTGCTGGGGCCCCAGTGTGTGGGGGAAGGGCAGGCATGGCCGTTGGCCATCGCCGCCACCTTCCCTTGTCCCTTTGTGCCCGTGCGCAGGCTTCAGCCCACCGGCGGTGCGGAGTTGGCAGCGATACTCGCCGGCCCGCCGCCCTGACTGCGAGTTCGGAGCTCCTCCAGAGTCTGGCAGTGGTCCACGGGTGGCCCCCCAGGCCTGCTCTGTACGCAGCCGTGAGGCCTCGTTCCCACGGGTGGCCCCTGTGCGCCTTTCAGTCGCGTGCGTGTGCGTGTGCGTGTATGTGTGTGTGCGCGCGCGCGTGTGTGTCGGTCCTTGGCTGGAGCACCGCGCCCCGCCTGTTCCCGCAGCAGCTCCTGAATGTCCAAGGCCCACTGGGCGGGGGCTTCGGGGCCAGGCTCCTCCCCCCCCCCCCCCCCCCCCGGCTTGTCTCAGACCTTGTGCAGAATGAGTGATGCCGTTTCCTTACCATGCAGAAGTTGCGGCAGACGCCTGACAAGAGCCAGGCGGGCACTTGCAGTGAGTGGGTTGGCTGGTCAGGGCCGGGGGGGCGCGGGGGTCCCCACCTTCAGTGTTATCGTTTCCACTCCCTCCAGCCTCGGTGCCGCCCCAGTCCCAGGCGGTCCTGGCATTTCCCAAGAGCCGGGAATGTGGATGTGCGTGTAGTTTCATTACCACCTTTAAACCGGCCCCCATGTCCCTGGGGTAGACTCTCCGCATCACCCCCCCCCCCCCGGCCAGGAACCTTGCCCGGCGCTCATGCAAGGTGTCCAGTGTGAGGTGACCTGCGTCTGCCTCCTGCTCAGCTTTTCCCACCCTCCCCCTCCCCCTCCAGGCTGACCCCTGTCCCGGCCAGTGCCTGGGAGCAGGCAGGGCTCTGGCCCGGCGCGAGTCCCGGCAGGTGACTGGATCTCAGTGAGCCAGGCCGCGTCCTGCCATGATCACCCATTTCTCTGGCAACTACAGCCGTTCTCCTGTTCACTGTACCCCCAAAATACAGCCCCTCCTTCTGCTCATATGACTCTTTCCCACTTTTGTCCGAAAAGAAAAATGATCCGCAGCGAAATGATGTTGTTGCACAGTGTACATATTCTGTATTAAACTCCTAAGTAAGTGAGGCAATTCATAAATTATTTAGCTCGAAGTTCATTTTATATAGAAAATTACATCTCTGAAAAGATATGACAGGGTTAAAATGAATCAAGTTTATAGTAAAACTGTTCCTAGCCAGAGTGATTTAATCTATGTCATTTTATCAAACAAGGGGAATTCTCAATATTTTGAATACTTATCACTCAAGTGGTACAGCTGCCGGCTCCCCCGAAGACGTTCCGGCCGTCGCTTCCGCCGCGTCTGTGGGTCCTGGGTCCTGTCGGCCAGGGCCGGGGCCCACTGGGCCCCCCCACCCCGGGTGTGGAATGCACGCGGTGCCCGCGCAGCTGCTGCTCCCTCGGGTCTGTCCCGTCTGACGCAGAGCCGCCTCCGCCAGCCCCGTGAACGGCAGGGTCGCGCAGGCCCTGAGGACCCCACCGCCTGCGCCTCACACCGTCCCTGGCAGAACCCGCGTCCACGGGCCGGCTCCTCCTCGCTAGCTCCTCCCGCATCCTGTGCGCCCCTCCGCCTCGCCCCGCTTTGATGGAACTTCTCGTGCGTGCGTATGCGTGCGTGCGTGTGCATGCGTGTGTGTGCGTGTGTGTGTCCGTCTCTCGGAGTCATCCTTGGGCCGTCCTGTCTCCACACGCCCCGCACAAGGCCTGCCTGGCCCCGGGGGGCCCCTGTGTGAAGTCAGAGCTGAGAGGCCGCCCTGCCGCTTGCTGAACTGCCGGGGCCCTGGCAGAACAGGGTTGAGGAGGACAGGGAAGTGAGGTTGCACTGACGAAGACTGAGATTTAGGAGAAAGGGGACGACAGTTCCCCATGAAACTCAGAGCCCGCGGACCCGGGCGTCCGTGAGGAGAGCGTGGCTCGAGAACGGGGATGACGGCCCCGGAGCTGACTCGGAAGGTGCCACAGACACCACGACTTTACCCTCCCCACTCCTCGCTGCCAGTGTTGGCAGCGTTAGTAGAACCACATGGTCACGTGTGGTGCCTCCCGGTCTTCTAGCAGAAGGACACTGGGCAGGCCCCAGTGGCTCGTTCCTGTAATCCCAGCTACTCAGGAGGCTGAGAGCTGAGCGTTGAGGTTTGAAAGCAGCCCGCGGGGGCAAGAAAGCCGCTGAGACTCATCTCCAGCCAACCACCAAAAAGCTAGAAATGGGTGGATGTACGGCTTAGGTGGCAGAGCACCAGCCTTGAGAGAGAAAAACCAAGGAACAGCACCCAGGTCCTGAATTCAAGCCCCAGTACCTGTGCCACCCGACCTCCCCTCACCCCCCCAAAAAAGAGGGTGCAGTTTAGCCTCAGGTGCTCACTGTTAGTTCTCCCTAGGCTGTAGGTATTCTGAATATTTCTCTCACGTGGAGTCTTTGTTTTTCCCGTATCGGGAAGCGTTTGAGGGCTGTATCAATTACCACTTCCTCCTGGCCCTCACTTCCCTCCCCCTCAATGCTTAGGGTTTTTCATATTCTTGAACTAATTTTTGTTTGGTCATTTGTTTTAGAGGTATCCTGGCCGTGTTGTTCCTTAAAGCTTCAAGTAAAAATGACTTTGTTCCATGGCGCTATGTTAAATTGGCTGGTTAATTCTGGTGTTATTTACCCTGTAATTCATTAGTTTCACCCCACCATTGGCAGCTGACAGGCTGTAATTTCACGCCTTGCAATAAAAGATGTCTCATAATCTGCTTCATTTAGCAGCAAGAGAATTTAATGAAATTAACTGCAGTCCTAATTACGCCAGTGAATACTAAAGACCGCCATCAAGTTTTCTCAGGGAAGGACGAGGCCCACCTCGTGAAGGAGTCAGAATATCATTTCCCGGGGAAGGCTGCGAGCATCCTCCTCCTATGGGCCCGCGAGGGCCCCGATGGCCGCTCACCGGGCTGCGATTAGCCAGTTTGGGCCTGAATGTCTCTCCAAGTGCTCATTGTTTCCGATCACATGTGAGAGTGATTCCTTCCTCTGAGCCGTACTGATGATTCACGGGCTGACGTGGAGATTGGCGTGGCCCTTCCTCCCGTGGCCGCCGCAGACACTGGTGTGTCCGCTCTCGGCTTTGCCCCGTATGCACCTGCGAGTTTTTCTGTGGCCCTCACCTCTCTGCAAACGTTCTTGCACACGCGCGCTGTTACCGGCCCGGGCTTTTCCACTCGAGACCACTTGAACCACAGTTTCGCCTCTGGGGTTTTTTTTTTGATAGTTATCTGAAGGAAAGAGTCCCTCAGTCTCTCCTCCCTGGGCTGCCTTCGAACCGTGATCCTCAGGTCCCAGCCCCCTGGGTAGCAGCCGTGTGGCTATTACGAACTCAGTGGAGAAACTGCAGTTGCCCGTTGATGCCCGGTGTGGACTTGGAGATTCTGGGCTCCCTTGACCTCAGCACTCAGCCAGGCCACCTCCTCCATGGCGACTCCGTTTGCCCCTCCCCCCGTTGAGGGAGGGAGTTGGTGCGGGCTCTGCTCCTGTCCGCACATCCCAAGCGGGCGGCCACACCCCCCACGGTGGCCCACGGCCTCCTTGGCAGAGGACGGGGAAGGGAAGGAAAGCCAAGGGCGTGTGCCCCTGAGAAGGCCCGAGCCCAGCCACACCCGTCCTTCCCCCCCCCCCCCCCCGCCTCGCCCTCCTCAGTGTCCCCCACCCAGGCTGCGGCCACTGGGTAGGGACAACAGGCAGAGTGTGAAGGCAAACTGCCGCGGACGAGCCAGAGGCACGGAGCCCGGTGAGAGGAGAAATGCGCGTTTTCTCTTGGCGGCGTAGCTGTTGGACCAGCGAGACGCCGTCTCCGTTTTACGCGCGCACAAAGGCACGCCGAGAGCCGCGAGGGGCCCCGGCTTTCTAATGTGGTTCTCAAATGCTCGTTCCCCTGACCTAAAAGCAGCCACCACCCCCTCCCCCGGGCGGCGGCTGGTCGGTGGCCGGTCTGGCTGTGCGCACCCTGGGCCCGGCCCCGGTGTGTGCGTCCCAGGCTCCACCCTGTCTGTGCGCGGGGGCCAGAAAGCTGCGCTCAGCCGCCCCGCCCTGGAAGCCGCGGCACAACGCAGCCGCTCCGCAGCGAGCACTTCTCCTCCTCTCGTCCCGCGTGCAGGTGGCGAGGGGATTGTACCGGAGGGTTGCGAGTTCCCAGGCCAACCCCGGCCCACTCGCGTGGAGTGCGTTCTGGGGACCCCGTGTGACCGACCGCGGCCCCCTGGGGGTGGAGGGCACTGAGCTGTCCTGGGCGGGGCGGGGTCGCGGGCTGCTGAGCCAGGCAGGAGGAGACTTGGTTTCTAGGTGCAGCTCAGGGTCCTGCGTCAGCGCTGCTGCTGTCCCATGAGCCTCGGGTGCTCCTGCCGCCGGCCAGAGCGGGGGGGGGGGGGGGCAGGGGGGACACAGGAGGCACCCCGGGGGGAGCAGCCCACATCGGAGCATCTTCATTAGCCGCTTCACCCCTCCGCCAGGAAACCCTCTTTGGGGCAGGACCCAAGGACAGGCCAGCTTTCAGCAAGCTTGGGGTTTGTTTGTTACTGTTGCTTTGGCTTTTGGTTCTCTGGTGTGTGGGTGACAGTACTGGGCTTGAATTCAGGGCCCGAGCACTGTCCCTTAACACCGCACACCACCATTCGAGTCGCATTTCTAGTTCCATCTTTGTGGGGGACTAATTGGGAGGTAAGTCTCATGTACGTTCCTTTCTGCGCTCAGCTGCGGCTGCCTGTTTTTGTTTGTTTCAAGGGAACACACTAAGTTCTTACAGTCGCTTTGCCACCTGTATCCCTCAGTCTCCCTGGGGTGTTTGCAGCCAGAGCCGGAGGCCCGGGGCGGTGCGCTCAGCCCCTCTGGGGCCACCACACCGAGAGGAAAGCCAAGGAGACCCCAGAAACACGAGGGCGAGAACCTGCGGGCAGGAAGAACACGGAGCCTGGGGAGGCTCCGGAGCGCCGCCGTAAAAATAATTGAGCTGACATTAAATCCAGGGGTCTCGGCAGCCTCCCGTTAGCAAGAAAAATAAACCGGCGTGTTTTGATGCACAGTTCGTCCATGTGATCCGCAGTCCGCCAGAGGTAATTTTGGCGAAGAGCAGTAAGGAAACCAGAAGTATTTCTCTCCCAGACCCTCCCAGCTTATTAAAAGAACTTATAGACATGAAAATACATTAAAGTGGGCAAAGCAGAGAGAGGGCGAGAGAGATTAACAACCTCCACTGAATAGAGCCTATTGATGAAACGGGCCTGTGGCTGCTGCCGTCTCTGAAGCCAGGTGCGGGAGCTGCCGGGGGAGGTCAGGCCCGTCCGGAATGGGGGGGGAGGGGGGGTGTGGAAATTTATATTTAAGAAATAACGTGTGCGGGAGCATCCCTTGCTTCCCTTTTCCTTTGGGGAAGAGGAGCCATTCCGTAGCCGATCACCCATTTTTAGCACCCAAATTAAAAGACTCGCTTAAAATTCTCCGCAGCGACGGGAGCGGCCGTGGAGAGGAGGAGGTGCGCGCGCCTAATGCCTATTGTCTAGTGTCTGGGTTTGCTTTTTAGCGTCAGGCCCAGCATGGAAGCGGAGCCCCCCTGGCGTGTCGTAGAGGGCTGGGGGGGGGGCGGAGCGGCGGGAAAACACCCCCCCCCCCAAAAAAAAAAAAAAACGGGACACATTTTGACAGGCGCCTGACAGGTATGGGTGCCTTTTGGAGATCTTTTTAGGAAATGGATTGGTGGCAAGTAAATCTGCTGCCAGCATGCCTGAGTGTGTGTGTGTGTGTGTGTGTGTGTGTGTGTGTGTGTGTGTGTGTGTGTGCAAGAGAAAGTTAGCTGCCAGTCAAGTTTTATCTCTTAATGAATAGAGACTGCTGTAGTAAGGGTTAGGTAATTGAGTTTATAATTAATTAGCCATAACCCTCATCAGATAAAGCAGTTGTGCGGGATTTTTTTTTATCTCCTTTCTCTCCCCAGGGCCTGCCCTTCTTTGTCCTTGCACTGACAGCCAGCACTTATCTTGGGCTGCTGGAGCCCGCGCCGTCGGCCCTCCCCCTGGCCGGGCCGCGGGGTGGTCAGCCGAGCCCCACATTGTGCCGGGAGGCCCACAATCAGCCCAGCTGTCCGGGCCATGATGAATTAGCGGTGGGAGTTAACGCTGAGGGGAATTGCAGATCTGCGGCGATAGCTGGCAGGGCCGGCGTTTGTCCTGACTTCAGCGCATCTCTGATGGACCTTTGACACCTTCCAACAAAGAGGTTAAAGGAGGGAGAGTCCCCAGGAATGAGCGCTCCTCCAGAAAGTTGGGCAACTCACAAAAGACCCCTTAATTTCTATAGCGGGCAATTCACTGGACAAAGGAGAAATCGATGAGAGTTTACACTCTGTCTTTGAAGGAACCTTAAAAAAAAAAAAAAAGAATCTCTCCTTTTGGGGGTGGGGGGGGCAAGCTGTAGTCAAAAGTAAGGCATTGAAATCAAGAGTGATTTGGGGGCACCTACCTTACCTCCTTTTACAGATTTTCAGAAAGAGAAAGCTTGTCCCTGTTGTCTTTTTAAGATTTGCAGCCTGATTTAGGCTGGCGGAGTGAGACGATTTTATTAGGAAAAACCATTGTGACTTTCGTACAGCTTAGGATACCGAATTAGCAACATTCTGAGCTGATAATGTCAACTTCCTGGTGATTTTCATATTCCCAATTAGCCCCCGGGCAGGTGCGGGTAAACCCCTGGGCTCCGGGGGAGGGGCAGGCAGGAGGCGGGCCTTCCCCTCCTTCTAGTCGTCTGAGGGGCCAACTTGGATCGTCTCTTTGTTAGCAAGACTGCGTGGCCCTTTCCCAGACCCTACAGCAATTATTTGGGGGACTCAAAAGCCAGAACGTTGTACCAGACAATATGACTGAATAATGGTTTTTGAGTGCTAATGAAAATTTAATCAGACGAATATATGATTCGGCCTCGTTTAGGGAGTGAAGGATGACAAGTGCATTTACAAGTGCTGAAATTTACAGAACAAACTCGGGTGTTTTTTCAGGGAGCAGGGTGAGGAGCCCACAGACAGAGGTTGGTTTGTCGGCTTTGGCCGGACGTGGGCGAGGGCCGTGCTCGGAATTAGTTTGGGCGCTGTGGTCAGTGAAGGCTCCCACCCCCCTCAGCCTCCCACGCAGAAACAGAGGTGCGGAATAAAGCCAGGCCTCGGGACGCCATGTTTTGTTTTGATGACGCAAATGACAGGACAGTGTTTGCATGTCTGCGTAAGCTCATGAACAGTCCAGACCTGAGTATGGAATCTGAATGGGTGGCGTGAGGGCTCCTGTTAGACCCGCTCCGCCTTCCCGCCCTTCGGGGTTCTCCCGGTCGTCTCCCACAAACCCTTCTAGAAACCTAGCGATCAAACTGTGTCAACACCTGTCATAGCCGAGAAAATTTAGGCCCAGTGTGTTGGTGAAGGTCACAGAGAGACCATGCGGCTTCTGATTGAAATCTCTACTGTGGACTTCTTAGCCACCCGCAGGGCCTTCCCTGAGAGGGCTCGAGCGAGGCCCACCTCCAAGGAGTGTCACGTAGCCCTAGGGCAGACGGGTCCACGCCAGGCTGGAGTCACGGGGGGTGGGGGGGGGGGGCGGGCAGGCGCCCAGCTTCTTGGCCATCAGAGCTTCCCGGAGAGCTTCCCCATCCCAGCCCACTGGATGGGGAGACAATCATGGAGGAAAGGGGGGGGTTCCAGCTGTGGGCCCGCCTGGGGCCTGGTCCCGTCCGTCCCTTCCCTCCGGGGACGCTTGCCTGTTAGTCTCTGAGATTCACCTGCTTTGTGGGTTAGGCCGGGGTGAAGCATCTGGCCGAATCATTGGGACGATAGAAGTCTCCTGGTGGTCTCAGGCCTCCCTTTCTTGTGACTCCATTGATTTCTAGTCACAGTCCTGCGTTCGTCTGTACTTTGGAGCCCATATTCAGAAGTTCCGAGCACGTCGGGACTAGAGCTGAGGTGCTTGGTCAGCTTTTCCGGTGCCTTAGAGGACTAGCTGGACGTCCGGACTCCCCCGGCTCTCCTTCCTACCTCTGCCATCCCCGAAATCATGGTGTTGGTCATTGCAAAGTAGAAATGACTCGGATTTGTCCAGGGAAAAGAAAAATAGGCATGAATGGGAGGAAAGAAAAAGGTGAAAACATGCGTGTATGGCGGTTGGCAAACTCCTTTTATCTGGCCCCAAGGACAGATTTCAGCCCTGCTGCCTGAGCTGCCCACTGCCCCCCATGACCCGGGGAAATGAACAGGGGGACTCGATGCCCGCGCCAGGCACCAGCTGCTCAGGGAGTTAGTGCTGGGCTGGGAATGTGGTACAGTGGTACAGTGCTTGTCCAGCACGCACGAAGCCCTGGGTTCCATTCCTCGCACCACGTACACAGAAGCGGCGCTGTGGCTCAAGGGGTAGAGTGCCAGCCTTGAGCAAAAAGAAGCCAGGGACAGTGCGCAGGCCCTGAGTTCAAACCCCACAACTGGCAACCAACAATGAAACAGGCATTTTAGAATCAATTGCTATGTTCGATGTATTCAGAATTAAATGTCAGCTACAGTCTTAGGCTCCCTCTGCTCAGCTGTGTATAAACAGACATAATTATTACATCCGTTATAGACCTGTCGCTTTATACTCGGCATCTGTTTTTGAAGTAGAGTCGCCCTGGGTTGAAATTTAGAGCATCCAAAGTTGTGCCTTGCAGTGCACACCTGTTCCTCCCCCCCCCCCCCCCCCCCGCTCCACATGCCTCGAAGACCAGGGGCCCGAGGCCTCCGCTCCCTCGGACGCGCACCAGGGTCGGAAGCCAGGTGCGGCTTAGGGGACGTGGCGCTCTTGGTCTTCAGACCCCTACGGAAATGGGGATCCGTCTTTCTGTTCCCCGAGTACAGGCTGCAAGGTTCCTGGGCCGGGGCGGCCTTCCCTCAGAAGCGCCCAGGACGCCCTGAAGCCAGGCACAGCAGCTCACACCTGCAATACCAGCTCCTGGGGCAAGACCCTATCTGAAAAGGGCTGGGGGTGTGATTCAGATGGTCGAGTGAGCACACAGCGCTGCCTGCTACCCAAAATAGAGATAGAAGCGCGCTTCAGACTCTCAGTTTTGCGCGGCAGCACAGGGGCCGTGACTCCCCCACTAGGTTCATTCTCATGAGCGGTGGTTTACCCAGAATCCCTTGAGCGTCTCATCTGGTTTCCAGCGGGGAAGGACCTCTGGCGGAGCTCGCTCTCGGGCCTTCTGCGTTCTCCCGGCCGGTCCCGGTGCTGGGTGCGGGACACCACCGTAGGCCAGCAGGAGTCCCAGAGCGGTCTGCAGCGGGGGTCCCCTGTAGGGAGCAGCGTGTGTGAGCCACAGGGTCGCCCAAAAGCGAGGCCGTCCCTGGAACAGGGAACGGAATGGCCTGGCCTTGGTCTAGGCCACACGCGGACCCAGCGTCCACAGGCTGAGATGGGAAAGGCCAGCATGGCACCCGGCGTCGGGACCTGTGGCCGAGAGCACGGAGGGCCCGTGCAGGACAGCCAGCAGCAGATGACCAGGGACGTGTAACACAGCCCACGGGGCCCTGCAGACCACCACCCCCCCCCCCCCGGGCCCTCGCACCCCGAGGGCACGCTAGGTCCCTGACGGCGGCCAAAAGTGCACTGCTGCAGCCCAGCCCCAGTGGCTCACCTCTGCAATCCTAGCTGCTCAGAAGGCCGATCTGAGGAGCTCCGTCGGAAGCCAGCACTGGCAGGAAAATCCAGGACACCGTGTCCAATTAATCAGCAAAAAGGACAGACGCCGAGCACTGGCTCAAGCGATAGAGCGCCACCCTCGAGCAGAAGGGCTGAGGAACAAGGCCCGGGCCCCGTGTGCAAGCCCAGAACCAGCGCGTACACACGGGCACGCATACACGCCCAGTCGCAGTGCCGCTGCGGAGGACAGGGAGACGACCCCGTGGCCAAGGCCGCAGGCTTCCTCCCCCGCCAGCTCGCCTTCAAGGCCCGCCAGCGAGGAGGAAACACTGGCGGCGGCCGGTGGACAGGTGGGTTCTGGGCATCTCTTGACGATTTCTCAGAACAGGGAAGGAAGGGTGTTTCATGTTCGGAGTGCCTGAAAAGCCCTGGCCCGGCTGACACGCGCCGTCCTCCCCGTGCCGCCGTGAGGGCGCCCGGCACCGGTGGCCACGCTCGGGGCCGGCCCTGGAGGCCCTGCCTCGGTCCACCTCGGGACGAGGGAGCGCAGACCTCACCACGTCCACACGGCACTGGATTTCCTCCCGCTCCCCTGGACCATGGGTGTCTTAATAGCTGCCACCTTCAGCTGTGTAAATCCACTCTGGAGTCCGTCGCCTGAGTCACCACAGGAGGGAAGGTGAGCGTATAAGATGAGAGTTCGTTAACTCTTCCGTGGTACAGTGCGCATGTTCCTGTTCATTTCTGAGGTGCCTTTTATCGAGGGGTCGGTAGCAGTCATTCAGAAATGCGTGCATCCAAGTGCGTGTGCTTTCGACACATCAACAGCAAAGCATCTTCCTTTCGAACCCTGGGCCTTTACCTCAGGGCCGTGCCCTTGCTAGGCAGGGGCTTCGCCGCTTGCTTGAACCATGCCTCCAGTCTCAGTTTAACGTTTCTACAGCATGATGCTTGGAAAGTCGATGTTTGGAACATGTCTGTCTAGGTACAAAGCGCGTGCGCAATCACACGTGCGTAAACACGCACCTATGCCCCACTTGTTGAGATTCTCATGTAGAGATGGGAAGTCTCGTATATAGACCTCTAATGCCGTTATCATGGCCGCTTGGCGGGGGTAAGAAAGATGACAACTGCCCGTGTTCACGGCGGGTTTTAGGGTGTGTCACGGTGACACCCCGCCCTTGGTCAAGGGGTGCGATCGATGCATCCGGCGGGCGCGAAGGAGGCCTCTCCCCGTGCCTGCGAAATGGATGGGCTGGGAGCGGCTGACTCATATTTTAATGCCAGCCGTGTCGGTGCTCACACCCGGAGAACAGGGGCATCCAAGTTGGTGGCAGCGAGGAGTATTTGCTGCCGTAATTGACAAATAATACCCCTCATAAATACCGCCAGTCTTTTCAATTAGTTTTCATCTAAAATTCGGGCTACAAAATGATGGCCTGTCAACTGACAATGAATGGCAAAAATTAATAAATTGTCTTCTAAATAGAATGGACACTTAAGAAAAATTGGGCAGCCAATTTAGCACAGCGTGAAGCGCGGGGAAACCTTTTGTACGGGAGCCGGGCACTAATGTTGCCGCGATCTTTATTAATGGTGCTCCGCGGCGGCTGACAGTTTTGTTGCTGGTGGCAACTTTCTTCATTAAAATTAAAGCCAGCATCAAATTCCATTAGCCGCACTCTGGGCACCTTGCTTGCTTGCTTCTTTTTTTCTTTTTAATACATATTGTTTCTTTTATGAACTCCCTCTCCGCCCCTAAGAAGTTTTTTGAAGAACCGGGATGGGAGGACTTCTTTGCGAAGGCCAGAGAGCCGGGCCGCCCCGCCCTTCATTCCGCCCCCGCTTCAGAGCAGAGCGCATCACCCCGAAAAACTGTGTACTCTTCCGGGCCCGCCAGCTCCCAGGTGGGAACAGCCCATTGGCACCAGGCCCTCTAGGTTCGCGGGGTTTCTTTCCGTGCGGACTCTTTAAAAGTTTCGGCCCCCATTCCTTGTATCCCACCCACCCCCCTCCCAACCTCCCCCATTCCCCCCTCCGCCCAACACCCCCCCTCCCAATCCCCCCCACCCCCGACTGTACCAGAGCACAATGGTGACTTGGCGCTCAGAAGGACTTGCATTTGTCAGGAAGGCCTTGTACTTAGTTCCCCAAAGGCAGTACTGTTATCTATCCGTTAAAGGAATTTCAACCTTTGAGGGGGATGGGGGTGGGGAGAGAAGGGGGAGGGGGGAATTAAGCTCCGCTGAATAAGTTCTAAATGATTGTGTGTGAAGTCGTTGCCCACACCCCAGTCACCGCACCAGGCCCACAGAGGACAGCGGGAGGGGGCCCAGGGGGCCCGCCGGGCTCTGCGGACAGCAAGAGGCCAGGCCCGGGCGGGTCCCAGGACGCCTCTGTCTCCCAGCATGCCGCTCGCCAGCCTGCTGGCCGTTCGCAGGGCCTGAAGGAGATGACGTGTGGACTCTATCCAAGAGTTGCCTTTCTCTAACTGGGCAGGTTTCGTGCCGAACCTTCTGGTCACAGACAGACACCTTGCTGCAGTATCTGGGCTGGTGCTAAAGGGATTGGAACAGGTGAAATCGCGTCTCCCTGCCTACCCTTCCTGAACTTGCGGATATTTCCTTGTGGCAAGTGCCCCGGGGCTCCAGGCAGTTCCCCCCGCCCCCCCCCCCCACCGCAGGCCCCGCTCGGCTCTGCCTTGCGGTCAGACACCTTGTAGGTAGCGCAGATCCCATCGCGAGTGAATGCAGCCAGGTCGTTGCCGGATGGCTCTGCTATCCACTTGTCCTTGTCGGTAATCTCAAGTAAATTAAACGGTGAAGAATAACATGCCAAATGGTGGTTCACTTAGTAGTGTGTAAAAACATAACTTATTTCCTGAGACTGCACTCTGTGCTGAAATGTTGATGTGCAGTTATTTAACGTTGTTGGCAGGGCCATAAAGTGAAGAAATCTCCAAATCCCCTTACCGATATGAGGCCCTGGAATCCCTGGGCTCCTCCCCCCACCCTGGGGGGGGGGGGCCTCCTTCCCACCCTCGTCCCTTTCCCCTCCCCCTCCAAGAATCTGAGCCAGGCAAGGAGACAATTGGTACTTGATGACTGAACCCACTAATATGTTACAGTAAATGGGGCATGAAATGCAATACTTTATATATTGTATAGACGAAGTGATTCTTATATTGAAACAACAAGGCCATTTTTAACTTGCTGACACAATATTTGCAGTGTTTCATCATTAAATTGCCCTGATTAACAATCAACTTCTGTAGAGGACTGCTGGAGCAATTTTTTTTTTAATGTGATGAACCAGAAGATTTGTCCTCTAATAAACGGCCGTGGGCACTGGAGGGCTCTGGGGCAAGATCTGTTTCCGGCGTGCGTGTGGGTTGCTAGCCGGGCCCGTCATCGGGCGTGTGTTCGGTTAATACTGTTTCCGGCGTGCGTGTGGGTTGCTAGCCGGGCCCGTCATCGAGTGTGTGTTCAGTTAACACTCCTGCAGCCTCAGAGCTGGCACAGAGACAGCTTTCCTAAAGGAGGTCTGGTAGAAACATGCCACGTCGAGCCATCCGCTGCAAGGCAAGCACTCCGCCTACGTGCTGCTTCTGTTGGGGGGGGGGGCGGTTGCCGAAGCGCAGGGGCTGCTGGTACCGTCTCTACTCTCCCGGGTACTGACGGGGGGGACGCTTGAGCTGACTGCTATTCCGTTAGAAGGCCTGGTGGGCAGCCGGCAGACTGGAAGGTCCTTGGTTCCTGCTGACCAGGAGAGCAGTTGCGGGCAAGACGGGCACTGCCCCTGCCCCTGCCCCTGTCCCTGTCCCCGTGCAATTGCACTTTCCAGCAACCTGGCATTTCCTTGGACGACCTAGTGGGGGAGACACTGGGATCTGTGGAGAAGCACTGTCTGTCCACCTAGACACTAGACAGCTTTAAAAGCTGCATCTGGGAGGTCGAGAGCCTGCCCTGCTAGGCGCTGATGCCCGCGCCTGTTCCCCTTCCCTTCATCAGAGAGCAGGCGGGAGCGGGAGCCTCCCTCGGGGTCTGGAAGAGGGCGGGAGGCCCTGGGTTCGGCAGTACGGCCAAGACGTAGGGTTTGTCAGTTGAGCCTTCCTGGGTGGGGTGCGGGTCTTCTTGTATCTGCTGTGCCGCGCCCGCCGGGTAGGCTGTGGACCCCCCACGGCGGGGTGTGCGGCCCACCCGCGGCTGGGGCGTAGCCTCTCCGGCTCACGGGTCACGCCACGTTGCCCGGGTAGCCTCTGCTCACAGTCGCGGTTGTGAACATCTGCTGTCCCCCGTGTGGCAGGGATTCAGAAGGAGACAGCCGGAGTGGTGTCCAGTGCCAATGAGCTGGTAACCCAGAAACCACGGCCGGACCCCCAGAGGCAGCTCGGCCTGCACCGTCGGGTCAGGCAGACACGCCTGCTGACCGATTGGGCAGGGTCCATCTTTCCTCCCAGCCACATTTGAAAAGAATAAAAGGAAGCTGGTAGAACGGATAGGACGAACGTAAATAACATGTCTTCCTTCAGCATGCAGCTAGGGACCGAGCCCTCCGAAGCTGGCTACGGCACATCTCAGGACAGACACACCCGGGCTCCTCGGTCGCCCCTTTGCTGTCTGGAGCCCCGTGGGACCTAGCGGGTCTGGGGGTGGCCCCCTCCCTGAGCCGGGGTGTGTGAGCCCAGCGCTCGGGAGAGGCAGTGCAATGCAGGCCTCCCGGCCCGGGGCTCTTGCAGGAACTTGAGGTGAGAGTATGTGCCTGGCCCGGCTCAGAGCAGACAAGGGTGGGGGGCCCGTGGGACCCCACGCAGGCGTGAGCCCTTCCAGGGGAAGAGGATGGCCTGAACAGAAGCAAACCCTGAGTCGGGACAGGATACACCGAAGGACCAACAAAAGACAGATCGCCGGGAAATGGAAACGAAAGGGGAGTGGGAATAAATCACACCCCAAGAAGGTATTTGCCGTGCGTGTTGGGGGACAAAGGACGCACCTCCCGTGCGTGGAGCTCCAAATAAGTGCTTCCCGCAGGTGGACAGTGACTCCGGAGCCCCCCGTCTGTCGCGTTGGCTTCTGACTCTCAGTAGACCCCACCTGAGCTCACAAGCTGGTGGTGGCGGTGGTTCCCACGGGAATCGATAACTGTCGCCGCACGCCTGTAATACCTGCCGTGACCGTGGCACTCCGGGGTCACGGGCTGAATAAAGCAGCCGCAGGTTTCTGTTGTTGGTTTTCCGGGATTTCTCTCTGCTGCGCTCTCGGCCGCTGTGCAGCCCGTAAGTCATTAGCGTTTTCCCCGGCACTCGCCTTGGGTGAGGGGCTGCTCCGTCCCTCCATCCCCTGGCCGCTGGTAGGCCAGCGCGGCGCCGGGGCACACGGAGGTGGGTCTGGTTTCATCACCTTCAGCTGGAGAACTCGAGGCCACTCGCAGACCCCAGAAGGAGCCCCTCGGTTGTGCTTGTGGCGGGGGCCCGCAGGGCCGTCTGGGCGGGCACCGAGGGTGGGCAGGATCGCCCAGATACCGGACAGCCTCAGTGCCTGGCCCCGCGGCCGGCACAGACACCCCTCACCCTGGGTGCCGAGACGCGGCGGCGGGAGAGACAGTACAGAGAAAGGCCGCGTGAGCCGAGACGGGGCCGCTGGGTCTGGGAGAGAGCCACGCTTTTCTTTTTCTGCGTAGGAGATGGCTTCATTTGGGAGATTTGGGGTTTAGGTTTTGAATCCCAATATATGATCATTTCTCTGGGTTGAGGGTGTTTTTTTTTTTCCCCTCTGCCGATGTTAAAATTCCTCTGATCAGCGTTATACCTGACTTCACCGCAGGCGCTCAGCCTGACATGAAACAGATCTCCTCGGCGCTGCCCGTCTAGCGTGGCTTGTGAAGGGGCTAGGGTACAGCAAACTTTATTTTTTTTTCCTTCTCCACCCTTGTTCCTGGTCTTGTTACTCAGTTGAGGTTGCATTAAGTTGGATTTCTCTGTCCATCATTATTAAAATGTGAAGTGTGTCGGTCACAAAGCATACATTTCGGGGCAGTTAGCTGAATAATTCTTTTCTTTATTATCCCAAATTACTGCTGAGCTCTGGAGAGGGGAGCAGTTTAGCCAATTATTGCCATTTGAGCTGGATTTGTGGGTGATTAGCTCCCGGTCGAATCCAGTCCCGGCCGGCTCTTTGAAGCCCGCGCTGTGTGATTTTCTCAGCAGTGAGGTAGGAATAGACACGGCTAATGACAGGAAGGTCACTCGGGTGAGCCGACCTGTGTGTGCCGCGGGTTTGGGTTTCGCAAACAGAGCATCCACAATAACCAGTGTGTCACTAACCCCACCGTGCATAATCGGGGCTTTCTAGGATTGTTGGAGGTGCTTAGCAGCTCAATTAAAGTGTAACCCTTTGTACCCGGCAACCTGGCAGAATGACAGAACTATTACTAACCAGAAGCGGGAGGGTGCACCCCCCCGCGCCCATCCCCCACTCCCGCACCCCGCGGAACTGGCTGGGCCCGGCCTGTGTGCGGAACCGCGGGTCCTGCCGGGGAGGGGCCGGGCGGGCAGCAATCCCTTCAGCGGAGGGGGCCGTCCTACTGTTCCTATGGAAACGCTCCAAACCAGACAGAACGTGGAACCGAAAACGACGCAGCTTGGTGGAGCTCACGTCTGACAAGCATCTTCATTCTCCAAAACTTCCGTCGAGGCACAGGGTGTGTGTGAACGGGACAGTTTTGGACCGGATGGGGACCCGGGATGCCAGTTAACTGGGATTCCTTTCTTGCACACGCAGAACGATTTCCGTGTTATTGATTGCTTTCCGTGAAGAGCGCTTCCTGCACCTTGAGTGACAGGCCGTCGTGGCGCATGGCGTAGCCCTACTTCTGTGTCTTCCGTTGCGTTTGCTCTTCCCTGTTAAACCCCACGCCTGTAAGATGAGGGTCACCCGGTCACATGTACCTTCTCTGAGTGCCCGCATGGTCTCCCCACCTCATTTCTTTGTGTTTCTAGGTTGCTAATGAGTTGCTTCATTGTGGTTGTTTTGAGAACCGAGAACATTTATAAATCACAGTGATTATTATTTCTGGACGGCCCCCTGCCAGTTGCTGAAGTGGGAATCTGGAAGGCCCTCGGGACGTCCAGTCGGTGCGTCTGTCTGGGGCGCCAGCACTGGGCTTCCGGAGGCACCCCAGCAAGGCCGGCGGGGTGGGGGGGTGGGAATCCAGACGGACCCACCATTTGCGGGGCACGGATGGCGCAGCTGCACATGGCCTGTAGGAAATGCCCGCTGAGGCTGACACGCGGGCCTCAGCCCGCAGCCGCCTCGGGCGCGCCGACGGACACCGACCACCACCTTTGTCCCGGAGCTGCGCCTGTCAGTCAGTGCAGGCTCCCGCAGCAGAGCTCCACGGGCTGGAGGCCAAGACCTCTGGAGGACAGGTTTCCTCCGAGGCCTCTCTTCTTGCCGTGTCTCTCCCTGAGGTCCTCCCCTCTCCCCGTGAGAGTCTCCTTCCTAGGCTGTCGTGGGGTTGGAGCCCACCCTGAGCTCCTTACTCCTTACCGGTGTGAGGGCAGTCTCCAGAGTCTTGGGTGCCCCGAGTCAGGACTGTCGGGGGATGAGGCACGGATGTGGGTGTTTCGCCTCAGCAGAAGCTGTGGATGCCCAGAGCTCACGACCTCGCAGCTCCGTACTGAAATTCCGGAGACTTTGCCAGGATATAGTACGGAAGCGAGAACAGCACTGCAGGGAGAAAGGGTGGAATGTGCTGATTGGAAGCAAGATGGAGCTGGGCACGGGGGGGGGGGGGGGGGGGGCTCACACTTACAGTCCTAACGACTCGGGAGACGGACATCTGAGGATTGTGGTTCAAAGCCTGCCTGGGCAGGAATACCTGTAAGACTCTCACACCAGTTAACCACCAAAACGCTGGGAAAGTCGCCGTGGCTCCAGTGACAGAGTGCTAGCCTCGAGCACACAGCACCCAGGCCCCGAATTCCGACTCCAGGAGTGGCACACGCAGGAAACAGTGAGTGCCCGCCGCTGGCACACAGCCCCCTGCCCTGCCGCAGGCCCCCGCGGGCTTGCTCCGGGCCGGCACGGTGCGGAGGCGCAGTGGGCTCCAGCGCCTCTCTGGGACAGAGCGGAAGGACTGAGTTCAGCCGGGTTCTCATAAAACTTCACTTACAAACGAAGGCACAGGAAAGCAAAGTTGGCACACTGGCTGGAAGCGGCGGCCCGGGTTCTGTGGGGCTCCAGCGTCAGTAGTCCGTCCGCATGAGGGTACAGGGTATCGTGAGTTCCTGTG
The DNA here is from genome assembly GCF_023159225.1 of Perognathus longimembris pacificus. Classification (NCBI taxonomy): domain Eukaryota; kingdom Metazoa; phylum Chordata; class Mammalia; order Rodentia; family Heteromyidae; genus Perognathus; species Perognathus longimembris. The sequence goes on along the minus strand of NC_063164.1, from coordinate 3,437,461 downwards.
AAGACGACACGGGCTCACATCTGTATAACTACTGGAGAGGATTTCAGGCAATGAGTGCGAGAACCCCCATTCCAACCAGGAGCTGTGCTCAGTGGAATCCATGCGTTCCCCCCGCCCTCCCCCCAGCCACACCATAGGCCGAGCTGGGGAGGGCTGTGGTTCTAGACCAGAGTGGGCAGAAAAGTTTGATAGATTCTAACTCAACAGAGAAAAGGCTGGGTGTGACGACGCCTGCCTGTCATCCCAGCTACGGTAGGAGTATAAATATAGAAAGATATCCGTCCAGCCCAGCACTGGACAAAAGCAAGGTCTTACCACAAAAACAACCAGAGCTAGAAGCATGCCTAGCAAGCACAAAGCCCTGAGTTCAAATTCCACTACCATAAAAAAATGAGAGAGAGAAAAGATAGGCATTTATGGTGAGAATTACTAAGCCAGGCTGTGTGATGGCAAGTTCCCCAGATGCTGGGCTGGGGGTTCCTGGGCCTCTGGGCAGAGTGTGCACTTGTCATCCACAAGAGACAGCTGCACACCGTGAGAGGTAGGAATAGAGCGGACACGTTTCTATTCTGGATGACTGGGACAGGAGGGAAGGCTAGAGACCGACCGGTCACCGAAGAATACTGGGCTTTGCTCCTCACAAAGTTCTCTGACTTCTCGGGTTTGTATCGAAATTCCACCCGCCCTAGTGCACTTTCTTTGGGCTTTTTGAAGTCAGTTTGGCTTAAATCAGCTGCTGTTTTAACCATGGTTTGTGTAAATGTCCCCAGTCTGGGATGCTGTTGGGAGGTGGTAGGCAACCTTCAGGAGGTAGAGTGTGGTGGAAGGAAGTTGGATCATTGAGGGTATGTCCTAGTGGGAGAAAGCTAGGCCATTGGGCTGTGTCCTAGAGGGAGGACTTCATTAACGGCATGTCCCATGGGGAGGAAGTTAGGTCAGTGAGGGTGTGTCCTAGTGGAAGGAAGTCATTAGGGATATGTCCTAGTGGGTGGAAGGTAGTTAGGTCATTGGAGGCATGCCCTTGATGAGGAAGATTCAGACCTCAGCTCGCTTCCTGTCTGGTACTTGGCTTCCTGTTCACTTCTTTGTGAACAGACTCCTTTACCACACGCTTGCACTCTGTGAAACCATGAGTGAGAAATAAACCTTGCTTTCTCATAAATTGGTGATTTCAGATATTTTGTCCCAACGATGAACTTTTGTTTCTTGAAACAGTCTACCTATATAGCCCAGGCTGCCCTCCAATTTACAGCCTTGAGTGCTGGGCACCCAGACCCTGAACTCTAGCCCCGCAACTGACAAAAAACAAAGTTAAGGTACGTAGACACGTCTATGCAGACGTTGAGGCGTTGGCGGTCATGTCCTTTGGATCCCAACTACTTTGAATGTGTGAATCACAAAAACCTTAACGAGCTGGTGTTCAACTGAAGAGCCACCTAGAACTCGGACCGCACTTTTTTGTTTGGTTCTATTGTTGAGATGGGGGGGGGGGGGTCTTGGTGTATAACCTGGGCTGCTCCTCAACTCCCGAGTCCGGCCGATGCCCCTCCTCCAGTCGCCCAAGTAGGAGAAGAGGCGCCGGCTAAACCGAGGCGCCACGCGTCTGTAGGGTTGTGTGCGTGTTTGAAGCATCGTGGAAGTCTTGTCTCTTAGGAAACCATCTGCGCCTTGTGGGGGTCGGGGGGGTCCTCAAACCACAGGCCGCTGTCCGCCTTGCCCGGGGTCCCGTACGGCAGGTGGGCGGCGCGGGCGGGGCCGGAGCCCTGAGCCCGGGCGAGCCCGTGGGTGCCCTGATCCGTCCTGCAAAGGGCAGCGGCCCAGCGCCTGCTCCGCGGCCCCGGGGGAGCACGGCCATTAAGTGTCCCCCGCGTGTCTCCCGCCGGCAGAGGCCAGCGCCGCTCCGCCCCGCACGCGCCGCACAAAGACTGATCTGCCTGGGAAAAACCCCCAGTCCCTAATGCAGTCGATAAATCTTTGTTGGTAAATAATTGCTATCGAGCAGAGTTTTAATATAAATTTATGAGTGGTGTTTTATCATAGCTTGGGGCCGGAGCAAACCCTGAGTGATGGATTTCAGATAGCACTTACATTCATTACGTTAACTTTGTAAGTTATTTAAAGCTTGTACACTTCGCATTGCTTTTGGCTCTCGATGACCTCTTGGGACTAGACAAAGAATACGCATGACAAATAAAGAGTTTGCAGAGAAGGACAATTCTGTCCTCGGCGCCCAGCCCCCCAGATCTGAGCAAAAAAAAAAAAAAGCAAGAAGTGCCTCCCGCGTGGGCTCCCCGTGTTTCAGCCCAGGCTCCCAGAAGTGTGGGTAACTCAGGCAGGGCAAATGACACCAGCGCCGGCCGCTTCTAAGGAAGACAGAAGAAGGGCGCGCCATGCCGCGGAGCTCTTACACAGCTTGCTGCTGAGGCCAGGGAAGCTGCGAGCAGGTTCCAGTGGGTCTAGGGGCTGAACTGGTTCTCTGGGAGGTGGTACAGCCTCGGGCCAGGAGCACAAACCCTCCTTCTTGGTTCCGCCACATACCGGGGTTGCCATGATCCGTGCCTGGGTAATGAAACCCGTCACCATGCCGAAGAACAACCCCAGCTTCCTTTTTCCCATGATTCTCTGCGATCCGGGGGACAACCCATCTCTGCCCCACAGGGTGCCTTCTAGGACTTGCTCCTCCAGGGCCGTTCTTCACTCGTGCCGCGTGAGTTAGCAGCAGAGGCTGGAGGAGGTACAGGGTGGTTGGTCTCCATGAAGAGGGATGTATTTCTTCAGGGGCCCGGGGGCCGGGAAGTGTGGGTCACACTGTATACGTCGCACAGGTCGCACAGCTTCTCTGTGCCTGAATGTCTTTCTCTTTAACATGGGACTAGCCATTTTTTTGTTGTTGTTTGTTTTTTTGAGCGCTGTCCCTGGCTTCTTTTTGCTCAAGGCTAGCACTCTGCCGCTTGAGCCACAGCGCCAGTTCCGGCTTTTTTCTGTATGAACCCGGGGCTTCGTGTATACGAGGGGAGCACTTTACCACTAGGCCATATTCCCAGCCCCAGTACTAGCCACCTTAAACAGGTGGCAATGAGCTTTCCACGAGGTAGGTAATCCGCACTGTTTGTGCTGGGAGCACTCCTGGTTCCGAGTAAAAGGTCCTGATAGTGTTTTCAAGACGCCTTCCGTAACTGCGGGGACTTTGCGAGGGCTGGCAAATAGCATCAGGCACCTCCGCAGTCGGCATCTGCACCGTGACCGGGGACGATCGCAGGCAGAGATTGTTCTCTCGTGTACCGAAGTGGCATCTGAAAGATGGACAGAGGATGTGTTGTGACGTTCCGCCGGGCGGTTTTGCCCTGGGTTCCGGCAGCTCAAAGAGACTCAGAATCCTAAGGGCCATTTGCACGGGCTGCCGGGAGCTGCCGGACCACAGCTCCAGACGGGCAGGGGCCTTGGGCCCCTGTCATCGTCTCGGCTCACGGGGCTCTGGCTTCGCGTCCTCTAAAAGTTCTAAATGAACTGTTTATAGAAATGAGTGAGCGCGCAGGCCAGCAGACACGCGGAGACACAGCTCGGGGGCTCGGCTCCGGCACATGTGCCCGCGGGGAGACCAGGCCGCCCCTCCCTCTGTTGGCTTGTATTTAGCTGCTGGCTTTGGGGGAGTCTGGATGGAAGCAGCGGCCCGGCCTGCATAGCCTCGTGGCAGGACTCCCGCCGGGGCTCCGTTGGGGTCCCTGTGCCCCCTCAGCATCGAGCTGTGTGGAAGCAAGAACCGGCCTCACCCCCACGGGTAGGATGTGTGCTCTGCAGAGCAAAGGACAGACGGCTCCTCCTGCCCAGACCCCGGGCTCGCTCCTCCTCTCCCGGGACCCTCACTTGCCCCAGCCAGCCTGGCGCCCCAAGCCCGAGCTCACCCCTGCCCCTGCACTCCCGGCTCGGCAGAGCCCTCCTATCTTGAAAATGGTTTCATGGAAGCTGCGTAACGGTAGCTCGTGCCTGTCCCCCTGCCTGATCGGAAAGCTGAGATCTGGACAGTCCACAGCTCCAGACCAGCGGGGGCAGCAGAGCTTGAGGCTCGGGCTCCAGAATAACCAGCAAGCAAGCCAGGCAGCCATCAGGCTTGTGTTCAGACCCTGGTACCATCAACACACACGCACGCATGCACGCACGCACATACGCACACCCCAACTACCACCACCCCATGGTCGGGAGACGGTAGACAGGTTTTTCATTTCTCAGGCCAGCTTTTCCGAAGGGTTGGTCTGTGTAAGTGGCGCAGCCGCCATTGATCTCCAGTGAGGGGCCACAGGCTTTCTCGCCATCCTCGCCTGGGGTGGGTGGACCTGCAAGCCGCCCTTCTCGGGGAAGGCCTCGGCCTTTGTGCGGTCTCTGTGCAGAACAGCACTCCGGGGCCACGGCTGCCCAGAGTTCCCGTATCCTGTGACGTTTGCCAGGCTTTGTACCCGACTGGGCACCGGTCCCCAGGTCCCGAGGGCCTGAGCTTCCTGAACACAGCGCCCGTGTACACTGGCGTTCCTGACACGCACCCCTCTGCGCGGCTGTCGTGAGCCGTTCCTTCCTGCAGGGCATGACCTTTGGCCCAGGCTCGTCCTGGGCTTCCCATCCCACTACGTGGGACCCCAAGAAAGGAATGCCGGAAGCCTGTGTGCTTTTGTGCTCCTCGTGCACAGTGGAACACACATTTTGCCGCCCTCCCGCATGTCCAGTTCCTCCTATAGCGTTCTGATTATCCTCAGTAATCAGAAGCATCTTCAATAAGACAATTGCACTAGCAACTTCTGCCTGTTTCCTTAAGGAAATGGGGTCCTTTTGTTACCAATTTATGTAACAGTTATAAAACAGTGAAAGCGCGTCATTTTCTTAAAGACAACGAGCCTGGTTTAAAACCTCGGTGATTCTTGGGACACTTTGGGTGCCAGATAACATTTCTGCCAAGGGGGGGGGGTTCTAATTGTTTGGGATGAACAGATCATAGCTCCAGGCCTTAAGTGTGGTTGTTTTCCCCCTTGAGCTTTCTCTCCCCCTCCCCCCTCACCATTTCCTGTTCCCTCCCCCACCCCTTACAGCAGTGGTGATGCCACCAGACCCACAGTGGCCCCTGGGGGTCACCCACCCATGCTGGCCTCTTTCCTCTGGTCCTCCTTGCCACCCAACCTAACAGGTGCCTCAATCCTACTGTACCTCTTAAGTAGCGCTCCCCCCCCCACTCACACACACACACACACACACACACTCCCTCCTGTCTTTCCTCATCCTCTTCTCTCCCAGGATACATTGCTGCCCCTATCTGTTCTAGACCAGCCAGCCTTCCCAAACGTTATCCGACCCATTTGCAGTCCTTTAAAACATCCAGAACCTCACGGATGCCCCCCAACGTCGGCTTAAGCTGTCTCACGACAATAGTCCACGAGTGTCTACAAGCACAGCACTAAGTCTCCGCGCTCTGCATTGATTGCTATTATATAAACAGGAAGCCAAAAATAATTGAGATTAATGGTAACTGACATTTTGTACAAAAATAAAGTTTAAAGGAACGCTCTGAAGGGAGGCAACAGGATCACCATGGCGACAGGAAGTGGCCTTGACTCCCGAGGCTCAGGCTCTTTGGTTTCCGCTTGGCCGGGGTGCACACAGTTCCCATCCCCCCCCCCCCCAGAGTCGCCAGTGCCAGCCTGGGCCGTGCACCCCCGTGACTGATCGTCAGTTACGTGTGCATAGCCATGGGGGGGGGGGACACGTTCTCTTACAGAAGCTCAGGCCCCCAAGAACCGGCCGGAGGTCCCGTGTGGCTCCGTGGTACGCGTGCGTTCCGGTCTCCGGGGCCTTGTGAAGCTCGGCTGCCCCTCCCTGGGCTGGGGCCGGCCATTCTGCGTGCTCCCGGCACAGTGCTCTCGATCCCACTGGCCCAGACTCCACCTTGCCTCCCGTCAGAGCAACCCGAGATCACGCTCAGCCGAGCCTCCGCGCCGAGGCGGACCCCCCCTCGCGTCTTCCATCTTGTGCGTCTCTAATCTTGCGTCAGCTGTGTTGAGACCCCGTCTTTGAGATCGGGCCAGTCAGGGGTACGGGACACCTGACCGGCAGGAAGAGTGGACAAGGAAGGGGAGCCCCTGGTCTGAGCGGAGAAGGTGCCGTGACAGAATCCACGAAAAAGACACGCCTCGGGAGTCCATGAAGACACGCCTCGGGACACCCGGGACGCTGCCGCCAGGAAGGGCCCTGTGGCGGCTCCCAGCCGCGCGGGCCAGCGGCTGCCGCACGCCTAGGATCCTTCTGGAGCCGGGCGGGAACCCAGCTTTGCTGGTTCCTAGGCGGCAGGGGGCAGCTTCGAGGCTTCACCACCCCACCGCCATTCGTCAGCACTCGTGATGTCGTTCCGCTCGCGGAGGCTGTGACCACCATTGGCCCTGGGCGGCGCGAGGGGAGCGGCTGACCGCGCACGCGCAGCCTGTCCCTCAGGAGCACGGCCTCGGTCCCGCCCGCGCGGAGGGCGGCGCTGGCCCGCTCGGGTTTGCGGTAGCCCCCTGCCCGGAAGGTGCTAGCAGGGCCGAGGCCGGCGTGGCCGGTGCCGTGGCGTCTCTCCCGCCTCGGGACATCGCCCACTCCCTGTGGCTCAACAAACCGAGGCCGAGGAGCGTGCTGCGGGTCTACCTGCTGTGCCGCAGGTGTTTGGGAGTGAGCGACATGGCCGTCCAGGCCCCACTGAATTCCTGGGGACTTGGGGAACATCTGTGGGAAGGGGACCCCGCCAGGCCCCCTCAACCGAGCCCTTCCCTTTGCAGGGCTCTGGAAGGGTGGGTTTCGATCCGCCGATGGGTGAGACACACTGGGGTGGCCAGCATCCCTCCTCCATTTGTAGCGACAGCCTTTGCCTCTGGGGCTCAGAATCCCGTCCGCCGGGAGGGACCGATACGTCCCCCGGCCCGGCGGCCCTGGCCCGTGGCTTTCAGGGTGCGAGGCCTGAGTTCTCAGTGAAGCCTCCTGCCCGTGCCCAGCCCCGCCACAGCGGGGAAGCCGAGGGCGGGCGGGTCGGGGTGGCGCTCAGCCTCCTCCCCAGTCTGTGGGAGGAAAGGGCGAGGCCCACACAAGGAAGCCAGCAAGGCCCGGGCCGGGAGACAAGTGCGGCTCCCGGCGCCAGCTGCTCGGCGTCGGCACGGGAACCGCATCCAGCTTCTTCCCCGAGGCCAGACGCGGAGTTTGTTTACCATTGCCAACGTTTGGGTTTTCCTCTTCCCAGCATCACAGTAAATCAGGCTTTAGTTTCCCAGAACACTACGAAGTCACCTCCTCACGGGCCTCCAGATCCGCCGGCTCCAATTAGGAGTGGAGGATTTGCTCGTGAAAGTGCCCACGGTCCAGCCAAGAGGGTCCTGCGACCGTCCACCCCGAGCCCGAGGTGTGCCTCGACGCGCGTGCGTCTGAGTGAGCAGGACGGGAGCCCACCACGGGGGAGACCCCACGCGTGGCCAGGACGGGAGCCCACCATGGGGGAGACCCCACGCGTGGCCAGGGCGGGAGCCCACCACGGGGGAGACCCCACGCATGGCCAGGACGGGAGCCCACCACGGGGGAAACCCCACGCGTGGCCAGGACGGGAGCCCACCACGCGGGAAACCCCACGCGTGGCCAGGACGGGAGCCCACCACGGGGGAGACCCCACGCGTGGCCAGGACGGGAGCCCACCACGGGGGAGACCCCACGCGTGGCCAGGACGGGAGCGGGAGCCCACCACGGGGGAGACCCCACGCGTGGCCAGGACGGGAGGCCACCACGGGGGAAACCCCACGCGTGGCCAGGACGGGAGCCCACCACGGGGGAAATCCCACACGCGTGGCCAGGACGGGAGCCCACCACGGGGGAAATCCCACACGCGTGGCCAGGACGGGAGCCCACCACGGGGGAGACCCCACGCGTGGCCAGGACGGGAGGCCACCACGGGGGATTCCCCACGCGTGGCCAGGACGGGAGCCCACCACGGGGGAAACCCCACGCGTGGCCAGGATGCAGAGTTCAGTGCTCTACTGCAGACACTTGGTTCATTTTCCCATCATGCCACCCGGCTTCCAGTAAAGACTGCTCCTCTCAACAGATGTCACCTTTTTACTTTGATCCCCCCAGCCAAGCACAGCATGTATACGTCTTAACTCGAGAGGGTCACTGTGACCATTACCTTGTTCCGGAGCAGGGGTGGGAGGGTCTCATTTGCTTCCGGGGGAGACAGATTTTGGAGAAAACGAAGGACAAGGAGACCCTCCATAGGCCCCACAGCGTCGGCATAAGGGACGCGCGGAGCCGGGAGCTTCTCGTCCGTTGAGCTGTGTGATGGGCACTGGCCTTGCGTTTTTCTAATGATAAACTTCTCTCGATAGATTGAGGACTGCACGTGGTCAGAACCACACGTGATACATCAGTGCATCATGAGGGCTTACTAATAAACCGGCCTAGATTCAAGCAAAAAAATCAAAGTGCCCCACGTTGCCATGATATCGTTAATGAGAACTTGCCTCAGAGACATCATCAATTAGCCGGCAAAATGCCGCGTTGGAGGGGGGCTCAAGTGGAAGAGAACTAGCAGTGAACGAGTACTAGGCTGTGAGTTCAAGTCCTGGTACTGGCAAAAAAAAAAAATGTAGCTATTAGTCTGTCATCCCAGCCATACACAAAGGGTAAAAAGCAGGTTTCTAATCCAGGTAATCCAGGCCTGCGTGGGCGTGAAGGGGAGGCCGGCGTGTAGCACAAGCAATGGTGTGCCAGCCCGGCAAGCTCGGGGCCCTGGAGTCAAACTCCAGTACTCCCCCCACCCCACCCCCAAAAAGGATTCGGTAAATTACACAGCATTCAATATTAAACATGGAGTTGTTGTTTTAATAAATTAAAAATCCAGGCACCGGTGGCTCACACACATAATCCTAGCTACTGAGGGGGCTGAGATCTGAGGATTCCAGTCAAGAAAGTCCGTGAGACTAATCGTCTCCCCTTAACCACCAAAAAGCCAGAAGGGAGCTGTGGCTCAAGCGGTAGAGCACTGGCCTTGAGCACAAAAGCTCAGGGACAGCACCCAGGCCCCGAGTTCAAGCCCCAGGACCAACAACATACACTACTTTTAGGAGAGGAAGTTTAACCTTTTTTGAAGTGGTATTTCTCTGGGTGTTTCCTGAGTGCAAGCGACTCACATTCGTTGAATCTTATGGTAGTAAGTTTGGCGTCCACTGGTATCTGAAAGTTCAGTTCTCCAAACCAGCCACAAGAGGAACAGTGTTGAATATTATGTGTGTGTTATATTGTATCCGTAAGAGAGGAAAACACCAATTGATAGTCCAGAAATAGCTGTGAGTTCCCATCTCAGATGGCAGAGCTAGAAAGCAGGTCAGACGTGTGTGATGACCTTGTTAATAAGCACCTCCTCCTCCGTGGACCGTGCGCTCATCCCTGGCTCCTCTTTCCCGGCAGGGCATGTTGCTGAAGCGGAGTGGAAAATCACTGAACAAAGAGTGGAAGAAGAAGTACGTCACCCTGTGCGACAACGGCGTGCTGACCTATCACCCCAGTTTACATGTGAGTGCGCCCCCCACCAGCAGGCCCAGCTGGTCCCTGGGGTGGGGGGAGGGGCGGGCCCAGCTGCTCCCTCGGGCGGCAAGGGAACTCTTAGCTCTCTTAGAAGGTAAAGTTCTGACAGCCGAGGCTCAGTGGTAGAATGCTAGCCTTGAGCAAGAAAAGCTCAGGGACCATGCCCAGACCCCGAGTTCAAGCCCCAGGTGAAGCAAGCACCACACATGCAGAACAGAGTAGGGACTGGTCTCCCGGCTCAGTCGTGAGGTAATACTGCCTCTTCCACTCCGTTAGACACTTGTCTCTGTCTGTCTGTCTTTTTCCTCCTTGGCTAACAATCCGTAGTTCTAACTCGACAGTGTAAGATGCGGGTGAAATAAAATCTTTTTAAAATTTGATTACTAAGTAGTTCTACAAAGAGGCTACAATCCCGCCAGTCGGTTTCTGATTCCAGTGCATCTTGGGCAGTGCCCCCCCCCATTTCCCCCTCTTCCATCCGTACCCTCAAGTTACGTAGTTCACTTTTCGCTTAAGGACACTGTCCACCCTTCCTCGCTCTCCCGTGTTCCTCAAACTCATGAAATCAAACCCTAAACAAGAGCAGGAAGACAGGAGCAGAGAACAGAGTCTCTGCAGAACCCTAGCGTGAGGGGGACCGTTGCACCTGGACCTTGGGCTCCGCGCTCGTGGGCTGGGATCACCCACAAGGAGTTAAATGCTGCTCGTGACTCCATTTGCCCTGTGCATGGGGGGGTGGGGGGTTGGCAGCTCATAGGACCAAAGAAACTTCCTGTGTGTTAGTAAAATGCGTTGTATTAATGATTTATATAAAATAGGTTAAGAAATAGATTCCCCCCCCCCAGAGTCCTGGGCCCTGTCTGGAGTGGCTGTCTCCCTCCAGGAGGGTGGGCGGCAGAGGTCATCCGACACGAGAAGAGGGGTGGGGCGGCTGCCACGGACAGAATTCAGTGAGACACGGGAGTGTGTGGACGTGTTGTTAGTTCAAAACCTAATATCCTACACCATATCGCTTGGGCCCGTCAAACTTCAGAAGGTGATAGATCCCAAAGCTCTGGGTTACACCCCGGCCACGCCGTGGGGCTCACACAGCCTCCTAACGCTGACGGAGTCTGTTCACTGGCGAGGAAGTGAGATAGGACTGTCTTCCACATGGCTTCAGAATTCCAAGGATGGAGCTCTGACGTCTTCACCAAAAACGAACCAAGTCCCTTCCCAAAGACAGAGCTAGCTGGGGGGGAGGGGGGGACACCATCCTGAGATGAACGCCCCCTGGTCTGATGAGTTCGCTGGGACCCAGGAAAGCCCCGTACAGTGACTTCCTCTCTGCTTCTCAGACCCGGCGTAGGTGGCCACAGCAGGAAGGAAGGGGCCGTGCGGGGCTGGCTGAGGTCCCGGGGTACCCGGCCAGGCGAGGGGGGCCTTCCGCGCTCCGGCCGCGTGATCCCAGGCTGGGCAGGACAGGATACCCACTCCCGCCCCAGCCTGACCAGCCTGACCTGCTCCTTTATCTGTGCTCGGCGTTTTGCACAGGTGACCCTAAGCATTTAGATAAAACTACAATAATAATGAAAAGCAAGTGGGTTGCTTTGTGTGTCTGACTGCTTTGTGGTCTGCGTTTTTGTTTGTTTGAAAACCTGTCTACCTCCAAGACCTTGAAAAGCCCTAAGTGCTGAGCTCCTGGGGGGGGAGACAGATCTGAGTGTCTCGTGGTTTTAAGCCGGGTTTCTGGATCACAGCTATGGCGGGCAGAGGGCAGCCTGTTCAGGGATCCTTAGATTCCCTTTCTGTGGACTTAAATATGAGCCTTAGGGAGCTCCATGATAGAAAAACGGAGGGGATAATGAGAAAGAACTGGGACCCGAGGGCTTCACAGTTCAGCGTAGCTGCCTATTCATCTTCCGTGTCGGGAGAGGGCCCGGGCGCACGGCTCAGATTCCTGCCCAGGGAGTCGTGTGCCGTGGGGTTCCTGAGTGGACCTGGACGGACGCGCTCAGCGGCCCCGCGGCCCAGCCCCCGACCCCACGGGGCCCAGCCCGAGATGGCGCGCGCCCGTCCAGCCTGGGCTCCGCCTTCCTCCGAGGACCGCGGTCCGCTCGGGCCACACCAGGCAGCCTTAAAAAATAAGAAAACGGGTTTCCTGGGCTCGTTCCCTGTTCTCCCGGATGGCAGGGCTGCCCTTTCGGCCTGACGCGGGGACCTGGAACCTGGCTCCCGCGGGACGTGGCGCTCCTAGGCAGGCCCGTGCCCAATAAGCTCGGCCTCTGGCCACACACGGGTCTGCGTGCCGTCGCCCAGCTCTGGCGTTGACCGTGCCGTGTCCCTCCACTCAAGCCCATGCTCTCTAAACGATGATCAGGATGCAGATTTCAGAAAGTTCCTAGGTACAGGTTAGTCCAGAAGCCTGCTCACCCCTCCGCCGAGGCAGAACTTGATGGCCCTGGCCGCTCTTGGGCCTCGTCCCTTCTCCTCACGGAACAGGACACTGTCCCGGCTGCACGGGAGAGTCCTCCGCTTCCTGTCAGCTGCCATCCAGTGTCACCTCGAGGGCCTCGGGGTGTGTGTGTGTAGTTGCCGCCCACTCCCTAGCCTGGACACACAGACCCGCATGGGCCCCTCGCTGTCCGTGTGCGGTTTGGATCTTGAGTGCCCCCCGGAGGCTGCCCGTGGCTGCGAGCGGAAGACATCTCGGGAGGAAGGCGGGACAGATTTGACTCACCCACTTGTCCTGCCTCCCCCCGCGCCACCCCCCACCCCCAGACTCCATCCTCACCCACCTCTTGGTCTTCTCTCAACTTCGCACGCATGCCCCATTTCAGAAATGCAACTGCATCTTCTGAGGAAGCTCTCCTGCCTTGCTTCCTTGGCAGACAAGCTCCTCCTTCTCTCGCCAAGTCAGTCTTAGTCCCTTTCCTCCTGGAAGTGCCCCCCCCCCCCCCGAGCCTGGAGCAACCTGCCGGGTGAACCTCCTCCTTGTTCTCCGGGGCCACTTCTCTGTGTTCTCCTTAGCTTCTGTTAAGGCCCAGTCACCTCGTAAGAGTGTTACTGCTTGAGGCCAGAGACCCTGTGAATCACTAGGTGAATGAGTGGGTGGGTGGGTGAGTGGGTGGATGGATAGATGGACGGACAGACAGACAGACAGATGGGCAGTTAGCCCACATATGGAACTTGCCCTCCAGTGTTTAGAGCCAGACTTCCTCGAGTCATAGAAAAAGCATCTGCTCTGTGATACTTAGCCAGAAAATATCACGGCTCCATTTGCCTTGACTGAAGAAAGGATTTGTGGGAGGCCAGCTTGAAGGTTTTTCTTTACCTTTGCTTTTTAATTGTGGTAAAATATAATACATATTTGCCCTCCTGGCCTTCTGTCTACCACTTTGAGCCACAGCACCACTTCTGGTTTTCTACTGGTTAATTGGAGATGAGCGTCTCACAGACTTTTCCTGTCCACACTGGCGTTGAGCTCAGCCTCCTGAGTAGGTAGGATCACAGGCGTGAGCCCCCGGTGCCCTGAACCTCCTAGCCCCTCTGTAGAGCATGGGGGGCGGGGGTGTAGAGTACTGGCCTAGCATTCCTGAGGACCCCTTGTGAGCCCAGCACCATCCCAAACAGAATGATCCACTTTCAAATGTACCATGAAAAGCATTAAGGACATTCACACGACTGTGCAACACATCCTCACAACTCTCTTCCCCTTGCAGAATCAAAACTCCACATCCATTAAGCACTAGCTCTCCCTTCCCTCCTCCTCCTCTTCCTGTCTGTAACCAGAGGTCACATGTATGTGGGGTGCTCTGGTGGATCTTCATTTCCTTTTTTTTTTTGTTCACCAGTAAGTGGATGGGCCTCCTAGTTGTAAATAATGTTGCAGTGGACATAAGCATAAAACCATCTCCTGAGCTTGAGGTTTTAAATTAAAATCTGTATCGTAGGAGAACGACAAAGGATGGGTGAATTTTGAGGCCACCTACCCACCCACCCAAGCTCACAAGGCCTTAGTTGACAGAAACCCATGGGCATTTGGTGGGCCCAGTAATGGACATTGTGAATTGTACAGATGGAGAAGAAGCCACTTCCTGCACCCCTGTGGGCCCCTGGGCGCCCCGGGATGTGGAGAGGTGGGGGCGGGGGGGAGTCACTCCATCTGGGAGAATGGACAGATGGTTTCTGCTGGGCCTCAGCCCTCCAGAGCCCCGGAAGGCTGCTGCGCGTGCGAGTGCAGGGGTTCCCCGGTCTCTCCGCACCCGGCTGGGCTCTGCGGTGACACAGGGGCGCCGGGCTGGCTTCTCCTGCACAGGTAGACTCTCCGTACAAGCCTTCCTTTCCCCAGCACGTTCCTTGCTTGTTTTATGTAGCTCCCAGGGTTTGGAAAAACAAAGTGGCCAGGGAACATCAGTGTCATATCTCAGGGTGGCTTGATGTTGACAGCACAGTGTTTATTACCTGGGATGAGACTAGACTAGAGTCTTCACGTTTCTATAAATATCACACTGCTAGACCCAACCTAACATGTCTGAGTTAGAAAACCCTGTCTTCTTGCTTTTCTGAGCAAAAGGAAAAAAACAGAGGCTGTATGTGCTCACAGGCTTAGCAGCACCGCGTGTGAGTCCTTCCTTTCTTTTTTCTTGCCAGTACTGAGGCACATAGTATTTTCCACTCAAGGCCAGTGCTCCACGCTTGAGCCATAGCTTCACTTCTAGTATTCCGGTGGTTAACGGGAGCGAAGCGTCTCGCCCACGTTCCCGCCTGCGCTGGCTCCCAGCCAGGACCCTCCGATCTCAGCCTCCTGACTTAGCTACTCGGCAGGCCTGGGTTGTGCCCGCCCCGCACTCTTTTTTGAGCCCCGAATAGCATCCAAGAGACACTGTCCTGTCATGATACAGCATGACATTTTACATAGTAACAGCCATCCTTGGTACCCAATTTGTATCCTTGTGTTTCCCTTGTTTCCCTGGCCTTTTAGTGTTACAAATGGTGGCCAGAAATTCCTACCCAAGGTAAATAAATCACAACCCCCCGGTCTCCTGTGTGACAGTGAGTCACCGCCTCCGCGGGGAGGGTGGCCGTGGGGGGTAGCAGGGAATGGTTCCTCCACTTCTCCCAAGAAATTGAATTTCATTATGATGTTTCATAAATGTTTCCCTCTGTGGCTCGTAACCTGATTGCCGGCTTGTTGCCGGGGTCCTGCAGGTAGGGCAGGGTGGGGCCGGAGAGGCCGGTTTCTGCTCAGGTGTGCCTGTGGCCCCAAATGGAAACCAATCAAGGGGCGATTTATGTTCATTAAGCGCTTGTCAAAACTGAAAAATCTTCTAATCAACAGCAATCTAGCCGCGGCCCCCTCAATGGCTGGGAGGGCCGCCGCGGCACCGGCTATTTGCCTGTTACAACTCTAGGCTAAGAATCCGCTGATGATTACATTAGGCTAAGCTGCGAAGTAAATGAACCATGTCTTATTTAGGTGCCACGAGCTCCGGAGCAGTCCTGCCCCGCCGGGCACTTGATAGCGTTTTATGGCTTTAAAATTAGTGTAGCTTCCCGTCTGCTGCAGGGTGCTGCCTGTTATGCCTTTGAACTCAATAAGCAAAGGGAAGGGGCCTTTTGTTCACCACCCCCCCCTTCGGTTTTCTCTCCCTTGCATTTTTAGCAATTTTGTTTTGCATCTTTTCCAGACGGCATTTTGCAATAAAAATGTCTGCCTACCATGTCCACGCTTTCCCCACCAAAACAAATAAACAAGCGAGGAGGACAGGGGGACACTGGGAGGGCAAGGCCATCCGTTGGCAGAGGACACTCTGTGCCCCGCGCTGCGCTGCGGAGGTGGCCTTGCGAGTCGAGTCATCCCTCACGGTCTGTGATGTCACCGTTGCCCCCTCAAGTTGCAACTGCACACTTGGTCCAGGAAGAGTCACAGAAACCCGGGGGCGGGGGGGGGGTGGGGGGTGGAGCTGTGTCAGTATTTTAATTGGGTGAGGATAGTGAAAACCAGCATTTATCGAGGGCCATGGTGCTTCTGTAAGCACCCCGTGTACCCTCTCAGCTCATCCTCCCAATCATCTCACAAGATAGGGGCTATTATCCCCAAATCTAGACAGCTATGGACATGGGACCCACAGCGATTGAACAACAGGCCCCTCAGGAGGAAGCAGAGATGTCAGTCCACAGCGCTGGTCCTTGGGGTGGCCCTTCTCGTCGGGAGGAAGCTGGGTCCTGCCTTCTGGACCTCCTTGGTTTGGGAAACGAGACGCCTGTGAGTCGGTAAATTGACAGTCATTTGAATCGAATTTAACACAAGGTCCATTACTGTGGTGGGCCGTAGGGCTGGGGAAACCAAGCTGTTCAAGAAACTCCTACACGGGCCTACGTGAAAGCTCAACATTTGAAGTACTTAAAATTGGTAGCAGGCAAAGAGCAAAGCAGGAATTTTCTGTGCTACGTTAGGTCAGATGGCAGTACCCCCAGACAGACGTGCGTTTCGTGTTGTCTTAATAGTCTCTTCCTAGCCACTCAGAAGGCTGAGATCTGAGGGTCACGATTCAGGTGGGAAAGCCCGTGAGACTCTTTATCTCCAATTAAATACCAAAAAGCTGGAAGCGGAGCTGCGGCTCACGTGGTAGAGCGCCAGCCTTGAGTGGAGACGCTTAGGGACCGTCCCCGGTATTGACACCAGGCGAGTCGCCCTCACAGGGGTGCACGTTTCTGTACAGTTCACCGCTGGCCGAGGCCAGCAAAGGAGCTGCGCCGTCATCTTGACCGTGCGGTGGGACGTGCGCACGCCTGCCTTCGGAGGCCCCGGCGCGAGAGCCGCGTGCCCATCGCTGAAGCGTGCATCACGCGCAGGCTAAGTTGGAGCACGCTTGGGTTACAACTGGATAATGTTCAATCTAACCTCAAATGAGAAAAATCTTTCTTGCAGTGTAAAAGCTCGATAGAGTAGGTCAATCAAGACAGCTAGAATGGAGGAGCAAAAGGTATATTCATAATTCAATCTGAAATTTTCTGCTATTTTGATTTATATTATAATAACCTCTCCCCCTGGGCCGATGTTAGACTTTAGCCCACAAATGTGCAGTGCTAGACACCGCAGCACACTCTGTGAAGATCTGCCCGTCTGCGCACACGCGGCCCGGGCCCGGAGCCCCGGCGGCGGCTCTCCCCGGTCCCCCCCTCTTCCCGCGTGTGCCGTGATCGCCAGGCCCGCCGAGGCCCCGATTAAGGGAGGAACAAAGTCTCCTGCGCGGCGGCCGTGGCTGCGTGTCGGGTTTGCCGGAGCCCGCTTCCGGTGATGGCGGCGTCCCCTTTGGGGCTCGCGCGGACGCGCGTCCTCACCGACGGACGCGGTTTTGAAAGTGAGCGCTGGAATTCCGTTGGCTGTCTTGGGAAACAAAATTATTTCTCCCATAGAATTTCTTTTCTCTTTGAAGCTACCTCCTACCTTGCTATTGTAACTGGGGTCCTTTGGAGAGAAGGAAAAATTGTCTTCTTTGAGTTGTGTGATCTGAAAGGATGTGGCCAGAAGATTCTTCATAGTTCTACAATGTTTCTGCAGTATTTTTAGGACCGTGCCTTCCCTCTGTACCTTGTGACTATGTATGAGGCTATTGTTTATTATTCATACATGTTGGACCTCAACGTTTGCTTGATCTCTTTGAATGGTTGGTGCTATATATGTCTTTATGGATTAGCTCCCTTTGAAAATAATACGAAACGGAGTTTGGGAATCGTGGTGCAGCTGACAATGACCTCCCTTACATACTTTTTTTTTTTGAACCCAGAAGTAAGACTTTAAAAATAGAACTTAATGAACTACTACATTTTTTTTCTGAACCTTGATAGTCAGGAAGTGCAGTAGAAATGGGGGCAGATAATGAGCCTTTTCTCTCTTCCTGGAGTAGATACACAAATGTGGACAGCTTAGGCAGAGTTTGCGAGGCCCAGGTCTGTGCTGTTCCTGAGTTGTGTGTGCAAAGTCTCACACAGAGCCACTGGGGGCTCCGCACATACTGACTGAGGCCTCAGAACCCCTTCACCTTCTTAAGATTACAGACACCTCCAAGAGCTTTTCTTTTGTGGACTTTGCCTATTGATATTTTTGGCATTAGAAATTCCAATGGAAAATGTTAAGGTACTGATGCAATTCATTTAAAACATAAGCCACACATCGCATTTGCTATAGATAAGAGAATAGCACCATTTTACTTTTCAGGGACGGTCCCAATTCCGGGCTTAACACAGGAGCTCGATTCTCCTTATCTGTTTCCTTGCATTTTTCAGTGTGTTGTTTTGGTTTGAGAATTTGATGTCACTTAGGCAGTGGGAAAGAGACGTATTTTAGTGTCCATTTCAGACACTCATGATATACTCTTTCATACTATACCAAAACTCAACACGTGTCTTTCCTCCTTTCTTTCTCCCTACCCCACTAGGCACTGGGGATTGAACTCGGGGCCTCACGATTGCTAGGCAGGTGCCTTACCACATGGGCCACACCTGCAGCTCTTGGCACGGGTGGTAAAGCTTGGTAATGCAGGCGTGGAATCTAAAACCCTGTCTCTAGGTTTCCCTCCATCGCTACACTCAAGTGCATTGGATGGATTCACAAGGAGGTCATTTCTTTTTCCTTTTTTTTTTTTTTTTTGCCAGTCCTGGGGCTTGAACTCAGGGCCTGAGCACTGTCCCTGGCTTCTTTTTGCTCAAGGCTAGCACGCTGCCACTTGAGCCACAGCGCCACTTCTGGCTTTTTCTATATATGTGGTGCTGGGGAATCGAACCCAGGGCTTCATGTATACAAGGCAAGTGCTCTTGCCACTAGGCCATATTCCCGGCCAAGGAGGTCATTTTTGCATCGTTATCCACACATGCAATCCACATGTGTGTGTGTGTGTGTGTGTGTGTGTGTGTGTGTGTGTGTGTGTGTGTGTGTGTGTGTGTTGGGGCATCTTGCTCCAGTCAGCTCAGTAAACTGCAGGTTTCCAAACCTCCACATCAAATCCAAGCACTGCCCCCGTTTCCAGCACTACTACTTGTGTCAGGAAAACTGCTGGGGACTTGAGACGGGCTCCTAGAGACAGGGTTTGTGTGCTGGTTTGTTGGTTTCTCAGAAGTTCACATGCTGTCTAGGTGAAAACCATCAAGGTAGAGAACCCTAACGGGGACTACAAGCCCCTAATGCAGAAGCCTACAAAATGTAGCCTATAGCCACTGCCTGTGCATGTGGGTAAAGTTTCATTGGAACACACACACACACTTCTCATTTCTGCCTGACAGCTCCTAAGTCGCCATTGGCCACTAATACTGTCCGCTGTTTTCTTAGAAGGGCTCATTTTGTCCCTGTTCTCAAGAAAATCCCAGGAATTACTAAGACTGAAGAACCATTATTAGGCTGTGCATGCACTTAGCCACTTCCTGGTAGAGACACTGACACCGCCCCCCCCCCCAAAGTGACTTGGTCAGCAGCAACCCCAACAATGGCAGCCCCCCCCCCAGTGGGACACTAAGCCTCAGCCCCCTCCCCCGCAAGGGCTTTGTACACACGTCCCCCATCTGCACTGAGAAAATGGATATTTTAAATGTTGGAGTCATGGGGTGTTTTTTTGTTGTTTTGTGGTTTTTATTTTGATTGTGCTGGTCCTGTGGCTTGAACTCAGGGCCTGGCACTAACCCTAAGCTGCTTTTTGCCCATGGCTCGTGCTCTACCACTGAGCCACAGTGCCGCTTCCAGCTTTTCCTGGGCAGTTGATTGGAGATGAGGGTTTCACAGACTTCCCTGGCCAGCTACTCCCTCACACTGCCACATCTTGCGGGGGACACCAGAATTGTACCTCCCATACACTCACTTCTGCACCTTCAGAAGAGATTTCAACATTGTGATAAAAAGGCACATGGTAAAATTTTTTAATCTGTTGGACTTGTGTCATGTGTCAAGATTCACATTTTGAAGATTTCCAAGTTACATTATGGGATACAAAAGCTTAATTAGATAGGCTGTGTCCAAACAGAAAACAGACTTCACGTTATGTAACTGAAAGTACTACATATTGATAGGAAATATTAAATCTTTCTGGTTTAAAAACCACAACACATGAGGAAACCTGATTAGGGCGAAGACCTGCGTTACTTTGTCCATCACTCGATTGTAAACATCTTAATTCTTTTATAAAGTATGTGTATAAAAGAAACGCATTCGCTGTATCGTGGGTCCTTTAAACAAGCCGCTTAAGCCATTACCTTTCCAAAGCCTTGTATTTTTTCCCCTCAAGATCTCGTTTTGAGATGCCAATCATACACTTTATGCATTTCAGTTTGGCTCCAAGATCTTGTTAACTGCTTTTGGTACCCTACAAACACATCAGCAAACCATCTTTCACAGATAGCCGAGGGGAGTGCCCTCCCCCCATGCAAGGCCGTGAGAGAATCAATATAGTAAGAGTATTTTTAGGGACTATTGATGGATGGCTGTATTTTGAGCTTAACTCAAGTGCCAGATGCCCCAGAGCTGACGAAGATGAACTCCCCACTTACTGAGAACCGAATGGGCCATCATGCACTCGGAGGGCTCCGGCAAGGCCAGGGGACGGGCTTTGTCACTGGGGAGGAATCCTTGGCTGGTTCTGGGTAGCCTCGTACCCTATACGTTGATGAGGACTCTGCTGGAGCAAAGTGGTACCCGTTGGTCCCCTCCCAGGCCTGGGAATGCCATAGCTCTGAAGTTTTAGGACAACATCGTTCTGCAGCTAGACCAATTAACTCCCCCTATCAGGAGTGATCCGGTACACCCAGGCACTAACGGCCTGCCCCACAGAAGGCGGGAGCCACGTTAAGCTCTGCTTCTGTCAGCAAGCTGGGAGCTCTGGGTCTCTCCGCCGTGGCCCTCCATCGCTAGCAGGTTTCTCTCATTGCACCTCATTTGCATCTGGGATATCAATTAGCATGTTTGTTGAGGCTAATTGAATGAAACTCAATCATAGCTCTTAATTGCTTGACTATGTGAAAAGAAATCACATTAATGCAGCTAATTAAGTGTAAGGCAATAGATGCAACATAATTAGGAGCGAGATGTAAAAAACAAGAGATGGCAAAGGTGCGGGTGGGGGTGTGGGGGGGACAGCCAGGCGTGGTTTCCGAGCTGTCGGCGTGCCTTCGGGAACAGTCCCTTTGCTCAGGTGCCTGCTTGGGAAAAAAATAAATAAATAGTCCGCATCCGGAGCCTGGACAACTTGAGAAGAAAAATGCAAATAGGTTTGCAATTACTACTTTTTCAAGCTGTTGAGGGCAGGAGCCGGCACCTCTGGGGGGGGGGGGGCCTGGCTCTTGAGTGGGCCCCAGGGACTTGTTAAGTGCTGTTTAAAAGTACTTGGCTTTGAATTACCCCTCGTGCCTTGTTAAAGGGATTTTTCTCCTCTTTTATCTGCGGATCAGCATTTTCCACAACCAACACAGCCAAGGGGTAGTATCTTGTAGCATTTACATATCAAAATCAAGCTCGCTGTCTTTCTTTTCCCCCAGCCCCGGGGTCTGCACACAGCCCCTTCTGCCTCTGAAGGGTGAGCATTGTTTGGTGCTTGCCGCTTTAATTCCTCAAGTGCCAAGATGTGGGGTGGGGGGGGATGCGAGGTGAAAGGCTGGCTTCCTTCTGAAAGGGAGAGCCCCTGCAGCGTCTCTCTGGAGAAGCGCCAGAAGCAGCCCCCCCCCCCCCCCGGGTTTACATCCCACCTGTTAGGACGGAGGATTCCTATTGATGGGGAATTGCATTCTGTAAGCTTCCAGCATTTTTTTTCAGGGGCTCAAAATACAGAAGTCGACAAGTTGATGTTCCGACTTCTGAGAGCCGGTTCTTCTGAAGTCCTGAAGTCCTGGCGAACCACCCCCCCCAGCCCCCCCGACGCGTGCGGAGCCCGAGATAAATGTCTTCCCCCGGCGCCTCCCCGTCACGCGCGCAGGCTCCGTACATTTCTATAATAATTTTAAATAAGATATCCTGGTTATTGTATGTGGAGACATGCCTATTGAAAGAGCCCACGCTGGGGCTTAGTTACTCCCTGATTAGCCTCATTTTAGAGCTCATAAGCAATAAATGCTCAATTACACTCCTGTTATTGTATTTTAATTTGTTAAAGGAGAAAGTTATAGCGAGCTGATATTTTAAAAGGAGTAACTATGCAAGAAGGGATTCATTATTTACAAGCATCAACTTTGCTTTTGGAAACTTGGGGTTGCATAGTTGCGGCGGACGGTTCACGGGCGTAGACTGAAGGAGCTCGGGAACGGGCTCTCTTCTCGCTTCCTCCCGCGTGTCCTCCTGGCCGCACGGCGGGGCGCCCTCAGAGGGCCCCCTTCCCCCGTGCGTCCCCCTCCACCTTATCCCTCAGTCTCACTGAGTGATGATCGTTCACGTCTCCCCGTCTTTGGCTCGCATCCTTTCCGAGCCGCTGCTGTTTCCGTAGCTGGTTGCAGTCGTAGTGGTATTTTCGGGGTTGGGGTAGGCAGACATCTTGCCATCCGTTCTCCACCTGGGGACGCCCCTCCCCCGTCCCCTCCGCGAGCGGGCTCTAACAAGGCCACCGCCAGGGCGGCTCAGGACCTGTTTCCCTCTGGGTGGCAGAGGATCAGCAGATCCTCTGCAGAGCTCCCCCCCCCCCCCGCCTCACCCCTCCCTCCGAATCAGCCCGAAGGGGCCAAGCCTTCTGATCCTCTCCAGTTACCTTCAGCCTTTTTTTATTTCCTTTTTGCCAGTCCTGGAGCTTGAACTCCGGGCCTGAGCACTGTCCCTGGCTTCCTTTTAGGCTAGCACTCTACCTCTCGAGCTACAGCCCCACTTCCGTCTTTCTTCTGTGTATGTGGTGCTGTGGAATCGAACCCAGGGCTTCACGCACGCAAGGCGAGCGCTCTACCACTAAGCCACCTTCCCAGCCCCGATGCTCCACCCGTTTGCTCTTCCCAGTTCTCGTCTTGGCTCTTCGGCCATTGGAATCCGTCCCAGGGAGTCACCAGCGCCCTGCAGTGTCCTCTCCAGGGCAGGCGCTTGGAAAGTCCCCCCTCCCCCCCATCTGGCCTCCCCCTCCTTTCTAGAGCTCCCCCCTCTGCCATGCGGCCTGCAGGTCCAGGGCTCCCGGGCACAGGAGGCCGCCCAGGCAGCCGGGAAGTGCGGTCTCCGCCTCTGGCCTCCGGTCCTCCTGTCGGCAGCCCTCCTCGGCACGCCGGCAGCCCCACCGTGTCTTCCCGGCCTTCATTTTCTGGAAGGTGGGCTAGCCGGCCACCGGTGGCTCACGCCTGTCATCCTAGCTACTCAGGAAGCTGAGATCCCAGGGACTCCGCTCAAAGCCAGTGTGGGCAGGAAAGTCCAAGAGACTCGTATCTCCAACTAACCACCAGAAAGCTGAAAGCGGAGCTGTGGCTCCAGTGGTAGACAGGAACCTTGGTCACAAAAGCTCAGGGGGCAGTGCCTAGGTCCTGAGTTCAAACCCCAAGACCAGCAAAATAAAAATTTTAAAAATGGTTGGCCTGTTCCCTGGGAGCCAACGAGACTCAGCTCATGGCCTGCTTGTTCTCTTCCCCCATCTCCCTTGTCCCTTTTTCTCTGACCTCTAACTGCCTCCCTCTATCCCCAGTCTCTGTGTGTGTGTGTGTGTGTGTGTGTGTGTGTGTGTGTGTGTCATAAAACCCCATTGACAGACTTAAACACTTTAATGAATACAAATTGCTGGGTGTTAAAATCGGAAAGGAATTCACTACGGATCTGCCAAGGCCAAGGTGTTCACCCCTATTTTCTGCTTTGGCTTACGACACTTGAGATGTGATTTACCCAACAGTGATTATTATGTATCTGGAGTGTAAAATACTGTGTCCAGTGCTCTGGATTATTATTATTAAGTGTACCACTCCTATTCTTTTCATTGTTACTGTTAACATATAACACGCCTCAGGCTCACTGATTCCTCGTTCACCAGGAAGCCTTTCCCTCTGGCTCTCCGTCCCTGTGTCTGCTGGGGTTTCACCACTCTGAGTTCATCAGCTGCTCGGGAGTGCAGGTTTACTTGGCCCTGCGGTTTTAAGGCCTTCGTCCGTGGGCCGTGGGCCCTTGGCCCTGTTACTTTGAGGCTGCGGCAGCACCGGCCTTCATGGCAGAAATACATGGCTGGCTAAGGAGGCCTGTGCACTTGACGCAGAAGGGAAGCAGAGGGAGACCAAGGAAGGTGTGGGGGAGGAAGGAAGGGGCTGCGTCCCCGTCCTGGGTCATCCCCGCTCCTCCCCCAGAGGCCCTGCTGAAGGATTTGACCGCCCCCTCCCCCCCCCCCCCGTCACTCCACCAGCTGACGCCCCAGCCTCGAGCGTGTGGGCCTCTGGGGGACGTTTGTCCCCCCACAGCAGTTGCCTTCCCACCACTGCCGCCCAGGCTCACAAACGCGACTCCCCCAAAAGAACTCCCTGTCCTTGTAGGCCTCCTTCCCTCCAGTAACTGCTAGCCAGGCACCACCAGGGACCGAGACCCAGAGCGACTGAGAAACCTAGTACTCAAGGACCAAATGGTGCGCCTTGCTGCCTAACAGCCGGCTTCCAGACACCCGCCCGGTCCTTCAGCAACAAACACCCCACCTTTGTGTACGGTTTTCTCTGAGTGTCTACTAGACAACTCCAGCCCTACCTACAGCAAAATGTTCCAGAGAGATCACAGAGCTTAAGAAACAATATTCATGTAACGGACTAGAAAAACATCTTGCAATTAAGCTCATCCACTGGAAGTTGTTTTACAGTAATCAAAACTTGAAAAACCTCAAGGCTTAGGATCCCATAGATCAGATAAACTCTTCATAAAGTCTTGGAGACTTAAGAAGTAAGACAGTTTGTGACATATGCATCCGAAGAGCTAGAATAGATTTTTACTAAATAGTGGTATATCTGATGGTATATGTTTCTTAAAGGTCCAAATGTAATAAAATTTTAAAAAAAGAAACCATGTTTCTGTCCCCAGAAGTTTACCTTTACAAGAGGAACCTAGTGAACATCTAATAGGAAAGAAGTAGAAAAAAAGCCAGGTGCCAGTGACTCACAACTATAATCCTAGCTACTCAGGAGGCTGAGATCTGAGGATCGTGGTTCAGAGCCAGCTCAGACAGAAAGGTCCATGAAACTCCTTATCTCAAATTAACCACCAAAAATCCAGAAGTGCCGTTGGCTGCTAGCCTTGAGCACAAAAACTCAGGAACATCACCCAGGATCTGCGTTTGAGTCCCAGGTCCAGCACAAAAACGTAAGGAAAAATCAGGATTAAAGATGTGGCTTGGCAGTAAAGGGTCTGCCTATTGAGTGCTGAGGACCCGAGTCAAGCCACGTATGGACAGAAATCTATGTAAATTTATCAAATACATGTGAATATCAATAGATCTATCTGTATACGTATAGCTAGACACTGGTGGCTCACACTGCAATCCCAGTTACTCAGGAGACCGAGATCTGAGGATCTCAGTTCAAAGCCAGCCCTGGCAGAAAAGTCATTGAGACTCTTATCTCCAATTAAACACTAAGAAGCCGGAAGTAGAGCTACAGCTCAAAGTAGTAGAGCACTAGCCTTGAACACCAAAGCTCTTGGACAGTCCCCCACAGCGGAGCATCTGCTATGCTCCCCTATGTTTTCAAGGACACAAAACTCGGATTTAAATCCAATTGACAAGGCCCCCCGTGACACGCAGATCAAACCCTTCTGGGTTGTGGCAGGGTCACCGGCTCCCAGCTCGTGACGTCTGATGGAGCCCGCGGGCTGTCCGCTGTAGAAGGCCCTCTTCTTAATCTCTCTTGGCTGTTTAACATTTTGAACAGGATTACATGCAGAACGTTCACGGCAAAGAGATCGATCTCCTGAGAACCACCGTCAAAGTCCCAGGGAAGAGGCCTCCCCGCGCCACGTCGGCCTGCGCGCCCATCTCCAGCCCCAAAACCAACGGCCTGTCCAAGGACATGAGCGGTCTGCACGTCTCGCCGAATTCAGGTAAGCTCACAGCGCCCCCCGCGCCCCCGGGACCGAGGCCCAGCCGCCGCCGCGGATGGCGTGGCTGGAGGACGGGGTGGGAACACACACACACACACACACACACACACACACACACACACACACACACACACACACACACACACACACACACACACACACACACACACACACACACACACACACACACACACACACACACACACACACACACACACACACACACACACACACACACACACACACACACCCCGGTTCCGAGGCCACGCCCCTTCCTGACCGACGGTTCGGCCCTGTGAGTGCCAGCCAGCACGCACGCGTCAGCCCCACCCAGCGCCGGCGGCCCCCCGGGAGCCTGGTATTGAAGGGCCTTCAGAGAAATGTGAATTACTAAAGTATGAGAGATGGTCTCACTTTGGGTGGCTGTCTAAAAGTAGAAAAACAATTTGGAGCAAGGTTTAAAGGAAGCCATTTGAGTTACAATTTCTTAAATACTCTGTTTTATATTTGAAGAATTACTCATTATTCTCTAATGCAGCCTTAGTTGTTGGTTTTCTTTTAAAAATCCTTGTCAAAGAAGTTGGGTTTTGGCCGGGCACCAGAGGCTCCTGTCTGTAATCCTTAGCTACTCAGGAGGCTGAGCTCTGAGGATTGTGGTTCAAGACCATCCGAGGAAGGAAAGTCTGTGAGACTCTCATCTCCAATGAACTACTCAGAAAAGTTGAGATGTGGCGCTGTGGCTCACGTAGTAGAGCACCAGCCTTGAGCAGAAGCAGCTCAGGGACAGTGTGCCTGGGCCCTGAGTTCAAGCCCCAGGACTGTCAAAAAAAAAAAAACCAACACAAAAGAAGTTGGTTTAGGGGGGTTTGTTGTTGTTTTGTTTTGAGTTTTAATTATTCAGCATTAGGGGAAGCCATTTTGTTAGGCCAGGGCGGGGCACATTTACAAGTCCTGGCAGGCACAGCTGCTCCACACAGCGGTTGCCTCTCTTGGTGGAAGGCTCCTTCACCTCATGGAAACCCTCTAGGAATATCCTTCGTTTCCTCCAGCAAAAAGCTCACCTCCAGCCTGTGTTCTCAAAACAGATCTCCTGTCTGCAGGAGTTTCCGAATACGCATCTGCTCCGCAAGGTGCCATTTCCCTTCTGAATGCCCGTGCGCTGTAATGGGGGGGTGGTGCCCACCCAGAGGCTGCAGAAGGCCTGGGTTAGAGAAGGGTTGGGAGGGAGGTCCGCTAGCCTGGCCTGCACGCGTGTGCCGGTGGGCGTTGGGTCGTGGCGGGCAGGTCCCTGGCCCAGCTCCCTACCACCCGGCCCGTTCGTGTGACTCGGGAGACGGCAGGTGAGATCACGGCCAGGACATGGCAGGGGACATGGCCACCGCAGTCACCCAACAAGTACCAGCAGCTCCTGGGGATCCTGGAACCCACTTACCTCGCTTTCTCCCAAAACGGGGGTGCGATTTCTGTGTCAGGATGGTGAGCTGGTACTGCGCCCAAGAAAGGAGGAAAGTTGCACAGTCCATAATTACTCAAGTTATTTATTTATTAAGTTCAACTTTTGGTATAATTTTGTGATTATTAAGGTGCGGTGCAGAAGGGTTACCATCTCATAAGTTAGGTAGCGTGTGTGATTCTTTTTAGACAATGTCACGCCTTCCCTTGCTTTACTCCTTCCTGTCCCTGCCTGTAAGTTACATAGCTCATTTTCCACATAGAGTACACTGAATACCATGACTGTTTTTGTTCACCATTCTTTTCTGCTCCTCCCCTCTTCCCCCCAAAAAAGACAAAACCCGGGAAGCAAGAGCAACAACACCACCGCCAATGACAAAACTTATTTCCATTTTCTGGCATTTGTTTTAATAACTAGTATTTTAAATATTCAGAGGATTTACACCTGTTGGTTCCTCCCCTACGAATGTCCTCCTGTGGTCTGTGTGTGAACGCCGAGAGTTCTCTGTCGTGTCCAGTTGTATTTTAGATCCGGCTTCCACATATGAGAGAAAACATCCATTTGTCTCCCTGAGCGTGGTTTTAATTTTAATGCCTGTTACTTTATTATATTACATTATGTATCCAAGAATTATGAGTGCTCATTCTGTTCTAGAAATTGTGTGTGCCATGCATCCGGTGCCCCTGACAGCGCGAATTCCTCTATGTGACTCAGCTTGTGGCTAGGTTTTCACCTCCCTTCTCTCTCATCACATCCATCTGTCAACTTATTCAAGTCAACAAATAACTGTTGAATTTCCTTAAAAAAAAAATGGGTTGGGTGCTTCCTGTCAAAACCCAGAACACCTACTGCATGAAGCGTCCACCTATAACACCTTGAAGTAACGCTTAAGTGACGCGTGTGCACGTGTGTGTCACCATGTGCACGCATGTGTGTCGCAAGCACCGTGTCATTTTAAAGTATGTATCTACTTGGCATCGCTCCACAGAGCCATCTTTGGAGTTTCTCACAAGATCCAGCTGCTGTCCTTCCTGAGCCCCAGGGACTCTGGTCACAGAAACATAACCCTCACCCTTGAGCGACCCCTCCCTCTTCGGGGGGGGGGGGGGCAGAGAGACAGAAGACAGGCGGCCCAGGGCCGAGGGGGGGGGGGCTGCACATTCCCCTGGCACGCAGGATGAAGTGGCGGCGCTGAAGCCAGGAAGTGCTAGAGAGGTAAAGTTAGGCTTCCGCACCTCGTGAGTTCATCGGTGCTGAGAACCGGTTGCTGCGATTATAATCAAATGCTTCATGCTAAGTGGAAAAATCCACGAGGGCCCGTGGCACCATCCCACACCTGGTGGCGCGGTGTGTCCCAGGGGGCTGAGACACAGTGACAGCGTCACAGCCCTCCCTCTCTGTTGGTGACAGTGCGTCCTCCCAGCCCTCTGCCCCATCCATCCTTCCTCTCTGCCGTTGGGCCCTGAAGGAGAGGCGTGACATTTGCTGAGTGTGGCGGCCCTGTGGGCGGGCGTCTGGGCCTTGCCGGGGCTCGGGTGTCACGGGCTCCCTCGCTGCGAGGCCTGGCCCATGGCCGGGGAAGCAGGGCCGGTGGGGCCCGACAGCCGCCCCCGGCCTTGTCGGCTCGGTGCCTGCGTCGTCGGACTGCGTAAGAGGCAGCCGCTTCGTTAGTGTGTTTGGAAATTTCAATTTACGTTGACCTCCCAAACCTGAGCGTTAATCTGCCAAGCGGCATGTCCTTTCTTGTATAAGAAATGGGAACATTTGTCAGCTCTGGGTTTACATCATCTACTAGACGACTCTTAAAAAATGAGTTCCCTGTATTTAAAATCCTTGTGTATGGGGCTGGGGATATGGCCTAGTGGCAAGAGTGCTTGCCTCCTATACATGAGGCCCTGGGTTCGATTCCCCTGCACCACATATACAGAAAATGGCCAGAAGCGGCGCTGTGGCTCAAGTGGCAGAGTGCTAGCCTTGAGCAAAAAGAAGCCAGGGACATTGCTCAGGCCCTGAGTCCAAGCCCAGGACTGGCAAAAAAAAAAAAAAATCCTTGTGTATAAGCTACTCTCTCACGTGGGGTATTGTAACACGGCAGACTTAATCAGAAATGCATTGATGTTGTGTTTAAGGGACCTAGCTAAAATTAGGCAGGAGTAATGTGATATCCAGCCATTTGCCAAAAACTTTTTAATAATCTGTGTAGCCTAAGTCTTCACTCTTGATTCGCTTGAACTCTGCCTGTTTTCCACTTACGAGTTCTAGGTTAACTAAAGTTGATTCCTTTCCTTTGCTTCCTCGGGCTTCCTCGTGTTCTTGTGTCAGCGCTGTGGAGTTAGCTCAGTGTTGTATGCCTTTCCTTGCAGGGGCTGTCCCCGCCCCCCCCCCCCCCCCCCGCACGCCTTCCTGGCACCTGCACGAGAATACATGTCCGTCCTCCTGCCCAGCACTTCTTAAGTGGCCCTAAGTAGAGTGACTCAGTACAACCACCTGTAAGGCTCTTGATACATAGTTCCACATCAGCACCTATCAAGTGGAGGCCCATTTCACCTCGCACACTTGCTAGTGGTGGTGTTGAATCTAGTTGAATGTGGTATGTGTGGAGGGGCGGGGGTGTCTCATGTATAGTCCTCCTGCTTTGTTAACTTGGATCTCTTCCATCAGTAGTAAAACCAAGCGTATCATTTGTTTATTGGTCATGTGTGTTTCTTGTGTCATGATTGTGTGAATGTTTACGTTGTCCATTTTTTTTTCAGTAGGACTTTGTCCTTCTGTTGCTACAGAAGAGTCCTGTATATTTTGGATTTAAACATTTTCTAGTATACTCAGATATATCTTGGTATTTTCTTTTCTTTCTTACATTTTATAATGGTCTTAATTACATATACAGATTCTCCCCCTTGTATATCTTTGTTTCTACTGTAAGCCATTTAGGACACCTTTAATAACTAAAATCATGTTATAACAAGGCTTTAGGAGTTGGGATCCTACAGGCAGGAGATACATGCTGGAAATGGAAATGTCCCTCACCAAGAGCCTGGTGCCCAGGGCTGAATACATGCATACGTAGATACATACAATACACACACACACACACACACACCATTGTTCTCTTCCAATGGACAAGTGTTCTGACTCAGAACAAGTTTTCTATCTGGTAATCAACTTTGACGATCACATTGGTGGCATCCTTTTGGACATGAAACTTCCAGAGTTTTCTCTCATCACCACCAGCCCTGAATAGGAAAACTAGAGGCTAACTCATGCATCTGAAAAACCTAGTTTCATTTTTTACAGGAATATTCGTTTTCCTTTTGGCTACCACTGATAGTCCTTTATCATGTCATCCTATCATGTCATCCTGTGTCATTCTCTCTCTCTTTCTCTTTTCCTTTTGTGGTAGTAGTGGTGGTACTGAGGTTGAACTCGGGGCCGTGCACTCTTGCATGGACGTTTTGCTCAAAGGCTGGCACTCTACAACTTGAGCCACACCCTGACTTTTGACTGTTTGCTGATTACTTGGAGATGAAAGATTCATAGACATTTCTGCCCAGACTAACTTTAAAGCACGATTTTCAGCCTCCTGAGTAGCTGGGATTACAGGCGTGTGCCACCAGAAATAAAATAAAATTGTTTATTCAAATAACTAGTTGTCCTTCCCCTCTCTTCCCCTTTGTCAGACAGCTAATGCATTGGATCAACCTGTCTGCATTTCTGGGCTCTGTGTGCACTCCGTTGACTCACTGAATTGTCTCTCCTTACCTACAGTTGCCACATTGTCTTAAATATGTGACTCAATTTATATGTGGTATATGTGGTACTCCAGCAGTTGTTTTTTAACTGTATTTTTTTTGTGTTTTTTTTTTTCTTTTTTGGTACTGGGGATCGAACCCAGGATGTTGCACTTGCTAGGCAAGCGCTTTGCCACTGAGCTACATCCCAGCCCCCTACAGCAGTTTTTAATCCTCCAGTTTTCCTTGGTCATTGCAGTCTGAGTTGTTTTTTGTTTCTTCCACATGAATGTCAGAATACCTTAAGCCCTTCCCCCGACCCAGTAGCCCAGCCTGACCTTCCTTTTGAGCCGTTGGTTCACAGTGGAGGAGCTGCCATCTCTCCCAGGTTCAGGTTCTAACCATAAGACACAGGCGCTTTGTCCGCTCATGCACGTGTATTTTATACTTCTGTGTGACACCACTGGGCCCCTTCACGCCGCTCCTCCAGGTCTCACTAATCCATCCTGTTTCTAATTATTTGGTGCATTCTGTGGCTGATGTTTGTGGGGGGGGGGGAGGTCTAGTATCATCTAATTAGTGAGAGATAAAGCTCTTGGCTATTGTATGTCTCTAATCCAGCCGTGTTACTCCACTCACGTTCACTAGAATAGCTGCTTGGATACTTCCGTTGATTTCCGCAATGGGTTTTCCCAATTCAGGTATCTTAGTCCGTGTGGAGTTCATTTCTGCCCGTCCGTTTGGGGATCTGGAAACCTTGCTGCTGCCCCTTCTCAATCGTTCATTTTCCACTCTTCACGAGTCCTCCGTGTGCCTAGCCCCAACGAATGCCCTGGAAACAGGAGGGCAGTACGGTCCTTGTGCTAAATTCCCTCTTTGTCCGTCTAGTCTTTTCCTCCAAGGCCTCCCCCACCCCAGAACATCACCGCAGCCTAATTCCCATCCGGTTGGCATGGAAATGGTGCTGTTTTGCTCATAGACTCTCTGGCAGCCACATTTGAGAAAGTGCCCTGTTGTATCCTGAGATGGAGAAAACTGCATGGAGGCACAGCTAAAGGTGGGAAGGGGTTTTATTTACAAAGGAGCTTTATTTACAACCTGAAATTCAGAACCAGAACAGCCCTCCGCCTCCACATGCTGGCCTGCGACTACCTTGTCCTGGGCTAATTACCCAGAAACCCAGACCTGACCTCCAGACCTCCACTCTCTAACCTCCAGACCTCCGGAGGAGCCAGCTTCTTTCTATTCCTCCTTCCCGCAGGCCTGTGACTCTCCTCAAGCCCCCAGGCCACTCCTCAGACCTGGGGCCTCAAACCTCTCCAAAAAGCCTCAGGCTCCTCCGCAGGCCTCAGACTCCTCCACAGGCCTCGGGCCCCAAGCCTCCCCACAGGCCTCAGGCTCCTCCGCAGGCCTCGGGCCTCAAGCCTCCCCACAGGCCTCAGGCTCCTCCGCAGGCCTCGGGCCTCAAGCCTCCCCACAGGCTCCAAGCCTCCCCACAGGACTCAGGCTCCAAGCCTCCCCACAGGCTCCAAGCTTCCCCACAGGCCTCAGGCTCCAAGCTTCCCCACAGGTTCCAAGCTTCCCCACAGGCCTCAGGCTCCAAGCCTCCCCACAGGCTCCAAGCTTCCCCACAGGCCTCAGGCTCCAAGCTTCCCCACAGGCCTCAGGCTCCAAGCTTCCCCACAGGCCTCAGGCTCCAAGCTTCCCCACAGGCCTCAGGCCTCCCCACAGGCTCCAGGCCTCCCCACAGGCTCCAAGCCTCCCCACAGGCTCCAAGCCTCCCCACAGGCCTCAGGCCTCCCCACAGGCTCCAAGCCTCCCCACAGACCTCAGGCTCCAAGCCTCCCCACAGGCTCCAAGCCTCCCCACAGGCCTCAGGCTCCAAGCTTCCCCACAGGCCTCAGGCCCCAAGCCTCCCCACAGGCTCCAACTTTCCCCACAGGCCTCAGGCTTCCCCACAGGCTCCAAGCTTCCCCACAGGCCTTGGGCCTCAGGCCTCCCCACAGGCCTCAGGCCTCCCCACAGGCTTCAGGCTCCTCTGCAGGCCCTAGGCCTCAGGCCTCCCCACAGGCTCCAAGCCTCCCCACAGGCCTCAGGCTTCGGGCTCCTCTGCAGGCCTCAGTCTCTGGACTGCGCTCCAGCTCTGCTCCTCCGGCAGGCAGGCACCGCCTGCTTCCCTCTCTCCTCCCTGTCCTCTTCTCCTCCTCCCCATGGCCAAACAGGCAGCTTATATATACACCCTGCCCTCTGAAGCCCCGCCCCCTCCAGCCGCTGGGCCACTTAGAAGCGCCACCGTGGCAGCGAAGCCAGCGTGGGGCGGGACTTCCTAGGCTGCCCCTCCTTCACTCCTGATGCTCCAGCAGCCTAATGCCACGCCCCCTCCTGCGGTCCGTTCCCTAATGCCACGCCCCCTCCTGTGGTCCGTTCCCTAATGCCACGCCCCCTCCTGCGGTCCGTTCCCTAATGCCACGCCCCCTCCTGCGGTCCGTTCCCTAATGCCACGCCCCCTCCTGCGGTCCGTTCCCTAATGCCACGCCCCCTCCTGCGGTCCGTTCCCTAATGCCACGCCCCCTCCTGCGGTCCGTTCCCTAATGCCACGCCCCCTCCTGCGGTCCGTTCCCTAATGCCACGCCCCCTCCTGCGGTCCGTTCCCTAATGCCACGCCCCCTCCTGCGGTCCGTTCCCTAATGCCACGCCCCCTCCTGCGGTCCGTTCCCTAATGCCACGCCCCCTCCTGCGGTCCGTTCCCTAATGCCACGCCCCCTGCGGTCGGTTCCCTAATGCCACGCCCCCTCCTGCGGTCCGTTCCCTAATGCCACGCCCCCTCCTGCGGTCCGTTCCCTAATGCCACGCCCCCTCCTGTGGTCCGTTCCCTAATGCCACGCCCCCTCCTGCGGTCCGTTCCCTAATGCCACGCCCCCTCCTGCGGTCCGTTCCCTAATGCCACGCCCCCTCCTGCGGTCGGTTCCCTAATGCCACGCCCCCTTCTGTGGATCAGTGGCAGTGGCACCGGCACAGGGCGGGACTTCCTGTCCCACTGGTTATTACATACCCAACCTTAATTCCAGTTGGAAATAAAGAGAGAAGGAGGTAGAGTGTCCACCCATGTTTTCTGACATGGTTTTTGGATGGGCTGGTTTGGTAGAACTGTCTGTGTGAATAGAATGCAGAGTTGTATTGCTTCCAGCTGTTGCTTTGACCTGTAAGTGGAAAGCTGGAGAACACCTGGTCCAGGGAAGACGAGCGTGGGAGTCACCCAGAGGCCCACCCACTTCAGGGCCTGGAGCCGAGGAAGGGTGAGGGAGTCACCCCCGAGATGGGCCCAGGTAACTGCAGAATCCTCCGTACTTCATGGAAAGGAAGGAGGGTGGCGATTTCCAGGTTTTCCGGTGCGTGAAGCATGGTGGTCCTGAGTCGGGTCGTGGGGGGCTCGGCCACCGTGGGCACCCCGGTGGCAGTGAGGGTGGTGGGGGCCTCCCGGAGCGGCCCCCCAGCCCCCCGCTTCCTGTGAACCCTGGCCCTGAAGCCTCTTTGTGCTGGGGCTGCCGATGACATCCCGTCTTCCACAGGGCTGCTTTGTCGGGCGTCTGCAATTACGGATGTTTTCATCCTGCCCGGATTGGTACCTAGGCCTCTGCGCGGGGACTCCGTGCCCCTTCCCCGCCCCCCCACTTCCGGCCCCCCGTGGCTGGAAACGGTTGAGCCATCGGGAGGGCCGGCGCTCGTCTTCCCGGGTGTGGTGGGGGAAGGCGGGGATGGCAAATGTGTTTTGAGTATCGAACTGCGTTGACATCTAAAGTCTCAACCATGCTGTTTTCTCCACACTTCAGCAATCAGGACATCCAGCAAACCCATAAAAAAACCAAACTAATCGCATGAATATTCAGTGACCCAGAATACTAATTATTGTCATGAATATTAATGGGATCGGACTTGCTCTCCTCTTTCTCCCGTCCTCTCTCTTCCTCCCTCTCTCTCCCTCTCTCTCTCTCTTTTTTTTCCACTTAGCCGGCTCTAAAGATGGGTCATAATGAGAGCATTTAAGAGGGAGCACTCTCTGCCGTGACAGGGACCGGGGCAATAAGGAGAGCTTGATTAACGCGTGCACTTGGGGGAGAGATGAGAGGCTTCACGTGGGTCTGTTCGGGGGAGGCGAGGAGGCCCGGCGGCTCTGTTGCTGCTCCCGGAGATTAATGAGGCCTAAGAGTGCATTAGGAACAGTGACAGAGGTTTGATCTAATGGGCTCAGTCATTTTTCCTTTGAGTGACAGACGCACAGAAGTAATTGGCTGTGCAGAATGGCAGCTCATTGGCGGTACTTAAGGATACATTATCCCCGTTGTGTGGCCCGCCGAGGCTGTTTATCAAAACTGCTCACACTGCAGACGTGGAGTCGCTAAGCTGCTGTTACAGTGGTAATAGCTATTAAAAAAAAAAATAACGCAGCATCAAAATGAGACCCGTTGTTGTGTCAGAGAAACAAAAGTTTTTCTTTGTTTAGTTTCAAATGGTCTAGAAAACATTTTAATAAGTCTGGAGTCGGCGCGGCGTCCCCCGCAGTGCCGGTGCCCCTGGGCCCCGCCCCCCGTCCCCCCCCCCCCCCCCCCCCCCCCGGTGTGGAGAGGCCCAGGGCTGGCTCAGCACCCCAGCGCCCTGTCCGCCTCGCCGGGACGGCCCCACGCTGGCTGCGGCCTCGTTCACCACGGCCGCCCTGCCGCACCTCCTGCCCTGCCAGCTTGGAGCCCCGGCGGAGGCCACCGTGAGCGCCACGCGATCCCTGCCCCCGCGGTCCGTGGCTAGTCGATAACCCCCTCACTCTCGTGGACGGAAACGAATGCATCCCGAGCCACGCGTCGGGGGACCTGAAAGGCAGCCATGTCCCTTCTCCCCGCTGGCCGTGGCGTGGCCCCGGGGCTCGCCAGTGCCGGGCGCTTTCCACCGCGGAGCCGCACACGTCCCGAGCCACCCCCCCCCTCCTCGTTCCAGCGCCTTCCACTTACCTCCCTTTCATGAAGCACGTTCTGCTGAGCGTTGCCCACGTGAAGCACAAGTGGCCGCTAGCAGTGGTACGGAGTGCCAGCATCTTCTCGGTCGCGGTCTGTCAGCTACACCCTTTGGGGTGCGGCTCAAAAATAAGCGTGAACCGAAGCCCCCTTTTAAGGAAGCCTTCCTCACTTGTGGGAGCTCTTTAAGTGGAGTGCTCTCTTTTTTTTTTTTTGCAAGAAATGACAAAAGCGACTCGATCCTGGGTGATTTCAGTGTAAGTCATGAGGGGGCATGAGACACCAAGTTGTACATCTCTACGGTTGCCTGTAAGTAAATAAAAGTTACTCCAGGCAAACTTTGTTTAATCTGGGAAATGTGGGTTTGGTGAAAAGCAATGCTTCTAATGTCGGTGTGATACACGGAAGACCGTTTAAGACACGGACGAGCTCAGAAAGGCCCGGGAAGGCAGAGACCGTGGCTGTGGGCCACAGGCCCGGCGTCCACCGGGAATGTCCTCAGCTCTTCTGGTCTAGAGTTGAGTCTGCAGTGCTCCGCTTTCTCTCTTCCACACTGGCAGGGGAGAATTCTTCAAAGTAATCGCGATGCTTTGCCATCTCCAAACCCTCTGGCCTGTTGTTCTGCATCCAGTCAATATGCAGGGAACATCGTCAGTCTTTCTGGAACATGTCTAATTGGTATGAAAACCCAGAGCTCTTCTCAGAGGCAGTGCTTTTTATACAAAGCATACCTGTTGTACTCGCTGCATAAAAAAGAAGACGGAACCAATGTGCAAATCAAATAAGAGACTACGCGTGTGAGACCACGCATATGAATTTACCGAGCGCTGAAGCAAATAACCGACAAGGTGTGATTTTTGTTTTATACATTTATTATCGGTGTGCTTGTATGTTGTTGCTTTACCAAAAAAAAATTTCTGAATTATATTCTCCTCTTGTATAGTATTACCTTCCCTCGTTATCACTGAACTACATAGAACTCTGTTCATGTCACCCACATGAAGAAATGGATTGGAGGCTGGGGATATGACCTAGTGGCAAGAGTGCTTGCTCGTATACACGAGGCCTACAGAAAACGGACAGAAGTGGCGCTGTGGCTCAAGTGGTAGAGTGCTAGCCTTGAGCAAAAAGAAGCCAGGGACAGTGCTCAGGCCCTGAGTCCAAGGCCCAGGATTGGCAAAAAAAAAAAAGGATTGGGGTTAGGCAGTGGCTCGGGTTTGGTCCTCCATAAAGACCCTTGGGATCTCAGTGGCAGGAGTTCCATACGCAGAGAAAAACCCACAAGAAGACAGAGGCAGGCCTGCCTTGCAACGGTGAATTTTTACCTGTATGGCCAAAAGACAAAAGACTTAGCTCTAAGTGTATATTCTAAGCGTTAGTTTAAATATAATCACTTAAAGGAGAGCTCTTCCTCCTCTTGAATTGTGTCACCTCCATCTCCACAGAGGCAGCATTAGCCCGCTGGCAAATGTGGGCCGCGTTTCTTGTTCTCTTGCTCACCATCGTCACGGGCAACGCCCTCTTCCGCTGCCTCATCTTCCCCTTCCCTTCTTTCCTCGTTGTCAGCTGCGCTCGTGACGACACTGATCTTCTATCTTTAGATTTTTCCATAGACTCGGTGTCATAAACGTGCCCATGA
The DNA here is from genome assembly GCF_023159225.1 of Perognathus longimembris pacificus. Classification (NCBI taxonomy): domain Eukaryota; kingdom Metazoa; phylum Chordata; class Mammalia; order Rodentia; family Heteromyidae; genus Perognathus; species Perognathus longimembris. The sequence continues at coordinate 3,400,083 of NC_063164.1, read as the reverse complement.
GGAGGAGCCCAGAGTGCTGTGGCGTGAGCTGGTCAGTAGTAGTCACTTCCCTAAACCATCATCAAATTGAGTGAGCGAGCTCAGCCAGGGATGGCAGCTGACACGCAGAACTCCATCACCACAGAGACAGGGAAAGAGGTCAGATCACCACAGAGACGAGGAGAGAGGCCGGATCTTACGTGTTAGCTAAAAAAAAAAAAAAAAAAAAAAAAGGTAATAAATGGTAGAAAAGAAGAAAACCCACTGTTGATGAAATTACAAAGCACTAATCTCCACAGAGGCTTTGCGGTTTGCAGCACGCGTCTCGTGATGCGGTCATTACATTAACCACGGGAGGCATTGTTACCGTCGTCATTACCACCATTACTTTATTATTATCCATTTTGCAAATTATCGACTGAATGGTTTTAACGATGCACAGGTTCTATCTTCTTTTGGCCACTAGTCGTTAAAAGATTCCTGAGCATCCTATACTGCCAGTCAGAAAGGTAATATGCTGTCTGCCCTGTAACCGTGGGAAGACTGGCCTCTAAGCCAAAGTCACCAAGTGCAAGACGTCCCTCACAGTGGTGTGTATAATCCACGGAATGGGGGAACAACCAAAACTATCCCATAGGAGGAAAAGGATACAACGGATATCTACATTAAATCAAAGAGATGGTGTTGTGTGTCTGCAAGTAATTCTAAAGCATATAGAACAACGTGGGGAAATGGCTAGGAGGCCATATGAAAGAAATATAAATCATGGTAACTGGGAACTGTTGAATATATGTTGAGTAAAAATATAGATCTATTGAGATTTTTGATGGACTTAATATTATTTGTGTATCTGTGTGGTTTTGCAAAATCGGTTTTAAAAAATCTGTGCAACTGGGTACTGAGGCTCACGTCTGTAATCCTAGCTACTCAGGAAGCTGAAATCTGAGGATCACAGTGCAGAACCAGGTTGAGTGGACAAATCCACAAGACTCTTATCGCCATTTAACTAGCAAAACGCCAGACGTGGAGGTATGGCTGAAAATGGTAGAGCCCTAATAACCATGAGCAAAAAGGCTAAGCAAGAGAATAGGGCCCTGAGTTTGAGCCTCGGTTCTGGCACAAATCAAGGAAAGGGAGGGATAAACCTTTATAGTGGAATGGGTTTTCATTATTTTTGCCTTTGGCATCATAACAAAAATAAAATTAACTATTTCCAGTAACTGCGAGCTATGTAATTCCAAGACTTCCAGTTCCAAACATGGTCTCAGTGCAGTGTTTAGAAGTCATTACATGTGTCCATACAGTCTTTTTTTTTTCTCTGAGCCACATAATATGGAAAATATACATTTCTTTAAAAACGGCAGTCTTGAGGACCCCCACGCTTGTATCTCAATAGTAGACATACAGATTACATTTGTCTACAAAAGCAAGACTCGCAGAACGCCTGCACCTTTGAAAAGCTAGCGCGCGGGGGGGGGGGGGGGCAATCCTCTTAAATGCAGAGGACCAAAAGGAGAGCGGGCCTCCAACCGAGACGCAGAGGAGAACGGGCCCTGCTCACCAACACCCCCAGCGTCTGCGGCCCGCATCTTTACGGTAGCGTTGTGAATTACCTCCTTCTCGGGTTTTATAATTAGAGGACGGAGCAGATGGCGAAGGCCTATTTGAAGGGATGCGACCATTAGAAGAGCCTCTATCGTCGTGCAGTCACAGGACAGCCTGTGTTCCCACGCGAGCTCGCCACGGGTGCATGGGCAGCTGCGGCCCGGCCAGGCAGCCCCAGAGGCTGGGGCCGGACGCGGGGAGGGTCTGTGGCTGCTGCCAGGGTCTGCCTTTGGGATGTACGAGGGGCCTTCTCCTCGCCGGTCTACACCCAGAAACATTTTCTAGGCAATCCAGTTTCGCAGTGGTGTAAACGCCCGGTTCCCACTCGGTGCTCCTGAGGGTCTTTGGGGCTTCTCCCCCGTCAGTGTCCTTGGAAGTTTCACACGACCATCGTTGTCCCAGTTGCCGCTTTATTCCATCTTGCTCGAGGCAAGTGTCCAGTCTTGTTCTCTCGGTTAAACCCTTCAGTATAAAGTTAAGTCTTGTTTGTGAAGTAGAGCAAAATCGGGAGGCTCAGTGAAAACCATTTTGAATACTAAAAGGAAGTGACTGTTGATGAATCTTTCCTTGAATGCTAAGAGAGGCCATCACTTCAGAGTGTATTTTTTGTAAATCAGAGCCGGCTATTTTTAATGTAATAAGCCTATAGCTTAAAAGAAGAACTGTGTCTTTGATGTCATTTGGTGGATGAAAACACTCGGGCTCAATAGAAAACCCGCATCTTTCTCGTCCTCGTCTGAGATGAGCTCAGGCAACATACTGATACTCATTCAGATATAAATGCCACATTCGCTTTGAAATGCAAATTGTTTAAAGAAAAATAGCATATGGCGGAGGTAAGTACCTTTTCAAATCAACTCTTACACTTTGGGGATGTAAGCACCGCTGAAATTATTCTTTGGAGAGAATCTGCTGCTTTTGACCCAGAGAAGCTCCCACTAATCAAGGCAGCCCGCTAAGTACATGCGCGTCCGTCTCGAGGAAGGGCGCTGGGAAGACCAGGATTAGCATGGTAATGCAGCGTCCCCTCGCTAATCAGGGCAAGCACCAGCTGATCCGGAGACGGGGCAGCAGAGGAAACACGCTTCCTGAGAGCGGAGCAGAGCAGGCCAGGTAGGAGCCGCCCGCGTGTTCCATGGTAATACTGAATACGGAAGGGAGGACATACCAAGACAAAGGCCAGAGGGGTCCTTCCGCACCCCCTTCCATGTGGGATCTCGTCCTACTCAGGCAGGCCGAGCTACTCTTTAAGGACTCATTGGTGGCAAGAGTTCTGCCCAACCCAGTTCTTTTTTTTTTTTTTTGTGCCATTCCTGGGCCTTGGACTCAGGGCCTGAGCACCGTCCCTGGCTTCTTTTTGCTCAAGGCTAGCACTATGCCACTTGAGCCACAGCGCCGCTTCTGGGTTTTTATGTTGCATGTGGTGCTGAGGAACCGAACCCAGGGCTTCATGCCTGCTAGGCAGGCCCTGTACCCCGAAGCCACTGTCCCAGCCCCGCGGCCCCGTGTTTCCTGAACCGATTTCACAGTCTTCACCAACTCAGATGACATCTGTTGAGCATTCCTAGGTTGATGCGTAGCATGTGCAAAGGCCCTGGTGTAGCTGATGGAGATGAGCGGGGCGGGGCGGGGGGGTGAGGTTCCCTGGGCAGCCCCGCCCCGGGCGCCTCTCACCACCGCCTCCCGCACCCACGCAGAGGCGTCTGCTGCCCTTGGCGGCGGTCACGCAGGCCACGTCGGCCCCCACGTTCCGCTCACCCCGCCGGCCTCACCGTTCGTGCTGCTCACCTGCAGCAGTCGCTCGGCAGGGACTGTCTCCTCTGGTCACGTGCGTTCGTGCCAGTGCGCCCGCGCCAGGTGGGCATGGCCGTCACCTCCACTGGCCATAGGGAATCACACTGCTCTTCAGTGGGCACGCCAAAGCGAACCGGCACACCGGAGCACACCTGGACACCGGAGCACACCTGCACACCGGAGTGCACCTGGACACCACCAGAGCACACCTGCACACCGGAGCACACCTGCACACTGGAGCGCACCTGCACACTGGAGCGCACCTGCACACCTGCACACCAGAGCATACCTGAACACAGGAGCGCACCGGAGCACACCTGCACACAGGAGCACACCTGCACACTGGAGCGCACCTGCACACTGGAGCGCACCTGCACACCTGCACACCAGAGCATACCTGAACACAGGAGCACACCTGGACACCACCAGAGCACACCTGAACACAGGAGCACACCTGAACACAGGAGCGCACCAGAGCACACCTGCACACCGGAGCACACCTGCACACCGGAGCACACCTGCACACCGGAGCACACCTGCACACAGGAGCGCACCAGAGCACACCTGCACCAGGAGCACACCTGGACACGAGCACACCGGAGCGCACCTGCACACCTGGACACCGGAGCGCACCTGGACACCGGAGCACACCGGAGCGCACCTGGACACCGGGCACACCGGAGCGCACCTGACACCGGAGCACACCTGCACACCTGGACACAGGAGCACACTTGCACACCAGAGCACACCTGGACACAGGAGCACACCTGCACACCAAAGCATACCTGCACACCGGAGCACACCTGGACACTGAGCACACCTGCACACCAGAGCACACCTGCACACTGGAGCACACCTGGACACCTGACACCAGAGCACACCTGCACAGGAGCACACCTGGACACCGGAGCACACCTGCATACCAGAGCACACCTGGACACCGGAGCACACCTGCACACTGGAGCACACCTGCACACCTGGACACCGGAGCACACCTGCACACCAGAGCACACCTGCACACTGGAGCACACCTGGACACCGGAGCGCACCTGAACACCAGAGCACACCTGCACACTGGAGCACACCTGGACACCGGAGCACACCTGGACACCGGAGCACACCTGCACACCTGGACACCAGAGCATACCTGAACACAGGAGCACACCTGGACACCTGCACACCGGAGCACACCTGGACACCGGAGCACACCTGGACACCGGAGCACACCTGCACACCGGAGCACACCTGCACACTGGAGCACACCTGGACACCTGCACACCAGAGCACACCTGGACACCGGAGCACACCTGGACACCGGAGCACACCTGCACACCTGCACACAGGAGCACACCTGGACACGAGCACACCGGAGCGCACCTGCACACTGGGACACAGGAGCGCACCTGCACACCGGAGCACACCTGGACACTGGAGCACACCTGGACACTGGAGCACACCTGGACACAGGAGCGCACCTGGACACAGGAGCACACCTGCACACCAGAGCGCACCTGGACACAGGAGCACACCTGCACACCGGAGCACACCTGGATACCTGCACACCGGTGTGCACCTGCACGCCAGAGCACACCTGCACACTGGAGCACACCTGGACACCGGAGCACACCTGCACACTGGAGCACACCTGCACACCGGAGCACACCTGCACACCGGAGCACACCTGGACACCGGAGCACACCTGCACACCGGAGCACACCTGCACACTGGAGCACACCTGCACACAGGAGCACACCTGCACACTGGAGCACACCTGGACACAGGAGCGCACCTGCACACTGGAGCACACCTGGACACTGGAGCACACCTGGACACTGGAGCACACCTGGACACAGGAGCACACCTGGACACTGGAGCACACCTGCACACAGGAGCACACCTGCACACCGGAGCACACCTGGATACCTGCACACCGGTGTGCACCTGCACGCCAGAGCACACCTGCACACTGGAGCACACCTGGACACCGGAGCACACCTGCACACTGGAGCACACCTGCACACCGGAGCACACCTGCACACCGGAGCACACCTGGACACCGGAGCACACCTGCACACCGGAGCACACCTGGACACCTGGACACCGGAGCGCACCTGCACACTGGAGCACACCTGGACACCGGAGCACACCTGCTCACTGGAGCACACCTGGACACCGGAGCACACCTGCTCACTGGAGCACACCTGCACACCGGAGCACACCTGGACACCTGGACACCGGAGCGCACCTGCACACCTGGACACGGAGCACACCTGCACACCGGAGCACACCTGCACACTGGAGCACACCTGCACACAGGAGCACACCTGCACACCGGAGCACACCTGGATACCTGCACACCGGTGTGCACCTGCACACCAGAGCACACCTGCACACTGGAGCACACCTGACACCGGAGCACACCTGCACACCGGAGCACACCTGGACACCGGAGCACACCTGACACCGGAGCACACCTGGACACCGGAGCACACCTGCACACCGGAGCACACCTACCTGGACACCGGAGCGCACCTGCACACTGGAGCACACCTGGACACCGGAGCACACCTGCTCACCGGAGCACACCTGGACACCGGAGCACACCTGCTCACTGGAGCACACCTGGACACCGGAGCACACCTGCACACTGGAGCACACCTGGACACCGGAGCACACCTGCTCACTGGAGCACACCTGGACACCGGAGCACACCTGCACACCAGAGCACACCTGGACACCGGAGCACACCTGCACACTGGAGCACACCTGGACACCTGGACACCGGAGCGCACCTGCACACTGGAGCACACCTGGACACCGGAGCACACCTGCTCACTGGAGCACACCTGGACACCGGAGCACACCTGCTCACTGGAGCACACCTGGACACCGGAGCACACCTGGACACCGGAGCACACCTGGACACTGGAGCACACCTGGACACCTGCACACCGGACACACCTGGACACACTGGAACACACCTGGACACCTGCACATTGGAGCACACCTGAACGCCGGTTTGAGAGACTTGAAAGAGGAATCTTGAAGACATTAACAGCGACACCTGATGTGGAGCTGGTTGGCAGGGTGGCGAGGGTGTTCCCAGGGGAGGGGAAGGTTGTATCCAAGGCACTGTCCGTGAAGTCTGAATTCCCCCCAGTGTTCTACCGCGTCCTCCCAGCAGGGGGTACTCCCTGCCCCCTATACTTCCTAGCGGCTTCAGTGTCACAGGTGTGTGTGAGTGTGTGACACTTATGGACTAGGATCTCCGAACAGCAGAAACTGTCCCCTTCCTTGCCGTGATCGAGGGAGGGCGGTGGAGGGACGGGGGAAGGGCGCACCCGTTTCCCTCCCCTTCGGAGCTGACAAGATCATTGGTTAGCCACCCCTATCACGTGGCAAGGGAGACTCGTGGCCAAGACAGATCACTTCCCTTCCCTCCACTTAGCAAGACACTGTGCTACCCCAAGCCCACTCCCCCTCTGGAGACACCCCAGCACTGCAGTGTATGTTATAGGAGTGAACCCCAAGCTCAGGATACCCCAGTCTTTTTTTTTGTTTGTTTTTTTTTTTTTTTTTTTTTTTTTTTTGGCCAGTCCTGGGGACTGGACTCAGGGCCTGAGCACTGTCCCTGGCTTCTTCTTGCTCAAGGCTAGCACTCTGCCACTTGAGCCACAGCGCCCCTTCTGGCCATTTTCTGTATATGTGGTGCTGGGGAATCGAACCCAGGGCCTCATGTATATGAGGCAGGCACTCTTGCCACTAGGCCATATCCCCAGCCCCTACCCCAGTCTTTTGTAACAGGGTAGAGACCAGCCGGCCTACCTTTGTTAGGGAAAGCGACGCTGTGTTTCTCACCCAGTCAGTGCACAGAGCAGCCACCTGGGCAAGGCTGCCGGTGTCATCCTGTCACCCGAAAGATGAAACGGGGAGACACTGAGGCCCGCGGACAGCCGCCTGGCCCCCGTGAGGCACGTGGTGTGCTGCCAGGCCACAGAGCGCAGAGATGGCGGAGCGCGGGGAGAAGGGGGCGCTGGGAAGTTCTTTCCCCCAGGGAAGCCACGAGCCCACGGTTTCTCTCCCTCGGGGGAAGGAGAGACCTCTCTGGAGAGAAATCCACTCCCCGTCACGGGGCTGTGCGCACCTCCACGCGTCAAGCCCTCCCCCTTTGCTCCTTCTGCCTCAGACGCGGAAAGTCATCAGCTTCCTTCACAAACGAGGACTTGAGCGTCTCATCCTCCATTAATAACGTACTAACACGCAATGGATTAGCGTTGGGTGAGGGGGAGCCCCGGAGCCCCGTGGATCTGCTCTGCGTGGCAGGAGCATTGCTTTCCCGCGGTGGCGAGGTCTCCGTGGTAGCACTTGGGACAGATGCTGCCAGATGCTCACGCGGGGAGACCGGAAGCAGGCTCAGAACGGCGGAGGCCGTTAACCTCCACCTAAAAAAGAAATTGCACGGCAAACTCAGCTGGGACTGTGTATGTAAAAAAAAGCACTAGAAACACAGGTGGGAGCGGCTCACGCCTATAATCCTACCTACTCAGGAGGCTGAGAGCTCAGGATCCAGATTCAGAGCCAGCCCGGCAGGCAAGTCTGTGAGACTCTTACCTCCAATTAACCAGAACAAAAGCAGAAACAAACAAACAAAAACAGAAGGGGAGCTGTGGTTAGACACGGCCCCAGCCTTGAGCAAAAGAAGCGGAGGGATCGTGAGTGCCCAGACCCTGAGTTCAAATCCTGGCATCAGCACAAAAAAATAATAAGGGTCAGAAATGGTGGCAAGGACCTGCTTGCAATGTCTAAACCGTCTGTGGAGGCAGAAGCAATAGTTCCCTACTGTTCATAATTTGTTCAGCTCAGTAGCTATATCTCTGTGTCATCATAGGAAACACTTTTGGTTCGTTATGTCATGGTTGGTGCTTGCAAAACCTGTTTAGCTGGTTAAAATGGAGTTAACTAGTAGCTATTAGACATACATACACACGTCGAGTTTATTCCCTGGATAGAAAACCCGACATGTTTTATCTATGCGATGAGATATTGAGATGTTTCCTGCGTGCACACGCGCACATGTGTGCATACACACACATGTGCCATGCTGAAATCTTGACTTGGATAAGTGTGTGTCCACATGCACATGGTGATTTTTCCAGCTTTGTCAGGTGTCTGTTTAGTCTTGGAGCTGGGATTTGGGTGTGTAAGAATATCACCTTTCTGAAAGGTCAGCCCAGCTGGTATGCGTTCTGGATGCCAGGAGTGTGTAATCACTGTGTGGGGGGGTGGGGGGGGGGGACATGGCCTCCTAGAGACCTGCTACACGGATGGGCCCTGAGCCCATCCCAGAGCCGCAGGATCTCCAGGAACTGAGCTTGTGCTGGACTTCACTTCGCAGACAGCGAGATGTCTGAGAACCTGAGAACCAGTGACCAGCCACAGATTTGGTAGCAGCGTTGTCCCTCAGGGACAACCGGCCTTCAAAGTCCTTGCAGTCCAAACGCGAGTTCTTTCTCCTCCCTGTCATCTGAGCACCGTTTCCTGCGTGGGGTTCAGCCCCGCTTGCTGTGCGCCCTGCGTGCGGACCCTTCCTCCTCGGTGTGCTCGGACAGTCCACGAGGCACTGAGTCCTGGCACCGACCCTGAGGAGCCACTGTGGGCCAAGAGCTGGGCAGAGAAGTCCGTGGGCAGAGTCTGCGCCGGGCGGTGGTGGGCTGGGGGTGCGGATGGCTGTCACGGTGCCCAAGGGGTCTGGAGGCTTAGCCACACGGGCGACACCGGATAGGAGCGGCTCATTGCCGCCGAGGCCCCGCGGAGATTCTCATCCCACCTCTCCCCTTTCCTTCCATCTACCACAAACTGTCAGCAGTAGCCTGCAGGCCCCGTCTGCTAGGAAGTCACATGGGAGATGGAGAAGGGGCCCAGCAAGCCTCTGGGGGAGATGCCTAAGGGCGATGCCTCGCATCTGGGTCCCTTTGGGGAAGGGGAGCACGGGGTTCGTCCAGACGGCAGGGGCGGAAGGAACGTCCACAGCAGGGCAGTGCCGGGCCGTCCCGAGGCCTCTCCCGGGAGGAGCCCCAGAAAGGACCCCCGAGTCTCACTGTCCCCCTCCTCTCTGCTCCCGCCCTGCTTCCCATTGGCTGAGCCCTGCAAGAAGCCAGAAGGTTCTGGAGCGGGGGGGGGGGGGGGTGACGTCCAGGGTGGGCGCCACCGAGAGGAACGCAAGGTGGTGGGGGGCCCCAGTGGACCCCTGCAGATGGGAGCCACCTTCTCACACCTCGCGGTGTGGTCTCCGTGGGCACGGAGGGTCCCCGGGGGAGCAGCAGCGCCCTCTCTGGCTACAGGGAGAAGCGAGACAAGAGGGGCCTGGGACCGGGCCGCAGCCGCAAGCCCGGCCCCTGGAGCGTGCGAAGGGCTCGAGTGAAGAGTTGTTTCACGATCTTGACTTGTTTTCTGGACGTGAGGTTTTGTTCTGCAATCTGTCTTACAAGAAGCAGGTGCCCACGGGCCTGGGCATCTGCATTTCTGACACCCAGGCTCGGCTGCTGTGGCTGCTGAGCTTTGCGGTCGCCATCTGAGCACGGGGGTCTCAGTCCCCAGCACAGCCCCGCCGCCCGCCTCTGGTTTTGTGTCTGCAGTCCCATGAACCTCCCTGTGAGCTTCCTCATGACAGCCGAAGGGTACGCGGGTCAGACAACAGCACGCAACGGGGTCTTCCTAACGTCGGTACTTCAGGGCAGCGTCACTCCATAGTGCCCTTCAGGAAGCGACTGGAACGTTCCAGGGCCGTAGGGATAGGGATGACAGTGGGGTGTCAGGTTTGTGGGCAAGCTAGGCCTCATGACTCCTCACGAAATACATGCTCCCCACGCCCCGCCCCGGCCCTCTGAGTCAGGCAGAAGCTTGATCCTGGGTTATGAAAAGCTCCATGGAAAGTTCCCGTAATTGGCCAGACTTTGGAAGTACGGTGGGCTAAACACGTAATGGCCGGCACGGTGAAAACCTTCCACCGGAGCAGTTGAGAACTTAAGTTGATTCTCAACTAAAACAATCAGAGGAAAGCTTAAAAAAAAACCAAAACCTGAAGCTCTGCATACAGCCCTAACAGGCTGTCACTAGCGGTGGGAAAGATGGGCCCAGCTTTACCGAAAGGGACTTAATTCTATTTTGCCATCTAACATTGGGGTGACCAGATAGTCGTTCCGATACGGAGCAGTTGGCTCAGATCATCACCGATCCAGTGGGTCCCCCGGCTGTGCCGCGGAATCACCAAGTTGCTTTTCCTCTGCTCGGTCTTTCCAAAGTTAGGAATCGACCTACCTCCCCCGAGAGTGCGTCTCCTCCACGGGGAAAGACCTGTGCTCACCGTCGAGCAGAGCTGCGCCTCTCACGCCGGGCTCTCGGCTGGGTGGCGAGCCCCCCGCCGCCCCGCCCCGCGGTCCCTCCTCCCGGCCGCCCGGGTCTCCTGGCTTCAGAGCAGTGCTGTGCCTGTGCGGGGCTCGGTGAGCGGCGGTGATGTGCGGCCCGGGCGTCCTCCACGCGTGCACCGCCCTGGATTCCTCGCACCCGTCCCGCCCCGCGTGGCACCCCGCCGGCCGCGCTGGCAGGCCTTGGCGCGCACCGCGGGCCGGCGTGAGCCCCCGTGCACGAGCCCGGGCTGGCTTCTGTGGTCTCTGGTCCGCCGTGGTGTTCACCCGACTTGTTTATTCCTAGGGAATGTCACTAGTGCGTCTGGGTCTCAGATGGCAAGCGGCGTCAGCCTGGTCTCCTTCAACAGCCGACCCGACGGCATGCACCAGCGCTCCTACTCAGTCTCCAGTGCCGACCAGTGGAGCGAGGCTACCGTCATTGCCAACTCCGCCATCAGCAGTGGTAAGAGGGGGCGCCAGGCCCTCCGAGGCAGCCGGGGGGCTCGCTGTGCCGGCCGGGGCGCGTCTCGCTCACCTCCATTACATCATCTCATCCGATCCTCTCCGGACTGGGGGGGGGGTGGGGGTTGGCGGATGTTCATTTCCATCGGACAGATTGGCCCACGGAGGCCGAGGACAGGACAGGTGGTGCTTAGCGGGGTCACGTGACCCGGAGAGGGCGGGGCCGGGGAACAGCGTCAGGCCCGTGGGGGCGCGGCGTGCCCTCCACCCTCGTACACGCCTTGTGTTGTTCAGGTCGGGTCGCTCTCACCCCCGGTCAGCTCTCTGGGGCCCCCGGTGTGCCGCCCTCCAGGCTCCGGGAAGGACTCCGAGTCCCCCGCTCTCAGTCGGCGTGCTTCGTGGGGGGACAGAGCGACCACACGGCGTTCCACGCGCTCCGACTGGGGGCCGCGAGCTTGCCGGTGGCGTTCCGCCGACAGCCTGTTCACCGGTCCTTAAGGGAATCCCCACTGTTGCGTGTCATCTATCAGAGAGGGTTCTCGAGTCATTTCAGCATAATTTGTTGTAATTAAAAGATCCCGCGTCAGGTCTTCCCCGCAGACCGACCAGCTGCTGCGGCAGGACGCTCGCTGGGGCACACGCCGTCCGTGCTCCGAGCTGGTCCACGGCGCTCCGCCGGGCGCGGCCAGGCAGAGGCCTCACGCAAAGGCCGCTCCGGGGGTGCGGGAGAAGCGGGGTCAGGAAGGCCGGCTCTGAGGGACTGGGAGCTCTGACTTCTCGCCATCTCCGTGAGCGGAGCGCAGCGCTCAGGCATAGCCCGGAGCCCCCACCCCAGGACCGGCACACGCCTGGGGGTCCTGCCTCTGTGCCGGGCGGCACCCGGGTGGAGAGGGGCCCCCCGCAGGCCTGCCGCCCCTCGGCGGCCAAGGCAGCGCCGACCCTGAGATCCCGCGCCCACGCACGAGGCCTCGGCCGAGCCAGGTCTCCACTGCAGGCCTTTCCTCCGCGGGCCGCTGCCCTCTCTTGTCACCGGGTGTGACGTCCCCCCACTCCCAAGGGACAGCACGTGGCAGGTGGCTTCTGGGACAGTAGTGGTATTATCGTGGTTACATCTTAGGAAAAGCAAGTCCTTCCCATAATGAACCTCTATGTACGTGGAAACACTACAGATTCGTATTATAATCAGGAGACTCGGCCGGTTTCCCCTCCTTGTAGAAGGGGGTGAGGAGCCTGGAGGCAGGCGGGGGGCTTCTCTGCGTCCCAGGGGGAGGGGGATCCCCCTTGGCGACCCCGTGCGCGGCGCTGGAGCATCTTCTGGGTGTGAACCACGGAGGCTCCGCCGAGTCCGGTGAGAGGCCCGCCGCTCGGGTTCCCCTCCCCACACTAGGAAGAGCGGAGGCCGGCCGGACGACGCGCTGAGCGAGACCCGCACTCCGGACCTCGCCTCCCTCCGGAAAACACCCGCACCGAGCTCTTGAGGTGCCCCGACGCGCATTCCGCGCCGCCTCCTCCCATGCGCAGGGCCGCGGCGGCCGTCTCACGGACCCGCCCTCCCTGCTGCCGCCAGACGTGCGTGTGCAGTTGCACACGCATGCAGTGGGCCTTTCCATTTCCACGCTGCAAGTCACTGCAGAACGGGAGGCTTCCTCATTTCCAGGCCCGCGTCACGGGGACGTTGACCGCGCCGATCTGCACGCACAGGCCGCGTGTAAACTTAGCGAGCAGTCTCGCTTATTTGAGCAAATCCGGGTGTCCCGTGGCTGACTCCCGCGCCCCCAGACTCGACAGAGCCCAAGCCCTGAACACGGGAAGTGGGACACACACACCAGCAGCTGCCCTCGGCCTCGGGCCTCCCGTGACAGGAACAGCAGAGCTGGAACTGGGCCGGCAGTTGGCGGATCCTTGGAGTTAATCGTGGGAGACTTCCCCGAGAGGCCCCCACCCGAGCGCCGCCGGGAGAAGGAAGGCGTCACTCCAACCGTCGGGGCAATGTGGACAAAGACTCCAGGAGAAAGAGGGGAAATGGCCCAGGGATGATCCCCAGCCAGGAGACGCGCACAAAACAAGGAGAAGCAGAAGCCAGAGGATAGAACTCGGAGGCCAAGGTCGCCTCGCCGCTTAGCGCCACATCTTGAGGCGCCCCGAGTGGCAGAGGTCCGCTCCGTGCCAGTCCACGCTGGTCCTGTAGCCCGTCCTGTGAGTGCCGTCCCGCGAGTGGCTGCCCTGTGGTTGCCTCCCGAGGTACCGTGGCGAACCAGCTCCCCGTCGACGGACCCGGACCGCCCTCCAGCGAGCGCTTCTGCGCTGTCCTTCCTCGCGCGCTGCTAGGCGTCCGCTCTGGTCCCTTCAGCAGTCGGACTGCGGGGAGGGGAGCATAATAGTTTTGATAGCTATGGCCGAAACATGCTTTGATCTTACAAAATTTTGTATTTTTAACCACAGAAAATCAATGTTTTCATACACCAGTTTATATTCCTCCCCCCCCCCCCTTAAAATGGCAATGAAAGGAATAGGAAGACAATCAGGAGCAAAGGCTCAGAAAGACCCCAGGAAGGAGTATAGAATTACAAGTCCCCCAGCTTTGCTGGGATCCTGGTATTCCCGGGTTGTCCTAAAGATTGATGACATGCCACCCCCAGTACGTTGGTGCCGCTGCGGGGCTTGAACTCAGCACCCTCCTCTCTTGCGTGGCGTTTTTGCTCAAGGCCACCACCTCTCGACCTCTTGAGCCACAACTTCACCTCCAGATTCTTTTTGATGGACCGTTGGGAATGGGTCTCCCGGGCTTTCCCGGCCAGGCTGGCCGCCGCCCGCAGGCCTCAGACAGACCTCAGCCTGCGGAGGAGCTAGGGTCCCGCGCGTCAGCCCCCGGCCCCGGGCGAGCTCGCGGAGCAGGTGCCGCACGCCGGGAGCCCCGTGGCCGGGGTGGGGCGTGAAGGGTTGCCTGTGCCCGGTCCGGGCTGGGGTCCGCCGGGAATCTGGCTCCGTCTCCGTCAGCGCTCCCCCGCCAGCCGCGCGCCGCCCTCGGGAACCGCTTAGAGACGCGGGTTCCGCACCCGGTGCACCTGCAGCGCCCGTGCCGGGAGCCGGCGCTGCCTCTGCACACCCGGCCCGGGCCGTAGCTCGCAGCAGTGGGAGACCCACATGTCACTCTAGGACCATTCACAGGGATGGCGGTGGCCACCCCGCAGCCGCGCTCACGGAGCAGCAGGGCACGGGATCGGACGAGGCCTTTCAGTAACGGGCCTTTGCTTTTGTTTTTTGCCAGTCCTGGGGCTTGAACTCAGGGCCTGAGCACCGTCCCTGGCTTCTTTCTACTCAAGGCTAGCACTCTGCCTCTTGAGCCACAGCGCCGCTTCTGGCTTTTTCTGTGTATGTGGTGCTGGGGAATCGAACCCAGGGCCTCATGTATACAAGGCGAGCACTCTTGCCACTAGGCCGTATCCCCAGCCCAGTTATGCGCGTTTACGACTGGATTTCAAGTCCTCACCGTGAGGATGAGTCTGTGGGGCCCCGCACGGGACGCAGATCTGAGGACGTGCAGCTCTGCTTGCTTCCTCTGTCGGTTGGAGTTGGTTTAAGCCCCATTCTTCTCCTAAGAATTTCATGGAAAAGGTAACAACGGCATTTGGATTCCATTTCTCCTGCCCCTTCAGACGTCCCTAAATTAAGACTTGGGCTCCAGAGAACGTCTCAATCTTCCCCTTGGGCACCCAGGTACCCAGGGGTGGGGGTGGGGGTGGGGTGGGGGAGGGGCAGCTTCTGCCCGAAAGCAGCTGTGAGCAACTCCTAATTAGACAGATAACTTTGTGGTCGGTAAAACTAGGAAACGGAGGCGCCGGCTAAATTAAGAGAAGAAGGGCAGAGGAATTCATTCTGCGAAATGGAATGCCCCACTGCTTTATGACTATTACTGTTGTAAGGTTTTACATTTAAGTACCTGAGGTTTAAAATTAAACGTCTAATATAATTTGCCGTTGCTAACATGAGGCCCGCATCCGCCCCGAGAGGAAATCCAGACAGCTCCGTTGAGGGTTTCAAATGGCCGTCTCCCGGCTTGCGGAGGGACCGCCGGGCCTGCACCCCTCCCCGGATAAGCTTCCCCGCGCTGCTCCGCGTAATTTCTTAAATCCAGAGCATATTCATCCCGTGCTTCTGCATTGAAAAAAGCCTGTTCCAGTAGTATATGAAAAATTAATTTTTTTACATTTTTTTTCTCACTCTCCTAAGTGTTTGACAGAAGTAATTTTTGCAGCAAGGGAGAATAAAAGCTGGTGGCTATAAATCCCTGTCCTGGAACCTCTTGTGTAGATTCTTTATGGACTCAGAATTGATCTACATGTCAGCTCCTGTTGTGGTTTGAACTGTTTATCACGGTAATGGCAGGAGTGAGCCCTCGAACGCCAACTTATAACCCTGGGTAAAAGAAATTGGTGTTTGCAGTCAATGCAGGGGCAGCTTAGCGTTATTGATAGATTCAGAACAATTATCTCTGCAACAACTATTGGCCCAGGGTTTTCTTGAATCTTATTGGATGCCTGTAATTTTTTGTGGTGGTGGTGGTGGTGGTTAATCGGTTTCTCCGCAGGTAATTTTTTCCGGAAGCGTTAGCGTTTCTGTGGAGAGCCAGGGGACGGGAAAGGGCGGTCATCGCCCAAGTTCTTGTCATCGCTCGATTCAAAACAAGGTGTGGTTTAAAATGCGTCGTCCCCGGTCACGAGCCTGCTTTCCTAAGTGCCTGGGCCAGCCTGACCCCTCCCCCCACCCCACCCCCCTGCCAGCCGCAGCCTTGGCTGACCCCCCACACACACACACATTTCTCCACCCGCCTCCCCCACATTTCTCCACCCGCCTCCTAACTGTCAGGTTGTTCTGATAGCTCCACCCCGTTCCCGATTGCTTCGCTCCAACAGTTTATCTTCTGCCACGCTGCCTGGCCATCACTGTTAATACTGCATCTCTCCACCTGACGCTCCGGGCCTCCGCCAGGGCTGCTCGGCTCTGTCAGGGTGGAGCACAGACGCCCAGTGCATCTGGTCCACATGGGAGAGGTGCCTGGCGTGCGTGTGTGTGTGTGTGTGTGTGTGTGTGTGTGTGCGTGTGTGCGCGCATGCACAAGCTCCTGCCCTTGTGTATGCGTCTCCCAGCATGTGTGCTTTGGTCTCTGCTTCCTTCTAACTAGTCAGAAACCGGTTCTAACAGGTGATGTTGGGTTTTCCCACTGGGATCTGAGGTTCTTAGACGGATCCTGAATTGGAAGCACTTGAGTGTTTTGCCACTTTTGTTGTCGTTGTTGTTGCTCAGGGTCTGTGCTCAGGGCTTCGTGTTTGTTAGGCAGGAAGTGTACCCCTGAACCCTGCCTGTTACCCTTTTTTGCACACAGTGGTTGTTTTTGAGATAGGGTCTCTGTGTCTGTCAGGGAACAGGGACATACATTCATGCCTGAGCTGTGATCTGCCGGCTCTAAGATTCCTGTATCAACGGAAGGACAGTCACATGGCACCGTGCCCGGCTCCCGGTGGACAAGGGGTCTCAAGAGCTTATCTGGACCCTCCCAATCTCAGTTTCCAAGTAGCTAGGATCCTGGGTGTGAGCCATGCACATCTGGCACGCGGGCAGGTTTTGTTTTGTTTTTTGGTCCTGTTGGGATTTGAACTAAGGGCTTTACACTTGCTTGGCAAGTGCTTTTCGCTTGAGGCATTTTTGCTGACTTTAACATTTTTTCCTGTTGTGAAGATGTTTTGCACAACTGTTTTAACCCTGGAAGTTAGCGAGAGGAGTCTCGCCTCCCTAGTACTTGGTTTGATTTGTCCTCTCCCCACCAGACCCAACCCAGAAGGCTCAGCAGCCAGCAGGTCACCGTTTGTAGGCAGCGCCCTGTACCTCCAGCCCAGTGACGCGGGGTCAGAACATCACTGGGTGGTTGAAGTTGGAACCGTTTTTTCCCTCCTTGGGTACTGTGCTGACAATTCTAGTGCTTGACCAGCAGGTGGTGATAGTGTGACACCCTTGCATTCTGACCAAAAGGCCCAATTTGTTGGAGGATTATCATTGAGGGGAAGAGCTTTACCAGGCATTCGCTGCCCTGGTCTTCACAGGCCTCGCCTCTAAGTTCATTTTTTGGTGATAACCGGTACGAAAAGCTGAACGCTTAGAAACCACCTTCTTTAATAATTAGCCAAAATTCCACCCTCCTGCCCCAGGTCTTTCTGATCTCAGAGCTTAGTTTTTTCAAAGGAAGAGCGAATGCTCAGAACTAAAACATTGTGCCATAAAAGTTATTTGTCTTTTCAGAGCGCTTGCTTTTTCAGGCAACGCCTGATCGTGCAGGTGTACATTTCTCGTCTTGCTGATCCTGCTCTTCCCTTCATCAATTCCTTCCAAAGCTGGCTGCCATTCACGAGCCATCCCCCGGGGCTCTTCATCGACCTTCAGCTTAGCTTGGTGTTAAAGGGCCCCTGGGCTCTCATCTCTCAAAGCTGGGCAGTCCTGGCTCCCCCGCTAGGGGTCTGCTCTGTTCACCAGGCTAGGCGGCCTAATTGAAAGGCTGACCCGGGCTCCCCTCTCTGCAGAGCCTGCCTTCCTGTCTCTGCATGTGGCCCGGGAGAAGGCAGAAGCTTCCCGGGGTAATGGACCACAGGGGGGAAAGGTGGATTTTTTTTTCCCCTCCTGATCAGAACACCGCAACTTTGTACTTTGTCTCCTGGGTTCCTTCCCATTGGCTGTTTCCGGCGGTGGCTGTTGACCTAGAAGAGATGGGCCTGTCACACGCTGCCCCAATTACCAGAATAGGGAGCCGAGACCGCCACGCCCAGGGGCCACTCCGGGTAGAGAAGACACTGTGGTTTCAGCACCAGCCCCCAGGGGTGAGCAAGCAGAGTTCACTCTGTATCCCGGGACATTATTTTTTGTTGTTGTCACAGTGAGGCCTGCGGACCTGGTTCCTCAAATCCTGTTGGGTAGAAGCCAGGGGTGCCCGTGCCTACTCCGGCCCAGCAAGCCAGTGGTGCGAATAGCGGCACGGGGACGCTGACACTTGGAGAGAGGCCCTGGGTGCATGTCGTCCGCATGAGTGAGCCTTCTCCTCCCCTCGGCCACCCCTGTGCTCTCTCCCTACCAAGCCAGGCCAGCCTGCTGGGCTCCCTTTGGCGTTCACAGTTCAAGAACAGCATGGGCAAGTTGGGTGGAATCCTGAGCCGAAGGCCTTGAGGCAGGGCAGGCCTGAGCGGAGGGAGGGAGGGAGGGAGGGAGGGAGGGAGGGAGGGAGGGAGGGAGGGAGGGAGGGCAGGGGGCCGAGGCTCCCGGAAGGGTTGCTGAACGGCTGCACATTTCACTTTCAAGGGTATTTGTTCAAATACCCATGTCCCCAAGTGGAAAGAAAACTTGAAACCCCTTTTGTCATTGCAACTTTAGGATGTCCGTGATATCGTGTGTCCTTTTTTTAAATTAACTAATTTATTTATTGTCAAAGTAATGTACAGAGGGGCTACAGTTTCATACGTAAGGCAGTGAGTACCTATCTTATCCAACTTGTTTCCTCCTCCTTCGTTTTTCTCCCCCCTCCCCGGTTCTCTCACCACCCTCCCCCAAATCTACAGTTGTTTTACAGCATATTGTCTTGTAAGTGTCGCTGGTACAGTGGTTCGCCTTTTGCCCTTCGTCTCTCCATTTTGGTGTTCCCCTTCCCTAGTTCTGATACACGTACATATAATACCTAGTGTACCAAAGTCAGTTACAATGACATCAGGGTAAAACCATGGGGAAGAAAGACAAAAGAAAAAGGCATAATTTCATAGGGTACATTGAAAATAGCAGCAACAAAGATAAACCACTTATTTCTGAATCTTGTAGTTAATTTTACTTAGGATCATCTTATGTGATCACGTGTACATTGCTATTGAGCTACTGTGCTCCTCTGCTAGGACTATCCTAGACAAGTACTGATTGTTTCCAATGAATGAAACCAGACTTTATTTCTTTGGGTCTGGCTCACTTCACTTAGTATGATTTTTTTTTCCAAATTCTTCCATTTCCTCATGAATGGGGCCAAATCATTCTTTCTAATAGAAGCATAGAATTCCATTGTGTATATGTACCACATTTTCCTGATCCACTCATCTACTGAGAGGCATCTGGGTTGGTTCCATATTTAAGTGCTGGTAAATTGTGCTGCGATGAACATAGTTGTGCTGGTGGCTTTAGTGTGATCTTGCTTGTAATCTTTTGGGTAGATGCCCAGAAGTGGGGCTGCTGGGTCATAAGGGAGCTCTATGTTTAGCCTTTTGAGGAACCTCCATACTGATTTCCAGAGTGGTTGAACAAGTTTACACCCCCACCAACAGTGTAGTAGGGTTCCCTTTTGGCTACATCCCCTCCAGCATCTGTTATTAGTTTTCTTGATAAAGGACATTCTTACTGGGGTGAGGTGGAATCTCAGTGTTGTTTTTATTTGCATTTCTTTTATGGCCAGAGATGTTGAGCATTTCTTCATGTGTCTCTTGGCCGTTCTCATTTCCCCTTCAGAGAAGTCTCTCTTTAAGTCTTTAGCCCATTTGTTGAGGGGGCGCGCAGTTGTTTCTTTGAGGATTTATTTTGGGGGAATCTAATTTTTTTAGTTCTAAGTATATTCTAGATATGAGGCCCTCAGACTGGGAGAAGATCTTCACAGGCCACCCAGCAGACAAGGGCCTCATTGTGTGTCTTGAAGCCATGACGTCCCGTTGTCCTTTGGTAGCTCTCTTTGGCCAGCTAAATATTCACCTGGACTTGTGTGGTCTGCTCAGTACTCAGCCTGGGAACCCAGCCGTTTGCTTATCCTCACTTTTGCTACTGTCTAGCAACACTGTCATCTGCCAGCATGAAAAGGTTGAATCTTTTCCAAGCCCTCCCCTGTGGTTCCCACCTGAGAATTTCTAAACATTACGAAGGGAAAGACCCAAAGGACTCGATTTTAAAAAGTCACGTGGTAAGAAAGGACTAGCCAATAATCTGGTACCCACAGATCACATCTGTAAACCTAGCCGCTCAGTAGGATGTCGGTTCTAGGCCAGCCCAAACTGAGATTTCAACTGCAGTTAACCAGCAAAAGACTGGGCAGGAGGCGTGGCTCAGGTGACAAGAGTGTCAAGCCTGAGCAAGAAAACTGAGCAAGAGCCCTAGGCCTTGTTCATGCCCAGGTACCAAGGAGGGGGGGGGGGCGCGGACAGGGAGAGAGAGAGAGGGAGGGAGGGAGAGAGAGAGTCATTGTGAGACAGTGAGGAGGAACTAGAGAGAGGATAGATGACAGCTTTTCAACTCCAGCCAGGGCCAGACTCAAACCTTCTGCTCATTTGCTCCATTACTGCTTGTTTCTTTTGGTTTTTGTAGCCCTAATACTTTTTCACTGAACCTAGCTTATATTATTAGATCATTGCTTTACTCTCTGACAGATAAGATTATTAGCAGAAAGTGATATTAATATTAATTACACAATGATATTAAAATTTTTATATCACACAGAAGCAGATGGTTATTTCAAATAACTTAAGATTTTATGTGAAGAAGCATTTTAAACATAGTTATAAATGCTATTTTAATTGCTACATTATTTCTACAGTGGGATTTTTTAAAATCTAACTGCATTTGCAGGGGAGTGTTTTTATGTGTATCTCAGATTCTTCGAATGTGACTTAGTTGCAGGAAAACAGTTATAATTACATGGGAAATGCTGAATGATGGGAGGACTTGGAGATTCCAATGAGCACATCACGTCATTGTCAGCGCTGGTCATTTCGTGTGGTTGTAGTGGAAGATTGCAGCTCTGGCGTGGCAGCTGCAGTCTGAGGAATTTGTCAACTTTGACAGCCATCCCCGGTGTCTTCTTGTAATGTTTCATGGTGCTGATCAGTTATCAGCACCTATGCCAGCTTCAGATTGCGATCCTCGGGTCTCAGCCTCCAGAGTAGCTGGGGTTACAGGAGGCGCGAGCCCCCAACACTGAGCTTGAACTCCGCAGTTTTAACTGAGATGAGCTTTCTTGTTTAGAAACATTTTTTTACTTAGCGCGGAATTGGCAAACACAGGCACATCTTGAGCCTCAAGAACATGAACTTAATTCCTCAAGGCCGGAATCTGCAATTTCACCCGCTCGTTTACCCTCGATGGCATCCGCCATGCCCACCGCGAAAGCAGCAGCTCCACTCGCTCCCCGAAGGGCCCCTCTGTTTCCCTCTGGTGCCAAGGCGGTGCGGAGAGCCTGCCCTGTAGAGAAGCCCCTTGGGGAAGGGCCTTTCAAGCCACAGGACTCCCAAAAAGGAAGGATCTAGCGATATGCTAAAGTTCTGCCGTACCCGGAAACAGCCCCCGCGCCGCAAACAACCTATTTGGCTCTGTACCAAACAGGTTGGCAACTGGCCGACTCCTGGGAGGGAATCAGATTCAGATCTGCTTCCTGTGTCGTAACTTGGAAAGCTGTCGGTGTGGAATCAGGCGTCGCTGCCCTGGGCCAGCCTGGGGGTTCCCTTGGGTGGGGGTTCCCTTGGGTGGGGTTCCCTTGGGTGGGGTTCCCTTGGGTGGGGTTCCCTTGGGTGGGGTTCCCTTGGGTGGAGGTTCCCTTGGGTGGGGTTCCCTTGGGTGGAGGTTCCCTTGGGTGGGGTTCCCTTGGGTGGAGGTTCCCTTGGGTGGGGGTTCCCTTGGGTGGGGGTTCCCTTGGGTGGGGTTCCCTTGGGTGGGGTTCCCTTGGGTGGGGTTCCCTTGTGTGGCCCCACACCTCTCACTTTCCAGGCCCCGCCTCTCACCCCAGGGTCTGTGGTTGGTAACCTTTCCATGCGTTAGCTTCCCCTCACTGAGATAAAACACCTTACGCAAATCCACTTACAAGGAGGAAAGGCTTGTTCTGGCTCACAGTTTTGGCGGTTTCAGCCGGTGGCTGGTCGGGCCTGTGGCAAGGCCGACCATGGTGAACACGAAGCACCCGCACTTGCGCGGTCACCCCGCATCTTTGCGATGAGCGCATGGTGACCTTTCCGTTCCGGCTCTGATTGTCCGCCTGGAGGAGGGCCTCCCGGCCGCCCCGCCCTCCCCCCTGCTGCCCGCCGGCTGGGCTTGGACACCGAGGCGGAGGCGGGCTTCGCCGAGGCTGGTTCGCCTGTTGGGTTCGGGTTGTGGTGCTGGTGCCTGGGCTTGAGCTCGGCGCCTGGGCGTTGGCTGCGGCTTCCTCGCTCAGGGCGCATGTCCCAGCCCTGCCGCTGACTGGCTGGCGTCTCACGGGCGTGGCTGCCTAAGGTAGCTTCAAACACCGATCCTCCACCCTCAGCCCCTTGAGCCGCGAGGTGCCATGCTTGTGTACACTGCCCAATGTGCCGTCCAAGAGCCGAGCCCCCGAGTACACACCGCTGCTGCCGTCTTCCTGCCCCCACACACGAGAGTGGAGCCTGCGAGAAGAGAAGATGTCCCTCGCGAAAAGAAGATGGCGGTGGAGCCGCGCTCAGCCGAGGGAACCGGAAAACCGGAGCTCCTGACACCGCCTGTCCCCCCGCGCCGTCCCCCGCGCCGCGCCCCGCTGGCCTTCCTGCACAGCTGGACACAGCTGCCGCGCCCTCCAAGAGCGTGGGGCTGTGTGGACGTGCCTCGTGGTCTCCACTCGTGCCCCCCGCCACGGGGAGCCCGTGAGCCCCCAGCTCCTCCTCCTTCCATTCTCCACTGCTCCTCTTAACACAACAGCGGAAGAGGACGAGCTGGCCTGGCTGCACCCGCGCCCGGCAGACGCCAGCGGCGTGTCCTCAGCGTGGGGACCCCGCCCATCCACGGCCAGCCGCCTTCCGAGGGTCAGAGTCCCCAGCCGTCCGGGATCGCCGTCCGGGAGGCTCCCGGGACGCCGTGGCGGAACGCCTCTCGTTCCTTCCTTTCCCGTGACCGGGGCAGGAGACGCGGCGACCGAGTCTCCCCGGAGCCCTGGGCTGCCCGCCAGCAGGTGGAGTGGGTGCACGTGGGATGGGAAGCGCCCCCTGCCCAGACCCCCCACCCCCTCCAGCCCGCCACGGGCTCCTGCAGCTCCGCCGGGCCGCCCCCTCCCTCGGCGAGCCACGAGACCCCAGCGCTGGGCAGGACCAGCGGCGGATAGCAGCCGTGTCGCCTGAAGGCCCGGGCAGGCCAGGCTGGAAGGGCGGGGCCGTGTCCTAGGGACACGTGGGAGGAAGGAGGGGAGCGCACCAGTGAGGCTGGGGGGGGCAGGGGCTGTTGCTTTTCACCTCCCCCCTCCCCCAGAGTCAGAAATGAAAGGCAGCGGGGTGGGGGGGGAAGGAGAAGGAGGTCTCCTTTGATGGACGGCGATGGCAGCGCCCACTCCTGCGGCCCCCCCCCCCACCTCCCCTCAGCCACAGGGGGCTGGGGCTCTGCTTAAGGAAAAGGAGAAAAATGTCAGTCATCATGTTTAGGAACACAGCCTTCCCTTTCGTTTTATTCTAAAGCAATCTTCCCCCAAAGACCAGCCGCAGTCTCTGGCGGAACTGTATCGACGAAAATCCTAGCCATGAGGAAGAAAGGACTTAAACTCCAGGCAAATCCAACCCAAGATGGCAGAACATTTCCCACAAAACCCAGGTTCCAAAACCGGGAGGAATCAATCCGGTAGGCCTCTGTGGAGCCATGGATTTCAGTTGTTTCTGTTTTTTAAAGGATAACAGAATAGTAAATCTAATCTTAGTTGGTTGGCTTCTTTTCATACTTTCTTTTTTCCTGTTTTCCTGGGAATTGAACCCAGAGCCTTCTATGTGTCGAGTGATCTACCACTGAGCTGTACCCAATCCTAATCTTAGTCTGTAAACATCATTGCTAATTCTAAAGGTGATGAGCTGACTTCTGGCTGCTAGTATTACTAGACTGTTGTAAAAGGCCACACTTCATAAGAACTGAGAGAAGGAAGGCCCTCGTCCAGCCCGCGGTGTGCAGACAGCCGCGTGTCTCCTCGGAGGCTGTGGTGGGGGCCCCCCTTGGGGGAGGCCGTGGTGGGAGACGCTTTTCCCGGTGTTTCTTGACAGCGCTGCGGGTTGCCATGAGATCCGTCACACAGACACAACAATCCACAACTTCTGCCTTTCTCTGAACGCTTTGCCTTACCCAGAGCTCCTAGAATCTGAACCAGTCAGTGTATTCTGTGCTTGCGGAAATGATCTCAAGGCGGGAGGAGCCGTGTGTTCGCACCCGCCCTTCGCCCGGAGGCCACCTGCACAGGTCTCCTTTGTTTCAAGACAGTTCCAGGGGCCTCACGCTCGGCCTGGCGCGGAGGACAGGCAGGTCCAAGGACACCGGCTCGAGGGCTGCAGCCGCTCGCCTGTGGGGGCACGGTGGCCGGCGAGGTCAGCCTGCCGGCAGAGGTGAGGCTGGGCCTCCGCCTCGGCGTGGACGTGGAATGGGCGGCAGGTTCCTAAATCAGCAGGAGAAAGCCTGTTCTCGTCCCGGCTTGGCCAGGACATTATCTCATACGGTTAAAACCGAATCCTCAGAAAATAAACGGGGAGCTTTGTAAACACAAGGTTAAAAACAAACAAAGAAGTGGCACCGTGGCTCAAGTGGCAGAGCGCCAGCCTTGAAGAGCTCAGGGACAGCGCCAGGCCCAGAGTTCAAGTCCCCACACTTAAACTAGCCCAACCCTGGCAGTGTATGCCTGTAATCCTAGCTCCTCGGGACGCTGTTAAGGTCCATAAGATGCCATCTGCAAAATAAGCAGCAAAAAGCAAGAGTGGAGGTGTGGTTCAAATGGTAGCGCACCTGCCTTAACCAAGCCGAGTGAGCAAAAGACCTAGTACCAGCGAAAAGGACAAAAGGGGACTGTGCTGTTGAAAGGGTTATCCAGGCACCGACAAGTTGCTGTTGACACGGATTTTGTCGCGTCCATGTTGTTCCTGTCGCCGGGGCATCAGCCAGAGGCGTGAACAACCAGGACGGCGTGAGTGTGCGGGAGTTACGCAGCCCCTCTGGTGGTGGTTGTGTTGGCACAGAGGCCGGCCGGCCTCGCGCGCGCCCCCCCGCCGCGGCTCCAGGGGCGGGGTGAGAGGCAGGCGCCGCTCTGCGCGGCGTCCTTCTGTGGCCGGTGTAAACCTGCGCCACCGAAGGCCGGGCGTGGCGCGTCTCACCCCGTGACGCGTTCCATCCGCGTGTCCCCAGGACCGAGGATGGCGCCCGCCGCCCAGCGGCGCGGGGCGCTCGTGGGCACGCTGCTGGTGTGGCACACGCACCCACCCGTCCGTGAGCGTGTCCTCCCGGGCTTGGCACGCTGGGGCTGGGCGCCACCCTTGCCTTCCCAGAGCCGCGGCTGCCGGGCTCGGTGCGGCGGTGGAACCGGCGGCCCCGGCAGGCTGACGGAAAGGCGGGCGCGGAGTTCTCTCCCAGGGACGGCGCCCTCCTAGAGAGCCGCCTGACACCGGGTGCTGCCTGGGTCCTGTGCCGCCCCCCCCCCCCCCACAAAGGCCCGGGTGGGGCTCGGGCTTCCTCCGGAGCCAGGAGCTGGGGTCATTTCAGTTGCTTCTGTGAGGGGAGTCAGAAGAGGGGGGGTAGAGTTTGTAAATCAGCACTTGACTCCTTTCAAAGAAAAGGAAAAGGAAACGGATGTCTTCACACGTAGCCAAAGGGCGCACACGGTGCCCCGGGGAAAGGAAGAAACGATTTGTCATCATAACTCGTTGGTAATTTGTTCTCCAGAGGCTCGAACTGTAGAGTCGTAGGTAGATTTTTCAGCTGGCAGTTAAGTGACGGCGAGGACCCCTCGATCTCACAGTCCCGGCGCATGGGGGGACCGGGTGTCTGCGTTCTGCCGTGTGGAAAGACTTTATTCATATTTAGTTCTTGGCGCTGCTTGGCACAGTCTTTTTACTGAGCACCTATTCTGCGCTTGGTGCCTTCTCAATGTTGGTCAGACCTAAAGAAAAGGATAAAAAGAAGAGAGAAGGGGAGGAGCTAGATGCCAGTAGCTCTCGCCCGGAACCCCAGCTGCTCAGGAGCCTGCGATCCAGGGGCCAGCCCGGGCAGAGACGTCCACAAGACCTCATCTTCAAAGTAACCCGCAACAAAAGCCGAGCCAGAGGCATGGCTCGAGCGGTAGGGTGCCCGCGAGCCGAAGGAGTGCGAGGCCGAGACCCCGTGCCCCACCACGCCTGTGCTCGGCTCCGCTGTGTGCCGCACGCTCCTCCCGTCCGACCGTCCAGCCGTCTGGCTGACGCGGGGCCCTGTGGACGCTGCATCTCCTTGGGCAGCTCTCACCCTGGCCCGGACGGGACGGGCGGCGATGGGGGCGGGGCGGGGCGGGGCCGCTCTCCACCCCCTCCCTGCGGCCCTGCTGTGTGACGGCCTGGGCTTGGCTCCCCCGTGCACGGCTGGAGATGGAAGCACAGAACTTCAGGATGTCACCCCGCAGCCCACACTCGGAGTCCCTCAGAGGGGGCTATCCTGGAGCCCAGGGCTTTTGGAAACTGCTCCAAATAACGAAAATATACAGAGCTGTTGATTTATGGAATCTCTCGAGCGGGGAGGAAATAACGATGCCAACCAAGGCAATGTCCGCTCTTTCAGGTCTGTCTGAAAAAGGAAAAATGAATGCCTTACTCTCCCGTGACACTGAGCCCTGGACCCACGGGAAGATGTGTCACCACCTAATTGCCTCCCACTTCTGTATGGCAGGCGGGCTTAGAGCTGGGGGCCCCCCCCCTCCCGCTTCTCCAGGCCGTGAGAGCCAGCCGGGGTGGGCGCGTCTCCATAGGCCGAGCGGAGAACCAGGGTGTGGAGGACCCGGGCCAGCCCCCATGTGGACTGGCCGGCTTGCTCAGGCCTTCCGGCCCCAGACGGGCCCCCCGCCTGGCTCCCGTGACTCTCCTCAGAAACAGCGAAGCCTCCAAAAGCGAGAGACGGATGTTATCAAAGAGCAACCCTCCATCTAATTAGTTTCTGGAATTTTCTGCTTGATATGCTCAGTTTCTTCCCAGCCTGTTTGGCCGGTGCAGCCCTCCACGGGAAACAGAATCCCTTTGTAATCCAGCAGCCGCAAGCACCAAGCTTGAGCGCTGGCCGTGGCTGATTATGGGGGGGATAAAAGAGATAAATCTGTGGAGAGAAGAAGTCTCTTGAGATGATTTCATTTCCGCCTAACAGGACCACTTTGCGTTTTTCACAGCACATCAGATTAATTTAAACTCGGTACCAGCCTGCATCCAGCCTGCGAAAAATCAGCTAGGTGATATTTAGCCCTGGACGGCGGAGCCCTGACTTGCATGCTCAAGAGCTCCTGCCCCGGCTTCTCCAGACGTCCGCCCCTGCCCGCGTCTCCTCCCCAACACGGAGGACGGGCGGCCCTGAGGGGCCGCTGGGAAGCCCGGCGTGTCGGACGAGGAAGAGGAGAGCCACGGGAGCCGTGGGAGGAATGAGCGGCGCTGTCCCGCCCCACACGTGGGCTCTGCCGTGGGAAACGCAGTGGGCGGTGACGGGGGGAGGGGAGGGGGGAGGGGGCTCTCACAGAAGCACCAGACCCAGCCCCCCCCCAGCCCCATGGTTCAAGGCTCCCCTGCGCATTCATTGTCACTGAGAAGTGGATGTCCTCCTCCTCCTCATCTAACCACCGGGTAGTATTTAACGCTGTGGCCTCCGTGGTTGACTCCTTTATGTAGACAGAGAAGCAGCTTTATTTGGATGAGATCTGTATGACGTGCACTCCACTCGACGAACATGAGTCGGTGGTCCTTAGCACGCTCCCACGGGGAGGCGGTGGTGGTGGTGTTTTTATACCACCTCAGTGGAGGAACGGGGGACCCCCCAATTAGTGACCAGAACGTTCCTTATATATATGTGTGTGTGTGTGTGTGTGTATATATATATATTAAAAAGGGCCTTATAAACACAGTTCGGTACTGAAGGACTACATCTCAATGAAGAGTAGTAGAGTTCCTAAATTCCAACCGATGTGGCTTAGTTCACAGAGATTCCTTGGTGCAAATTGGAAATGGCCCGAGAAGGACATGCTTCTGGCCCGCGTTTTCCTCCGCCCCGGCCCCTCCTATTGTGCGCCTTTCCTCCCCATTTTTAGAACTCAGTCTAACGCTGTGTTGTCTTTTCCTTTCTCCCCACACCTGTCATCTTCCCGGGCCCCCTGCGGTGCCCCTGCTGCCCCTTCTGACATTGTGTACCCCTGCGCGAGCGGCAAAGGGAAGCACACAATAATGCCAGTCTCTGAAACATCTTCAGAGATGGGGATGAAGTCCGCCTCCTCCCGCGGGCCGCGCGCTCCAAAGCCCCGCGCGCGCGGGGGCCGGGGTTTGAACTTGACTTCACACTCACCTTTCAACAGGGCCCCGGGATGTTGTGCTTTCCTCCGATGGCAAAGGTGGCCTCTTCTTTATTTACCAGCCTCCACATCTCTCTGAGCTCGCTTCACACAGAACAGAGCCCTTATTAAAGATCCAAATTACCTTCCTCTCGTGGGCCTTGGATCAAAGCAAGGCCGCTTTAATTTCCTAGTTCCCACAATGACTTCCCTGGCGCTCACGGAAAGCCCTTAAGCCCTCGCCGGGCTCCCCACCACCGCCAGTGTGTGTCCCTGTCTCTCGTAATTCGGGATTCTTCGATCCCCCCCCCCCAAAAGGGAGTGGGAGACGCGGTCCGAGAGCCTCCCGTCCTCTTCCGGCGCCCGTTGTCTTTTCATTCTTGTTCCTGCGGTTGCACACTTCTCGGGAACGGCGTCTGGTGTCTTTCCAGAGTAGCCAGCCAGTCCATCAAGAGCCGTGGGCCACGCCTCCGGTGTGCGGTCACTCCCGGGAGCAAGGTCTTGATGTCCTTCCCCCAAGCCACGCCCCTGAGGAGGCGCGGCCAGAGAGGGGCCTGGGCGGGGGGGGACAGATTCCGGGGGCCCTGGGAGATGCGTGGTCTGGAGGTCCGGTGGCGGTGGCTGGCGCCCCCCCACTGGTGGCTCTCCCATGTTCAGGGGGACCCTCCTTGCAACACCTCTGCGGTGGAATCGGCCTGAACCCCCCGGGGGGGGGGCGTGGGAACCGGAGGGTGGAGCCCCGCTTGCGACTCACCCCCCCACCCCCAGGTGAGAAACCTCAGCACACCTGGTGACGGCCCCCACCCAGGCCAGAGCCCCGCCACAGTTCATCACACCGCGGCCCGACTAATGATCGGCTGGGCAGATAATCGGAGGAGAGTTAATTGTAAGGTTCGATATGGCATCTTGTCAGCAGAGATAAGTTGTCACGTTTTCCACTTGAGCTGAAACTAAATGATTGTAAAATAAGTTATGAGTGTCCTTGGGCCTGTCTGCCGGAATGATAGCTAAGAATACATTCCTGGCCCATCCGTCTCGAGCGGGCTGCTTGATATTTATGTGAGCAGAATGTTATTTTATTCTCCCTCTAGTCATGCTTGTCAGCGCTCCCCGTGAAAAGTGAAAATGCCTCTTTGACTCATACTTCACCTACCGAAGCTCAGAGAGACCGCAGATTGTGTCCATTATTGCTCCTCTCCTGTATTTGGGGGGGGGGGGGTGTGCGTTGAACGTTGATGCCTGATTGGGAAGAACTAACGGCTGGCGCGGGGTGTAGAGCGCGGCCGGTCCCTCCCAGACCCCGCGTCGATGGGGCGCGATGGCACACCTGCTTCTTTAACGGGGCGGGCCTCGCTCCTCTCCGCGTCCCCCTTCCCGGCCCCGTCGAATGCCGGGTGGTCCCACTGCTGACGACCGATACGGAATGAAACGCCGGCTTCCCGGGCTGGCCCTCGCCCCCCTGCGGGGGAGCTGGGGGGACCCCGTCGGCCGGAGGGGCGGCGGGACACCCCGCCCGCCGTGGCTGCCCTTGTTTTAGACGTGTTTCTGGGGGGGTCTTGCAGTCTGAGAGCCGGGGCGTGGGTATACCCACACACACGCACCGGCGTGGAAGGCAGGTGGCGGGGACACGCGGCCTGAGGCCCGCCTCCCTCCCCCTCTCCCCACGACTTCCCGCCAGCTCGTCCTCCCCACAGCCCGCCCGCCGCTCCCGACGTCTTCGTCCTCAGCCAGCATCCCCTTGTGAGCCGGACCCGCTCCCTCCTGCTCCCCCGTGCACAGCTCCGGTGCTGGGCCGCCCTCCCCCCGCCCGGCCAGCACCCGTCTCTCGACGGCCACGGCGCCGCTGTCGTGCCCCCGTCACCAGTGTGGGCGCAGATGGGGAGACGGGGGCCCCCCCCTCCACAACGCCCCGGTTCCCCCCTCAGCTCCAGTCTCCGGGCCCACCCGGGGGTCCGTGGCCACAGCCGCAACAAACCAGGGGATCCCGGGATGGCAGGACGCGGGCCGACCCGGACCCCAAACACCGGCCTCGCCGTCGGCCGCTGTTGAGATTCCCGCATGTGCATTCCCCCCGCGACAGCCCGCGGCGGCGGCGTGGCCGTACCCGTGTCTCCCCTCCAGAGACCAGGCAGGCACCCGTCCTTCCCCTTCCCCCTCTCTTCTCCTCTCCCCGCCTCTCCCCAAAGCAGCAGCTTCACCGGCTCGTGGGGTTCGTCTCCTGGGCGCCGAGGAGTCCCGTGGCCATCCTGGTGTGCACGTGCAGTCCACCCTCGCGTCCCGCCCCCTCCAGCCACGTAGCCACAGCATTGGCCTGCGGGCTGGGGCCCTGGTTCCTGTGCCAGTGGGGGCCCCGAGGAAAACAGTCTGTTCTCGAGTGTATTGAGCAAGAAGCTGGGGGGTTGGTATGTTTGCTTTAGTCCTTGGGACCCTGCTTGTGGGATGAGTTCCTTCCTCTTGGCTCGTGGGGACCGGAGTTCATCTCTGTCGGCTCACGGGGATGACAGAGGTTCCTCTCCACTGGCTTCTTGATCCTGGGCAGCAGCCGAGCAGCGGAGCCCGCTCGGGATGTATGGGGTCTGCGTGAGGGAGACGCCGTCTGTCAACAGATGTCAGTCGTGACCTTTGATCTTGGCCGAAACGTAGGTTCTCAGCAGTTGGAAGCACACAGGACAGTGGCCTGACTCCCGAGCACGTGTGGGTGGTTTCCAGACTAAGGGCTGAGCTGGCGGCTCGGCTCTGTGACGTAGCAGGGGGCGGGTTGTCCCCTGCCTTCAGGGGGCGTCTAATAAAACGTCACATCCCCCTGGCAAAGAGGGGTCATGACGGCCCCGCGTCCGTGCGGCCGACGCGACGGCCAGAGATAACACGTCATCACCGCGCCGAAGGAACCACCACGCCAGTGAGGCCGGAGGCCAGGCCGGGCCGCCCACAGCCCCGTCTCCGGACTCCGGGCTTCCGGGCTCCCCTCCCGTGAGGCCGGTCTGTGGAGCACGCCCTGTGGGGACCGGCTTCGGGGGCCTCAGCGGCCGGAGGGAGGGCAGGGAGGTACGAGGTGCCCCCCACACACACACACCTGGGTGGGGCTAGGAGGCCGAAGGCGCTGGCGCCAGAGGGTGGACTTGGGGGCCACAGGAGGCTGAGCGATCTCAGGCACGGGGGCTCCGTGCCTCCCGCGGCGTCCCACGTGGCATCGTGGGTGTGGTGAGGAGGGGCGAGGGCGGAGGGGGGGAGGTGGGGGAGGGGCCAGGTGGGGGAGGGGACCGCCGTCCGGCCGGGGAGGAAGCTCGGGACAGCTCCCCAGTCCCGGGCAGAAAGCCGCCCACGTGGGTGGGGCCCTCCCGCGCAGGGCCTTGGCCGCCCCGGCGAGGCGACGCTGTCCTGGGCCGCCGGGCCGCCGCGGGAGCGCCCCACCTCTCCTGGCCCTCATGCTGGAGCACGCGCGGCTGTGGCCTGTGGTCTCTCTGGGCTCCGGTGTCTGAAAGCGCGTCTCTGACCTGTAATCCGAGCCACGCCAAAGGCTGGGATGAGGACTGCAGTCGCCACACGGGAGGGAGAGGCCGTCCGTCGCCTCCGATTAGAGCTGAAGCTGCGCTGGGGTGGCGCACGGCCTCGGCCGCCAGCACCGGGTCTCGGGGGGGTCCCCGGGGGCCGTGCCCAGAAGGCCCCGGAGGCCTGGAGGGGCCCCCGCGGGTGGGTGTGCCGGGGTGGGCCAGGAGGCCGGGGCGGGCTCAGGATATGCGTCACGTGACGCGGGGCGGGCAGACGGAACGAGGCCTCGCCCTCCCCGTGGGTGGGGCGTAGACACCGCTGTGCCGTGGGCGAAGTCCCCCCCACTGCACAGGCGTGCCGGCTCGGGCGGGGGGAGTAGGGGGGGAGCAAGGCGATGGCGGGTGGCCAGCCGCGGGGGCCCCGCGCTCGGCAGAGGTCCTGAAGGGGGGTTCTCGGCGGCGGCTCCCCGCACCTGGCCGGGACCCCCGGGGAAGGCAGCAGCTAATCCAGGAGACCTGGGAGGCCACTCCCCGAGAGCACACACGCCCCACCTGCCCGCTGGTGGACCCCCCATTCGTTCCCGACGGGCTGGTGCTCCTTTGGCCTTCTCTCTGGTAAAGATGACCGTCAGTAGGAAAGCAAGCCGGTGGCTCAGGTCTCAGCTACGTGGGAGGCAGCGGTCACAGGATCGAGGGTGGATTCTAGCCAGGGCAAAACATTCGGCAAAGTCCGACTCAACCAACAAAAAGCTGGGCCTGGTGGCATGCATCTGTCATCCCAGCTTTTCATCAGAGGATCATGGCCTACCTAGATATAAACAGGAGACCTTATTTGGAAAACAACAGGAACAAAAAGATCTAGAGGCATGCATGGTTCAAGTGGCACAGCACCTGAGTAGCAAGCCCAAGGCCCTGAGTTCAAATCCCAGTACTGCCAAGTATACATATATAAAGAAATAGTAGGCAGAGGATATGGCCTAGTGGCAAGAGCGCTTGCCTCGTATACTTGAAGCTCTGGGTTCAATTCCCCAGCACCACATATACAGAAAATGGCCAGAAGGGGCGCTGTGGCTCAAGTGGCAGAGTGCTAGCCTTGAGCAAAGAGAAGCCAGGGACAGTGCTCAAGCCCTGAGTTCAAGCCCCAGGACTGGCCAAAAGAAAAAGGAATAGTAAGTGGAGAGTGTCGTGTATAGCGAATGTATTTCTTAACTAGTTCTCTGGCCTTTCTGAGTAGCCGTGAGGACTCCGCAGCCAGCCTGTCTGCCCTATCGGCCTCCTCCGTGAGCCGCTAACGTGTCCTATTTCTCTAATTATAAAAGGGAACGATGTTACGTTCCTACGTCGCGTCCCGGTCCTGCCCGACCGCGGAGAGGAGCGAGGGAGTCAGGGCGGCCTTGTTCTGCGCCCACGCAGGACCAACCCCACGCAGATGATGCCAGCGGATCCCTGATAAACACAAAGGAAGCGGGAAGCCTGGGCCACCGCTTTGCTCTTCCAGAGGCCCCGGGCGTCCGGTCCCGCAGCGCAGGGAACCGTCAGCTCCCGGCCGAGCCGAGCCCGGGGCCCCGCGGCCCGCCGCAGCCGCAGCCCTCGAGGGCTTCCGCCGAGCCCCCTTCCCCCGTGCTGACCTGTGCGTTCTCTTGCCTTTTCCGGTGCAGACACGGGGCTGGGGGACTCCGTGTGCTCCAGCCCAAGCATCTCCAGCAGCACCAGCCCCAAGCTCGACCCGCCCCCCTCCCCCCACGCCAACAGAAAGAAGCACCGCCGGAAGAAGAGCACCAGCAACTTCAAAGCCGACGGGCTGTCGGGCACCGCGGAAGGTGAGTCCTCCCGCCGGGCCGAGTGCCCGCCCGCCCGCCCTCCCGGCCCCGCCCACGAGCCCGGCCACCACGCGTGGGACGGGGACAGGGCTGTGACACCCCGAGGGCGAGATGGAAGGATGGCTCCCCGTCCCGCCCCTGACCGAGTCCCGCGGGCCTGCCCACCCGCGTCCACCCCCAGTCCACACAGAAAGGCCCAGGCACCCCCCAGCAGAGCCCTCCTTTCCCATGACACCGACATGGCCGACACCGTCTCCCCCCAGGGCCTCCCTGCCGCCATCCTTGTTTTTCCCTCTCGGGTTCTCCGGCGCTTTCTCGTCTGAGTGTCCACAACCGCGGGTTAGGGAGCGTGGCCCCGGGCGGGGTGTGCATCCGAGGCGGGGGGGGGGGGGGGGTCGTCCCGGGGCTCGTGGGGAGACTGGGCTCCAGACCCCCAGAGCTTGAAGCTGCTCGGCCGTCCTCCCGCCCCTCCTCCCGAGCTTCCCTGCCTAACGAGGTCAGCCAGCGAGGACGGGCCCCCCACCCTGGGAGGAAGGAGGCGTCCTCCGCGCCCATGACGGTGGCAAACGCGCGATGAGTCCCCCGCGGCCCTTCCTGTCGGGGGAGGTTCGGTTCCAGGGCCGGGCATTTGGTGAGACGCCAACCAAACTCCAGTCCGCCGAAGGGGCCACAGCCCACCCTGACGCCCAGAGGCTCCAAGCCAGGCCCGGAGGCAGCCCTGCCCGGGAGAACGGGAGGGCGCTGCCGTGGGTCTCCGTGCGCGTCCCGCCAGGGTCCTTGATGACGAAGCACAGCCCAGTGAGAACGCGTTTCCCAGCCCGTGCTAAGTAGACACCGTGCCCCCCGCCCTCTTGCTTCATCTCACGCGTGGCCCTCCGCCGTGGGGACTTTGAAGGCGCTGCGAGGCGGGTGTTGCCTGCCTCCCCTCCCACCGCCCCCCCCCCCCGCCCACAAGGTTCCCAGTGGCCCAGGCGGGGGGCCCGTGGCACGCGGGGCGGGGAGTCTCTGCCTGGCCGCAGCGCAGGCCCCGTGACCAGCAGGTGCCGGAGCCGACGCAAAGGCCCCACAGGAACAGCTCGGTGAGAGACTCACGGGCGCCGATGCGGGCCTGACAGGGGTGACGCGCACCCGCAAGTTCCGGGAGACATGCGGGGTGGGGGGGCTTCCTGCAGTCCTCAGTGACACCAAGGCCACCTGGGATTTTTCTCTGAGAAAAGCAAGCGGGTCTCTCCTGGAGCATGCGCTCGTCATTCCTGAGGCAGCTCTTTGGTTGCTGTTGGTGTCAGGCAGGCTGGCCTCGAACTCGCAGCCTCCGCCCCGGCCTCCTCG
Source organism: Perognathus longimembris pacificus (assembly GCF_023159225.1). Taxonomy (NCBI): domain Eukaryota; kingdom Metazoa; phylum Chordata; class Mammalia; order Rodentia; family Heteromyidae; genus Perognathus; species Perognathus longimembris. Next base: position 3,364,916 of record NC_063164.1, on the reverse strand, counting down.
GTGCTGGGAGGGCCCACGGCACCGCGCTCTGCGACCGTTTTGAAGTCCCGTCCCCGGAGTCGCTTTGGCTTGGACGTGCACAGTATTGTTGGCCGCGTGAAGGGTGTGGATTCCTCCACCGTGTGGCACCGCGGGGCCGCCCAGGCTCCCAGCAGGCGGCTTCGCCACCGTAACAGGCGCCTGGACTCCAGTCTCCTTGAGAGGAGGAAAAATGAAATCGTCCCGACCTCAGCGAACCCGGGGTCCTGGGGCAGGGCAGATGGCATCGCAGGCTAGTCCTTGGGGACCGACTCGGGCGGTCTCGGGGGGGGGGGGATGGGGAGGGAGGGGGAGTGTCACCAGCAGGGAGCCATGGCCCTCACCAGGGAGGGACGCGAGATTCGGGGAGCCCCACCAAGCCCCCTGGCCACCCTCTCCTCCTTCCCTCCCTCCTTCTCTGCCTGGGGGTGGGGGGGTTGCGGAGCACACCGCCCCCCCTCTCCCCCCCCCGCCTTCCATGCCACCACCAGCCGCCACACAGGCTCCGGGGCTCCCAGCTCAAGCTAGAGGTGCCGCCCCTCCCCCCCAGAACACTGGGCCCTGAGCCCCGGCCGTGGCACACAGAAGCAGGGCTCCTCGGGGGGCTGCCCCGGCCCCCCTCCCCGCCGGAGCCTCTCCTGTGGAAGCCCGCTAGCGAACGCGACGCCCCTGCCTGAGACGGCCTGCCGGGCTCGCGGAGAGCACTGCTCCCTCGGAGTTCGCATCGTGAAGGAATGGGGCGAGGCTGGCACACCACGGCAGCAGCCCGCGCCCCCAAGGCGTTTACAAGAATCACCCCCTGCCTTGCAAAGAACTTCCCATCTTTACAAATGTCTCTTGGGCTCCACCGCGGTAACTTGCGGTCGGCAGAGAGGACTTCCCGTGATCAAGCCAGTCCCGGACTCTCAAATGACCGCCAGCATCCGTTCTGGAGTCACAGAACGTCTCGCGACCCCCGCTCGGGCCTGAACGCGGGGCCGGCTGGTGGCGGGCTCCCCGCCTTGGTCTGGGTGGCCACGGGCTCCAGCACGGCCTTCCCTCGTGAGGTGCGTGCCTACGCCGACGGCTGGCGGCAGGGGGGTGCGGCCACCCCCACCCCCGCCCGGCCAGGGACCCCGCCCGGCCAGCCCAGGGAGGCTGGGAGGGTCCTTTTTGCTGTCTGTACGTCTCGGTACTTACGTTACAATCTTGCCAATTCTGTGCTCCCCCTGCGACATGATGCCACTCTGTGGTATTTTCAGCCAGGAAAAGTAGACAAAAAGTAACATCCTGCCCGTAATTTGGCTGTCACATCCCAGGGGGAAATACAAATGAACGGTCCAGCCTTCTCACCAGCTTTCTCTGTCACTCACACTTAGAGATTTTTTTCTTTTAATTCTTTTTATTAGAAGCATGCAGAATAGGAGCCAAACACAGGAGAGAGACGGGGGGGGGGGGGAGGGGAGGAGAAAGGAGAGGAAAGAAAGGGAAGAGCCAAAGCAAAAACAGCCGGACGTGTGGTTCCAATGGCGGGCAAGCATGCAGCCTGAGCCCGAGTTCACACCCTAGTAGAAATGAATGAATGAATGAATGAATGAATGAATGCATCATCAGGAACAGTATATTTTAGCACTGGTACAGTGGTAGGATGCTTTCAGAAGCCAACGTCCCTGAGCTTTGCCACACACACACACACACACACACACACACACACACACACACACACCCCACCCCAAGGGAAAAAGAAAGCAAAGGCGGCGGCAGCCTTGCTTTCCTGTCCTCTCCACAGTCCTACTCTCACGCAGCAGCCCGGGGCAGCACCGACCAGCCGCGTCACTGACACGTGTGGTTTGGCAAGGATTCCTGGACACGCTTAAGAGAATAGGATGGCGTGCCGTTCACGTGTGAAGTCCAGGGCGTGATGGGGACCGAGCCCTAGCCGTGGGGGCGCGGAGGGACGAGCAGAAGAGTTGGGGAGAGGGGCAGGAGCGAGCTCGCGCGCGTGCAGGGCGGGCCTGCGGGCAGCCCCACCATGCCTGCAGGGGGCGCTGCGCTGCCTGGCCGCTGCAGAGCAGCCAGCGTGGTAGGCACCGGGGGCCCCGGATTCCTGGGCAGAAGCAGCGCGTGCCCGGGCGAGCGCTTGGTCCTTGAAGGTTTTCCAGGTCTTTTAACGAGCTGTCTGTCCACCTGGGCCTTTTTGTCTTTGAATCGTGGCACATCCCACAGCGAGCTGCTCGTGGTGGAGACGAAGCCCCCCCCCACCCCCCGTCTCCGCGGTCTCCTTATTCTGTGGCCCCCCAAACCCGGGGGCTCTTGTTAGTTTTCTGACATTCATGCAAGTGTGCATCAGGTGCTAATTTCCCTGTTTCCCCCAGTGGAAAGGCTGAAGTAGAGAGAGGTTAAGTGGCTCGCTTGTCCAGGTCAGGTTGCCGGTAGGCGACAGAACTCTCGCTTGATTCTCTACCTCAAAACTCTTTCCACCAGGCGAAAAGCAAGTCTTTGAGGTACGGGGAGCGGCTTTTGAATCTAGAAGTGGAGCAGACTGAATAGCTTCCTTGATATTTCTCAGATTCCACGTAAAGACACGGACTTTCCTACACGTCCTAACATCTACAAGTTGTGTAGCAAAGATCCTTTTTTTGAAAGGAAATAGAGGGCCTGTCTGGATGTACCCAATCTTATTATACCAGAAGAGATGCAAAACGCCCGGTGCCCTGCCCCGGGGCTCACGGCGCTTGGTCCCAAAGGTCCCTTGGGGGTTTCTGTCAGGCTTCTCGTTCCGAGCCAGTGGTGGCTCGTTCTGCGTCTTCACCAACCCGTTGAGTGGCTGGTCTTGAATGGATTTATTGAAAAGATTATCATGGACAGCGAAAGTTACTATCAGGTCTCTCTATTGTGGTAACCCCCCCCCCAAAAAAAATGAACTGCTCGCCGCAGCTGTGCTCACGGAGCAATCAAGGGTGAGGCCCAAGATGGGGACAGGTTTCATTAGCCGCCAGCCACAGAGGTCTCCTCGGAATCCGCTCTCCTTCCCTCTCTCCAAGGAGACCCTGCGGTCGTAGATCGCTTCATCCTTTCATCAACTGTGAAGCAGCCCCCCTCGGAGAAGGCTCTGCACATCTGCCCCCATAGGCCGCCCCAGTAAAGAAAGGCCCGCCGCCGCCCGCTCCTCTCCCAGGAACCGAGTCTCCAGAGAAAAGCGCCCTGTCGGGCAGAGCCTTAGCGGGGGTGCGTGTGTTCAGGAGTGCAGGCGTGGTTACAGTCGCGACCGCGTGGGACAGTTTACCGGGTACGGAGCCTAGCTTCATATCCCACACTTGGAATCTGTCTTCAAACGCCACGAAAGGTGTCACTTGTGATTGACTGCTGTCTACTCACAACCCCATCCCTCCTTAGCAGCACACACACACACACACACACACACACACACTCTTGAGTTGAAGTTCAGCAAGAACCAAAGCGCTGGGTAGAAGCCGTGAGCGGTTCTCCCGCTCGCTTGCTCTGCAAGCACTTGGGCGCTGAGTGAGCGATGAAGGTTGTGTCATGCGACTTGTCTTACCTTCCGGCCATCGGCGGGCCGTTTGGGGACTTTGCACGTCGTGACTGGGAAGGGGATTTGTTCCTCCTGTTGTTTAGAATGTCGCAGATTCTTGCCCTGAACTCTCACCGTTGTCCCTCCTCGGGTGTAGCTTGCACGCGTGTTAGGTCAGGGGTCAGGGGTCGGGGCCCGGTGTGAGCACGGCTGCTTTCCTGTTTGAGTTCCGTTATGTGGACGCGGCCGGAGCAGAGGGAGCGCGGAGGACGCTCCCGACAGCTGGTTGTCACTTGTCACCCTGGAACCCCCTTTCTCTCGCATCTGCTGCGTGTCTGCGCCCCGTGTCGGCCACCCCGCAAGGAGCCCGGCCTCCCCTCCGCCGGGAAACTCCACAGTTGACTTTCCCACGATGAGATCGTCACGAGACCTCCTTACCGTGCAGCAGTCGGCTAGTGTCTCGGAAGAGCCCCTGAGAGCCGTTGCGCGTGTGCGTGCGTGTGAGACGCGTGGGGATCGGCTTGGGCCCTGCCCGCAGGGCCGGGGGCTGGCTGGGCTCGCTGCCCTCGAGCAGCGGGCTGCGGCCGACTCGCTCGCCCCAATCCCCTTTCCAAAGACGGCTCTTGGACGGTGAGTCCAGCTTCCCAGAGAATGAACTCGCTGCCACTGACAGGTCTGGGTTGACTCCCGACATTGACATCGTAGATTGGGTACCGTGGTCTCCAAAGCCGTCCTGCAGGGTCCGGCCCGGCAGACACAAACACGCACGAGCTCTACGCGCTCTTAGATCCTTTGTGGAAGTCCGCAGGTCGGAAATAAACAAAGATGGCTCGATCACAGCGGGGAAAGCTAGAACAGAGGATTCCCATCATGATGAACTAACCCACAGGAGAGGATTTTTGGTTCCCTTTTTTTAAGTCCACACAGACTGAAGGGGTTAGCTTCGGGCCCACGCGCACGCCACCGAGCGCCACCGGCCCCACGTGCGGGAGAAACCTTCCAAGGTGCAGCGTCGACGGGAGACCCCACGGCGGCGGGAAGAGCATCTGCCCTCCCCCACCTGTAAAAACTGCGTGGCAGACGGAAAGGGGCGAGTGAAAGTGCGTGCACCTTCGTCTACGCCCAGGAAGCCAAATCAAAACGGAGGGCCGACGCACAGGTTCATTTCCGGCATTCACGGAGGCCACGGGTCCAGCCCTGGGATCCCACGCGGCTCCGCGCCTGGCTGGGGAGGGAGCTCCTTCCCTGTGTCCTCCAGCGGCCTTCCCGTGAGGGGAGAGGGAAGGAAAGGGGGGGAGACAGAGCGAGCCCGTCCTGAGCCACTTCCGGCCTAGGGATCCACGCGTCCCTGCCCACGTCTCGTCCCATGCCGCAGCGTGGACGTGGGCCCTCTGGTCAGAAGCGGTGCTGCCGGTCACGACGCTCCTCTCCCGGGCGTGGGGTGCGTTGTTGGGGTGTGGCATCAAAGCCCGGGCGCACCCCGAGCCGCCACGCTCCCTTAAACAAGCACCTTGTGCTCGGGACAGTCCTTGTGAGGGTGGGAGTGAGCGCCCCCCCCTTGAGGAGGGAGGGAGGGAGGGAGGGGTGGAGGTCTTTCATTGGCACAGATGAGGGGAAAAGGCTGAGTGGCCATTTGCCCAGCTCCAGCAAGTGGACATCTGGGTTGGTTTCACACCTGTCCCGTCCCCCCGGGCGCGGAAACTCGCCTCCGGCAGGCCCGTGGCCCTCCCTCCCAGGCTCCCAGGAGTGGGCCTGCGGGCACGGCGGGCTCCGCGCCCCGCTCCCTGAGGCGCCCCGGGAAGCTGGACGCCCCTGCGGTGCTGGACCTGGCTCCTCAGCCCGCGTGGGCAGGAGCGTTCCCACAGCGTCAGGCAAAAGGCTTGCCGTCCAGCTCCCCTGCACTTACAGCACACACGGTTGGCTTACGACCGCTGTGGACTCAGCGACATTTCAGTCAGGTGCGTGAACCAGTTCCTGTGTCATTGTAAGGATGGGGCCGGGGTAAGCACGTTGAAGGACACTCTGAAGTTGAAGGGGGCAGAGAGTGATTGGTTAAGCTGCCTGTCAGTCACCCGAGTCCCTCTTTTATTGGCTCACACATTAATCAAAGGCCTTCCTCCTCGGGCTCCCGTTCCCTTAGTGGTGACTGCTCTCACTCTACCGTGATGCATCATGAGTGCTCGGTTCAGAGTGGTTGAGGACAAACTCTGATGGTTCAACAGTCTTCCTGCTTTCCAGCTCCAGCCTCTTCTCACTCACATAGCAGGTGCCAGGTACCCATACCTGGGTGTGTCACCAGTGAAGGGAGCAGGGACAGGGGAAACTTGGGCAGCCATTGGTGTGTACACACACACACACACACACTCACACAACTTAGCCAGAGCTGCTTTGGTACATGGGACGTAGAGAAAATTGGCCATTTGTCTGTGGGCTAATGGGTTTTGCTGAAATATGAAAATCTACCCAATGGTTCTATTCAGTGACATGATACCGAGCATCATGAAAAGCGCCTACTGCACACAGTTTAATTCTATTTAATTTTTTAAGGGGGAAAAAACAGCAAAGGGAAAAAAAATGTTTTAGTTTCTCTGAAGCTGATTTCTCTCTGCCTTTTCTTAAAAGTGCCTTTCTAGTTCCCACACAGTGATCGTTATCTGCCACCTCGTCGCCCTGCTGCCTCTGCGTGTGGTAAAATACAAAAAAAAAAAAAGACAGAGAGAGAGAGAGAGAGAGAAACCAGGGGAGCTTGTGAAGTATGACTCCCCATCCCAAGACTCATTGCCTGCAATTCGTACCGCTTGACAGTAATGATCTTATTACAGTACTGTGGACCTTGAAGAGATTTCATGAGGAGAGCGAGAGGACGGGCCTCCGTGTAATCAAGTGGCGCTGAATATTCCACGCGTTTTTGATCTCACACTGATTGGGCACAGTTTTAACCCATCTTCCAGTCAATTATGCATGGCCCCTGTGCTCCTCGGATAGTCAGAAACATGGATGGCTGTTGTCTGGGCTCTGGCAGGCAGCCAGGGTCTGAAGTGCCCGCACGCCATCGTCCCAGGATAAGTGCTTTTTAGTTGGAATTGATTACCTTTCTTTGGGTTTTGCTTAATAGCAAAACTGCATTTGGAGAGGGCTTCAGGTGAGAAATGGACAGACTATCCATTTAGAGCATCTGAACTCCTAGTCAATTTTTAGGCATCCGTCGTTTCCATCTAATTCTTGTTTAATGATCTAATGTGGGGCGATATTAAGCCGCGTCGCCGCGTTCGACATGGAGCGAGCCCCCCCGTGTTGAGCGCCGACAGGTTCAGGTACCTGGCCACCGCCGTCGGGTTCCTGGATTGATCCAGCCCAGCCTCCCGGCTTTGAAGAGATCTCTCTGTGTCTGTCTGGACAAAAAAAAAAGCATTAATTACCAAAGATAGTTTCCTGTGCAGGAAACTTGGGGAATGAATCCACCCCCCTGCCGTGGTTGGCCCCTCCAATGACAGTGGAGCAAACGTCTCCACGGCTGGCCAGGCCTGTCCCGCTGCCCCGCACCCAGGGCCGCTCCCTCGCGGGTGAGGCTATGCTCTCCTTTCCAGGCATACTTGAAAGGAGGATGCATGATCTCACCTGGGAGAAAGTTAAGCCAGGGGACAGTGACTCCCACCTGTAATCCTCACTAGTCAGGAGGCCGAGACCCCAAGGGGCACGGTTTGAAGCCAGCCCAGGCAGGAAAGTCTGTAAGACTCTTAGTTCCTATACACTAGCAATTTTTTTTAAAAATCCAGAAGTGGACTTGTGGCTCAAGTGGTAGAACACCAGTGGGGAACAGTTAAGGGATGATAAATCCCCAGGCCCTGAGCTCAGGCACTGGTACTAACTGGCAAACCAAAGCAAAAGGCCTGTGATTAAGTAAACGGAAACATCTATGAGACCACTATGTTGAGCCAAGAATTTTGCTTGCCCATATTGTGCTCTTAATTCTGATTCTTAGCTAAGAGATTCTTCTTTTTTTATTTTAATTTTTATTTATTTACTTATTTTGCCAGTCCTGGGCCTTGGACTCAGGGCCTGAGCACTGTCCCTGGCTTCTTTTTGCTCAAGGCTAGCACTCTGCCACTTGAGCTACAGCGCCATTTCTGGCCATTTTCTATATATGGGGTGCTGGGGAATCGAACCCGTGGCTTCATGTATACTATACAAGGCGAGCCCTCTTACCACTAGGCCATACTCCCAGCCCAAGAGATTGTTCTAGAATCATCAAATTGCAAAATTTTCAAAGTCCATTTATTTATCTTTTGTCTGCCGGTTCTGGGGCTTGAACTCAGAGCCTGGGCACTGCCCCTGAGCTTTTTTGCACAAGGCTAGCTCTGTACCACTTGAGCCACAGCTCACTTCTGACCTCTTTTTCAGTGGTGAATTGGAAACAAGAGCCTCATGGACCTTCCTGCCCAGGCTGGCTTCGACCTGCTATCCTTGGTCCTCCACCCTGATTAGCTAGGAATACAGGTGTTGAGCCACCAGTGCCCTACGAATTCCTTTTGTTTTGCAGGGCTACAGACATGGGCCCCCCAGAGCCAGTGGTCAGTGTGAAATGTTAATCTCGGCAGAGAGCGGCGTCGGGTGCCCCAGCCACTGAGCCCCTCCCGCGGTCAGACTCCAGCTCTCCTAGTGGACACTGCATTGACTTGATTTGTCTCTTCCTAACGAAAACAATAGATAGCTTTGTTCTTGTACCATGCTCCCTGTCAGCGGGAGCGACTTTTCCTTTCTCTGCAAAAGCTATGATTGCTCTGGGGAAACTTAGCAGAATCCCAAACTTCACGTTACACACGCACACACACACACACACACGCACGCGCACACACACACACACACGGCTTGTTTTCTTTCTCTGTTTCCCAATAGTAAGATATATTCCATTCAAACACAGACACGGTGTGATGCTGCCTTACAAGGGGAGAAAGTCAGCTCACACGCGGGAAGTCACAGCTGAATGTTCATTAGCAGGAAGAACGCGCCCGGTGGACCACGTGCCCTGTGCTGCCCGCGCGTGCGCAGCTGGGCGTGCGTGCCTCCCACCCCAGGAGTGTGTGAGGCGGGGGCTGTGCACCTCACTTCTACGACTGAGGGAGCCGAGGGTCGTAAAGTTCACCTCACCTGCTCAAGGCCACAGACGTGCGTGGGGCAGATCACGGGGCGCAGGTGTCAATGCACCCATGCGCGCCCCCCCCCTTCCACGAGCCCCCATGACCTTCCCTCGCCTCATGAGGCCGTATTTGCCTTTCCCCTCAAATCTTGCCTTTCCCCGCACGTTTCCAGTGGTCCAGCGTCATACCGTGTGAAAGCTTCTTATGACAGCTGATGGAAAGGACATTCCTCCATCTTAAGAACAACCTGTTAAGCTTTGGTCCTATGTGATTCCGAGCCATGAATCAACAAAGAGACAAAAATGCTTTCTTACAGTACTTGGGAAAGATCAAACGCTGGCCGAGCAAATGATCAATGTTTTTCAAAGACTGTTGTTTTGGGAAGTTAACATCTGTTTTAATGGTCTATTTATAAATGAGCATAAATGAGCAAATTTACCTAGACAGGTGAATGAGCTCTCAGGACTAAAAAGAAAAAAGAAAATCAGGGCATAATCAAGGAAACAGTGTTCTTGGGGAATACAGTACCAGGCCCAACCACTGGCTGAGATGGAGTTCCAGGAACTTCTCCACCCAGGCTAGCTTCAGACCACAATCTTCCATTCTCCGCCTTCCTTAACTAGGGTTACAGGCTTGAGCCTCTGCCGTTTTCTAGCCTCGTGTGTGTGTGTGTGTGTGTGTGTGTGTGTGTGTGTGTGTGTGTGTGTTGTGTGTGTGTCTATAATTAGGAATTGCCAAAACATCTGTAATTGAGTAAACCCTTGCAAACTCCCTGTGAATTATAGAAATATATTTCCCACCGCGGTCGCTTGGCTTCTTCCTGCTTGGTATATGGTGAGAGTTGAGTCCCCCTCTCTTCCTCCCCAAGTCAGCAGTTAACGTCACCCAGAATCCCCTCCAGGAACCTGTCCTAACTGGGCCCCCGGGGGCCGCCTGGAGAAGAAGCGGGAACCCTGAACAGTGCCCTCCAGTGTTGGGGGGTGGTTCTCCCGTTCACTGACACCCAGAGGTTGGCTACAGAGAGTCGTGGGCACCGTGGCCACAGTTAGAGAGCTGCCCACGTGTAAGGACTGGGGAGGCCTTGCACCGAGTTTGGGGGTGCTGGAGGGGGACCGTGGAATTGCGGAGCCTCTAGGAAGAAAAGCACGCGTGACGAAGGCCGGGAACAGAGGCTCTGCTCTGCAGGAGGCCTGGGGAAGGGACTAGAGGCATCAGCTAGCGAGCCAGGCCCACGGAAGAGGCCAGGCCTGCCCCTGGGGAGGGGCCACTAGCGCCGGACTCAGGTGGCCTGCGGGGAGCCAGGGCGGGGCGCTCGCCCCCTCTCTCGGCGCCTCGCCACAGGCCCAGTTCTCGGCCGTCTTGAGTGCCCAGACGCTTCTGGCTTCTTCCTGTCTTCTCAGAGTAGTTTCAGACACATACAAGCTCAAGGATGATCATGGGGGGGTGGGGGGGTGGGGGGGTGAGGTGCTGTCAGCAGCCCGCACCCCGCAGTTAGATGCCGCCCTCTGGGAAGGGTCCTTCTCCCGTAGTGTCTGCTGCGTGCAGCTGTCCCTGCTGAAAATGCCACCCCGGCTAGCGCAGGCCCGGTCCTCGGGGTCTGCCCTGCGTCACCCCGGGCCTTTCCGGGAAGACCCCCAGGGCGGGGGCTGGCAGCCCGGCCCCGCCCCCCCCCGGGTTGCCGAGTGCCGAGCCTGCCCCTTGCCGGCCCCCGTGGCCAGCAGGCGGCCGGGCTCCGGGGCGGGTGTCCCAGGAGAGACGCACAAGGCGGGACGCCTGACCTCAGGGACACGTCCCGCCCAGGTGCCAGGACAGGCTGTGCCCTGGATGGCAAGTGCCACGGTCCCTGCAGAGCGCCCCAGCCAGTAAGGGGATGTCCTGCAGGCAGGGTGGGGTCGAGACCCCAAGACCTGGGGGCCCACAGAAGGGTGAAAGGACTCAACCTCCAAGGGAGCTGAGTCCTCCCCCGGGCCCCGGGCCCTGCTCATGTCCTTAGAATGAGTTGATCAGACGTCAGTTTCCCACTGTACAATAAACTGAGACCTACTTTTATTTATTTATTTATTTATTTTGGCCAGTCCTGGGCCTTGGACTCAGGGCCTGAGCACCGTCCCTGGCTTCTTTTTGCTCAAGGCTAGCGCTCTACCACTTGAGCCACAGCGCCACTTCTGGCCGTTTTCTACATATGTGGTGCTGGGGATTTGAACCCAGGGCCTCATGTGTACGAGGCGAGCACTCTTGCCACTAGGCCGTATTCCCAGCCCAAGACCTACTTTGGGAGAACCCATTTATCCATTTTCTATTTCTCCATGTTTTAATTTGTGAATATCACTGTTGAATATTCTGCATATCCTCTGGCTACTTCCGTCGTGTACAATTATATACTGGCAGCATAGTTTTCCAGCAAGTGGGAAAAGACAAAAGTACTTAAGCACTTAGCACAGGGCCTTCTCCTCTCCCTGGTTCTCTAAAGACAAAGCAGTCACACAAGGCTAACTTGTTTCACGGGTAATTAAGACATCTCACTTTGCAGTTCCCTCTCCTAATGAAGAACTTTCTCTTTGGCTGAAATGTGTCTTGTAAGGATTTTATTTCTTGTCAGTGCTCCAACTTAGGAAGATGTTCTCTCTGGCTCTAATAGTTTTCTGTGATGTCTTCTTGAATTATTAGTCAGATTCTACACAGATCCAAACCTCTGAGGCATGCTTAGACCTAACCTCACTCTCCGTGAAAACAAGTCAGCCAGCATTGCCAAGCACCCGGAGTTCTCTGTGTTTGCTCTGGTCCCAGTGAGTCTGCTCTGCGGCTTCGTTCCCAGTGACCCTGGGCCAGGAGCCCGGCTCCGACTCTCACAGACAGGGGCGGGGCGGTTCCTTCTCCATGCCCATCTCGGTGCTGGAGCTGGAGCTGGGGTGCAGTCGTGTTCCCGGATTCATGGAGCACATGACTTCCAGTGCTTGGGACCACAGCCCCCACGACCTGCCATCAGATTCCTTTCTTGGGGTTCCGTTTGCAGATAGGAAAAAGCTACTCGCAGATGCCAGATTATATGCGGGATGTTCACAGACGCTCTTGGCTCAGCCAAGAGAGACTCGTGGACACGGTTGTATTCTGTCGTGAGGGTTGCCCCTGAAGTTGTGTTCTCCAGTGTCTAAGGCATTGACACGCATGTGTGGCGTTGAGTGTCCTGCCCACGTGGGGGTGGGGGTGTCTCACCCACGGCATCCCGGGAGTAGACGTGGCTCATTGTCCACAGCTGTTGTGATGGTCGATTCTGTCTCACCTCCTCCAAAGGCTGGAGAGGTTCTCTGACCACACAGCCACACAGCTTAGAAAGACCTTTGGCACCAGCGTCTCCAGGTACAATGTAAACAAAAGTTATTGGCATTAGGGAAGAAAAGGCGCTGTATGTGAAAACATGGATTTTTTTCATGTGGATGACCAGAGAATGACTTTGACGAGAGGCTGTGGTTAACCTGTAGAGCTCTCCCCCTACCGGCCCCCCACGAGTAATTCCCAGGTTCCGACCCCGCACGCCACACGGGGCTCAATCGTGGCTGGTGGTCCCTCCCCCGCGACGTGACTGTGTACACGGCGCCACGATCGAAACACCTCCCACCGGCTAGTCTCTTCCCTGCACCTGAACGGAAAACGCAGAGGCAGATCCGTCCGGCGCTTCCTGGCACGCGTGCACGTGCCGGACAGATGCCAGGTCTTGAAGGCACGGGAGAAAATCACCTGTGTCATCCTGTGCGGACAGCTGATTGGATTCCCGGTGTGTTTTCTGTGACCTGAGCCAGTGCTTCTCAAAGCTTGCCTCGAGGAGCTGGAACTCAGCAAGACCTGCGCGACAGAGTCTGGTTCTGATTGATTGCCATCTGTCTTCCTCTTGGAGTTTCAGTTGCACGTTCCAAGCTAAGAGCTCTGCGAAGTCCTCCATTCAAAAGGAAAATCATTACCTTCCTTAAGCCCTTTGATACTGACATCCGTCCACCGCTGCACCCTAAGATAACCTGTGCACAGCCTTGCCGTGGTGTCACACACCCCTGAGAAATCCTGGGGTAGCCCCGGAGAGCACTGTTCGTTGCCTAGGACTGTCATCTGGAGAGCCCGGCAGCCTCTTCATTTCCCATCTGGGACAGTCACTGAGCAATGGGATTTCACGAGCATGAGAACTCAGAACATTCTGGAAGGTCCATAAATCCCAGGCGCAATTCCGGCGTCGCGCGGCGCCGAGAGCCCGCTCGGGACACGGGCCAACACACGCCTCCCTGGGCCCGGACTGCGTGGCCGATTCATCTCCCGTGCCTCTAAAACTGCAGGTGTGAGGGAAGGCCGCTTCTGCAGCGTCCCCCAAGGTCACGTGACAAGGCCTCCTTCCCCGTGGTTTCCTGTCCTGAGCAAGACGTCCATCTCTGATGGTCTGAATCCACCTTTACTTGAAGTCTGCTGTACCGTGCGTGTTCCACGCGCTGCGTTTCCCTGCCTGCCTGGTAGCGGCGGTGCGTGGGGCCTTCCCTGCCACGCTCAATCAACAGGATGAGACCACGTGCTTTTTGAGGCACAGCTTAAGCCACGCAGAATTCATTTCCTGACACGAGGCTGACATCTTTGGCTGCCGATACTCTCTGTGACAGGTGACCGTGCAAGGAGAGGCCCACAGGCCGTCTGCCCGTCCTCTGTGCCGGGCGGGCGCTCTCCTCCCCGTAGACACCGTTCCCATCATTTCCTCCGGTCACAGGGTGGGGATGGTGTCCTTTACTTACAAGCAAAACTCCAGACGGTGCATCTGCTCTGGTGTAACGTCCCGGGTGGATGGAGACCACAGGGCGGCAGACAGCCCTGGCATTCGCTCTGACGGCCCACGTCGATTGTGATCAGAGAGATCCGTAAGCGATGCGGGGCCAATCAGAAGTCATCTGTGCTGTGAGCCTTCTGACCGTTCTATTTCCCCAGGGGTGCTGATCTCACCTCTCCCTCACCCCTCCTTTCCCCACCCCAAAAAGATCCCGCGGTGCAAATTGATTTAGAGATCAGTCTTGATGAAAGACCGAATCCAGCCTGCCTCCCGCGTCCGGGTTGGGTGTCATTAGCCATTCCTGGTTACGTGGACACGCACGCCGAGGCCCTCCGAGTGGACACGGATGCGCGCGCAGATTAACCGGGGGCTCGCCTGCCGTTTGTCACGCAAATAGCCGTGCCGGTAAACTGAGAGGTGATCCATCACTTTCCTCCAGATTGAACCCTTTTATCAGTTGTGTCGTTTTCATTATTCAGCATACGATTAGTGGCAGCGTGTCACTCCGTCACCCCGGTGAACAGCCACCCCGCGCCTGCGCGGGATGGAAACCCCTGGTCGCCGGCCCGCTGGCCTGCCTGCCACAAAGGAACAGGCTGAGCTCACCGCCCCCCCCCCCCCGGCTCCCCTCTCCCCGCCCCCCCCCCGCGCCCACCGGAACCCTGTAGTTAGAAAGCAGACAGGCTCTGGGGGCCCAGAGCGTGCGGCTCATTTCTGTGCCGCTATGAGAAGAGTAAATGGGTGAGTGTCTTCCTTTCACCTTCCCCGGAGCCTTCTGTTGCATTACATGTACTTGAAACGCCAACCAGGCTTTGGCTGGCTGGTTGGGTAGCTGATTGGTTAGTTACCCGGCTGGGTTTGGTGGTTGGTGCCGAGGTGGGAGACACGTCGCCTTGGGTTTACTGACCACGAGACGCTGCGCCCCCGGAGCCCCACGCCCGGCCCTTCCTGTTCCCATGGCTTTGGGATAAGGTCTCGCGGTTTGTCCAGAAGCCAACTCCAAGCTGACTTCCTTACCACCGCCCCCGCGTGGCTGGCCTCACAGGGATCCACCGCCCCCGCGTGGCTGGCCTCACAGGGATCCACCGCCCCCGCGTGGCTGGCCTCACAGGGATCCACCGCCCCCGCGTGGCTGGCCTCACAGGGATCCACCGCCCCCGCGTGGCTGGCCTCACAGGGATCCACCGCCCCCGCGTGGCTGGCCTCACAGGGATCCACCGCCCCCGCGTGGCTGGCCTCACAGGGATCCACCGCCCCCGCGTGGCTGGCCTCACAGGGATCCACCGCTGTTCCGGCTTCGTGTCTTGTAGCCGATGGCCCCACTGGCCTTAGAGCCCCCTGGAGGAGCAGCACCGAGGTCTCCGGGAACGGGCACAGGGCTCCGTCCCCCCCGAGGCGTCTGTTTGTCCAGGGGAAGGGCGGGGGGGGGCGGGGGGGGGGTCCCCGCCATGGCTCCCGCAGCAGGGACCCGAGCGCAGGCGAGCGGCGGTGCTCGCGCTGGGACCTCGCGAAGCAGAGCCCCCGCCGAGTGCCGCGCGTCCCCAGCACGGGGCCACGGGCCGGGAGCCACGGGAGACGCCGGGCCTTGCCCGCGGTGGTTCTGCCTCCCTCGCGCGGCGCCCTCGGGTCCTCTGGCCCCCGCGCGGTCCCTGCCCGTCCCGTGTGGCCGCCGCTCTGCCCCCCGCCCTTCCCAGCTGTGCGGCCTGCGGGGCGGGGACGTCTGGGCTGTGACCGCCTTGCGGTAAACCATGGGACGGAGAGCTGATGGCCGGAGGCTGCGTAGACGTGGCTGAGAGTCAAAGGCCCGGAGCGTGGGGGCGCGGGGCTGAGCCCCGGGCTCTGACGTCCGTGTGGCTGACCTCCTGGGCCCCCCCTCCCCTCCCCACGGGAAAACTGGGAGACGGAGCCCCAGGATGGAGATGGGAGAGTTTGGTTCTAATCGAGCGAGAGGAAGCTGTGCGAAGTTCTCAGCACCGTGCCCGAGATCGGCGCGAGTTGGGGGGGGGGGCGGTGATGTGATGGTGGTATTGGAGGGTGCCGCTGGCTCTGATGGGGTGGTGTGGATGGCGTGCCGGGGGAGGCACTCTTCGTGGTGATACTGGTGGGGGGGGTACCAGCGGCTGGCGTGACGTACCGGTGGCGGTGATGGTGTTGTGTTGGCGGCGGTGGAGGGGATGGGCGGGCCACCCCACCGAGACGGGGTGACGGTGGTGGCGGTGCTGGTGTCCGTGGGCCGCTGGTGGGGGGGGGTTGAAGGGGGAGCGCGAGGCCCCGTGGCACGCGCCTCTTGGGTGTCCCTGAACATTGGGTCATGTCCGAGCCGTGTAAAGCGGGGCGTCGTTCCGGCTTTGGTGTGTTCAGACTTGCGTGTAACGAGTTGAAATCATTTTGGGGTCATCTTGTTGCATGTCCAAAGCAAACCGACGCCACGCCTGCAGTTTTATCGTCGCGAGTTGAGAGCGGCCTGCAAGACAGCTGGTCTGCTTCTAATTACTGCCAGGAAGGATGCCTCGGGCCAGCTTCACATGCGCAGACATCCTTCAAGAATTTGTTTATAGCCATCCCTGGGTAGTGCCTGTCAGAACGTCCCTCTCGGGCAGTCTTTGTGTCTGGGTCATTGGACAGCTGCATATTGGGTTCTTGTTTTTATCTTTCCAATTACAAAAGTAATACAGACTACTTGTGACAACCCCAGGAACGAAAGGTCGCGGGGAGGGAGCTCCGGGTCCCCGCCGCGTCCCAGGACTGGGTGCTGGGTGTTTGTGTCTGGTCCTCGCCCTCCCAGGCATTTCCCAGACGGCGCGGCCGGCGAGACGGCCCCACCCCCTCCCGGCGCGCACACCCCTGCCGTGGAGGCACGCGCGCAGCGGGGCAGAGAGCGAAGGACGGCCTGGGAGCGTGGCGAACGCCTGCGGAAGCGTAACGGACACGGCCATCGCTGCGTTCACGGGGGGTGAGTGGTCGCTGGAGCCAGCAAGGAGTAAGACAGACCTTATCTGAAAAACAAAAAGTGAGACGGGAAAAGCGGATGTGACAGAGAGACAGACCGCTTGTGACCAGTTTTATCACAAGAGATAGGGAAAGAATGTGCTAGCAAGTTCTGTCTCCAGAGAGGTCGTTGCCGCCCCTTACAGGTGTCCCAGCAGGGAGAATCGCCTCTATTTCTATTGGAGGTGGCTGGCCTTGGAGGACGACACTTCTGGACTCTTCCTGCCCCTCCTAGGGAAGACCGTGCACTTTTCAGGTGTTGGACACGGGGTGCCCACGGATGGAGAGCAGCCGCGGGTCTCGAATGGCGTTCACTGCACAGAGCCTGCACGGGCACCGGCTCCAGAGTGGCAGGACGAGGCGCCGGCGGTGCTTCCTGCTCCTCGGAGGAATGCAGAGTGCCAGGCCCCAGACCGCGCGCGTCCCCGAACACGCCACACCATCCAGCCGGCCTTTCACGCCTGCCTCCCGTCCTGTTTAAGACGTCTTCCGTGTTTGTCCTTGGCTGGCCTGAAGGTCATCTCGGGGGAGGGCGCACCGGTGTGTGGAGGGAGGGGTCCCCCCCCCAGGCACGAGGGGCCCCACGGCCCAGAGCCCCGGGTCCACCCGTGGCCACTGGTGCAGCTGCGAGCGGGCCCTCGGCCCCTCTCCCTCGCCCTCCGCCCGCTCTTCCCGCCCCCGGCGCCTGGCACTGCCGGGGAGGGCGTCTTGGACTCCTGTCCCGCTCTGTCCTCACGCTTGGTGGCTGCCTGCAGCCCGCCCTGCCCTGCGCCCAGGCCTGCCTGTGGCCTGGTGGCTGCCTGGCCCTTTGCCCGGCAGCTAGTACCATCTGCACTTTCAAATGTGGCTTGTGTTCCCCAAGAACTCCAGAGAAATCCCCAGGTGGCGTGGGTTCGTGAGCAGCTGAAGTCTAGGTGTCGGGCTTCCCGGACCCGGGCCTAGCTGCTGGTGTGTCTCTACGACTTTCACAATGCCAGTTAGAACAGCTCAGTCTGTCTGTCTGTCTCTCTCCTTCCCTCCCTCCCTCCCTCCCTCCCTCCCTCCCTCCCTCCCTTCCTTCCTCTGTCCCTCCCCCTCTACCCTCTTCTCCCCCCTCTTACCCTCCCCTCCCTCTCTCTCCCTCCCTCTCTCTCTCCCTCCCTCTCTCTTTCCCTCCCTCTCTCTCTCTTCCCCTCTTCCTCCCTCTCTCTCTCTCTCTCTCTCTCTCTCTCTCCTCCCTCCCAGTCATGGGCTTGAACTCAGGGCCCCAGTGCTGTCCCTGAGCTAGCATTCTACCGCTTGAGCCACAGAGCCACGTCCTCAAGTCCCTATCTCTAGTCTGCTGTCACCATTATTCAAAAGGCGACATTACTGTGCCGAATTCAACACAAGTCTGAACTCGTTTCCCAGCGGGCCAGAGCTCATTTCTGATCACGGAAAGCTGGTACCGCAGGTTGCCTGGAATGGTGCTCACACGAGATACACTTTGGCTGAAGTGCATTGTGATCTGTGAAAGGGAAAAGCAGCCGGGGGGGGGGGGGGGGGGGGGCGGGGGCAGGCGGCTCCCGCCTGTCATCCTAGCGACTCGGGAGGCTGAGATGAGAGGATCACAGTTCTAGCCAGCTCAGGAAGAAACCACTCAAAAACCAGAAGTGGTGGTGTGGCCCAAGGGGTAGAGCTCTCGGCTTCAGCACAAAGAGGCTCAGGGACAGCACCCAGGCCCTGAATGTAAGCCCCATAACTCACCACCCCCCCCCAAAAAAAGGGCAAAAGTAATTATACGGTCAGCAGGTCCCAGAAGATATCACAGGATCAGAAAAACATGGGTGTTGGTAAACGTGGCCTCCAAAGGATGTCAGTCCACAAACCTCCTCTCAGCCCGCCCTCTCAGCCCGCCCTCTCTGCCCTCCCTCTCAGCCCTCCCTCTCAGCCCTCCCTCTCAGCCCGCCCTCTCAGCCCTCCCTCTCAGCCCGCCCTCTCTGCCCGCCCTCTCAGCCCGCCCTCTCTGCCCGCCCTCTCTGCCCTCCCTCTCAGCCCGCCCTCTCTGCCCTTCCTCTCAGCCCGTCCTCTCTGCTCTCCCTCTCAGCCCTCCCTCTCAGCCCGCCCTCTCAGCCCTCCCTCTCAGCCCGCCCTCTCAGCCCGCCCTCGCCGTATCAAAGCACCGAGCGCAGCCCTGCCCGTGTAGCTCCCAGACGTCACCGTGGCACCCAGGCTGTGCCTCTAACTGGCAAAACGTGGCGAGTGGAAGAAGTACTCCATTGTAACTAGATCGAAATCCCCTTTGGGAGTGTCCTTTGCCCTTGAGTTAACGGGGCCACCTCGCCTTTCACGCCATGGGAACAGTGTAAGGAAGGAGGAGGAGACAGTCCCTTTCCTGCCTGCCTGGAATGCATATTACAGCGTTCTTGTGAGGCTTTTGTTTTTGTTGGTTTTGTGATTTTTGAGAGGGGATGCCAGTAGCCCAGGCTAGCTTTGAACTCAGGATGGCCCTGCCTCCGCCTTCTATGTGCTGGGATTACGGGTGTAGGCTACTAACAGACCACTTTCTAGAAGAGGCTGAGGCAGTTTCCACACGCACACACACACAGTGTCTCCTGTTACACCTTCCGTTAGTTCAGTGCATCTGTTACAAGGCCCGCTATTGATCCATTATGATGCAGTATGCACTTCATTCACATTTCTTTAGATTTCATGTCAGGATCCACAGTTCATTGAGTTGTCTTGCCTCCCTCGTATTCTCTGGTTTGGGGTATTTTCTTAGACTTGCTTGTTTTTGACCACGTAGGGAGTGCTTGTAGGGAAATAGACACATACGTATTACGTATAGTTACTATATAGGACTTCCTCAGGATTGACCACGTAGGGAGAGCTTGTCAGGGAAATAGACACATATGTATTACGTATAGTTACTATGTATGACTTCCTCAGGACTGGCCTTGCTGCGGAGTTACTCACTTTTCCCATTGTCTCCTCTCACGTATAACCCATCCACGTGCTTGAAGACTGCTGGCCTTGACCTTGGTCCTCTGGATGGAGGGGTGGCCCTGGTTTCCCTCCTGTGCTGAGCTCTGGGGAGAGGTCACACACGAGTGGGAGGTGGCGTCCTCACGTTTTTGCACAGGCTACGTGGGACTCCTGCTCGCCGTCTCTCCCCTTGCACGCGGTGACCCGGCCCTGTTTCGTTGTGTCGAGTTGTGCCCGCCGGAGCCGTTGGGAGCTCTTCCAGCTGGCACCACGTTCCCACCGGGGGTCGTTAGTACCTTCCGAACTCTTAGGCTCTGACACTAAGCCATGCCCGGCCTGAGCTCACGTCTCTCCTACCTCAGTCCTAGAATCAGTCTTCCTCTAAGGAGTTCTGGTGGCTTGATGCCTATAATTGTAGCTAAATAAGACACTGTCACCTAGATCATGGTTCGAAACTAAGCCAGACAGAAAAGTCTGCAAGACTCTGTCTCTGTTTAACAAGCAAAATTCTAGACTGGAAGTGTGGCTCAAGCGGTAGAGCACCAGCCGTGAGTAAGGAAACTGAACAAGAACAGGAGCCCCTGAGCTCAAGCCCCAGTACTGGCCAATTCAAAGAAATCAAGATCTGAGGCTGGGTGTGCAGGTGACACAGAAAGTACGCGTATGTACATTACCGTGCGTACACACACATGCCTATAAATATTTAGTAAGGGACCATTTCTATCTATAAGAAATGGATTCTGCTGGGCCCTGGTGGCTCACCCCTGTAATCCTCGCTACTCAGACTGAGAACTGAGGCTCAAGATTCAGAGCTAGCACAGATAGAAAATCCCATGACTCTTATCTCCAGTTAACAAGCAAAAAGATGGAAGTGTGGCCCAAGTGATAGAGCATCAACCTTGAGTGGGAAAAGGTAAGAAAAAGCTCATGGCTCTGAGCTCAAGCCTAGTACTGGCACTTAAAGAATAAAAAAAGAAATCGATTCTGTTATTCTTACTAGCATAAAATTGGAAATAGCTAAATATCCTAACATGGCTCAATTATGACCTACTGTGCCATGGTAAAGGAACTGCTGATAACTAAGCGAGCACAGCCCCTCGCACTAATACGTACACACCTGCATCCAGGATACAATTGCAATGTGATAACTATGTCTGCATACCAATAAGAACTCTAAAGGGAAAATGCAAAGGACGCATTAGCTCTTAAGCTGATACGAAGTTAACTTGGCTTCTGGAATAATAATAATAATGCACTCCTGCTTAAACCAGAATAAAATGGAACTCTTTAGCTGTAAATGAAAGAAATAAGACTTTTTATTATTGTTATTTTGACATCTCAGCACCACAGTCCTTCCCAGGCCTTCCTGGGCAGTAATGACCTTGTTTAATCATTCAGAGTAACTGAGAAGCTCACTCAGAAGTTGTGAAGTTATGGTCAAAGCAGTTTTACGGGCAGCACATCACATCAGTGTGTAAAGGAATGCCTTCTGATACGGGCATCAGTGGAAGGCTTTCTATTCTCTTACTTTTCCGCTCCCGTCTTTGTTCTTGATTGACTTCATGTGTGTTCTAGAACCGGGGCACTCAGGCGTTTCTGCACAGGCCTTTGGCTGGAAAAGGCAAGGCTGTCCCTAGCAGATAGTATCACCTGCGCGCTCGGGTCGGGGGGGCGGTGTGCGGGGAAGGAGAGCGGGGGGTGTCAGCGGCTGATCAAATGCGGGTTCCCGCACGGAGGTTGGTGGTCTACTGATCACAGCCCCTCAATTACGGCCCTGTGCAAGAGCGTGAGCAGCAATCATTAAATAATTATGCCTTTGATTAGTCGCTGTAACTGCTCATTGCCTTTGAAATATGATCATGCAGTTTGGGGTTTTATTAAAAAACAATTTTTTTCCTTGAATGGTTGCAAAAAGATTTCATGTTTTAAGAGAAAAAGTCTAAAAAAAAAAGAAAGCCTGCAATATATTGTGTTTGAGAGATTGACAGGGGGAAAAAAAAACAGAAGACAGAGAGGGAGGAGGGATGAAAAGATGACTGTTTCCCATTATCACTCGCTTCTGTCTCGGGGGGCGCGGGCGGCCGGGGCTGGTCTCCCCGCTCGGCCCGTGGCCGCCTTCACACAGCAGCGGTGGGGCCTCCGGGGGGTCCCCACCAGGCCCCGGCCGGGCCAGACTCGCTGCTGCCGGGCTGTGTGACCCCACTCCTCCCCTGAGGAGCAGCGCGTGTACATGGTTCAGCTTAGGAAGCGGATATGGCCCTCGTTTGTTACAATCTGTGCGTGTGCGTGTGCGTGTGTGCACGTTCAAGTCCGAACGCCAGCTGTCCAACCCTACGCTATGACAGGGTTTAAAAAGGCAGAGTTTCTGTCCGCCATGCGGGGGGGCCCAGCCCTCCCATTTCCGTTCCCCCCCATTCCAACACCGCGCCCGGGAGAGTGAAGCCGGGAGGCCGCAGAGCCCCGCGCTCAGCTCCCCGATCCGCTGTCCTCCGGGGTGCGGGAGCAACGCTTCCAGCCGTGTCTAATCTCCTCCCGAGAGTCTCCCCCAAACCCCGCCGCCACCTCCCGCCCCGCAAAGCCTCAGCCCGCCTGCTACGGCTTCCCCGCCATCCCGCTCCAAGTTAGAAAACGGTGTAGCCAAACTCCTCGTTTCGGTGTTAACGCCAAAGCACGTCATTCCGCCCTTCACCTGTAACGCAGTATGATTTTAGGTTAGGAGTAGAAATCAGTCCTCCACCAAACCAGGCCCCGCGGTGTTGTGGTGCGTCCTGGACTCGGTGCTGTGTTCTCACTCTCGGTGTTGTGGGGCTAATGGTGTTTCCCGTGCATATATCCCCAGCCTCGTTCCATTGCAGGCATTCGAGGTTTCTAAGCTAAGTGCTAGAGAGAAGGCACAAGCAGGGGAAAGGGTCGCTGTGAAGGAAGCCATCCTGCGTTCTTAGGCTGATAACCGATTCCCCGAGTTTTGAGCGGCGTGGGGTGTTTTTCTGTGGCACGGAGATGGGTGGTGCTTTCTGAACGAGCGTCGCCTGTCTTCGCCTGGCCCTGGGCTGAGCTTCATCTCCCCCAGAAAGCAGCCACTGTACCAGGCCCTCCCGCAGCTCAAGTCCTGAGTTGGCACAGTACAAGAAGCTTCAGGGTTGCGTTTTGGGGCGGGGGGGAAAGGACCCACTTCCTTTGAAGAAGAGAACCAAATGTCTACACCGTCCCGCTGGGCACATGAACGTCCACGTGCCCAGCGCTAACCACATTGGCCCCCTCCCTAACCTCGCAGTGCCAAGGCCATGAGGCACTGGGCACGCAACACTCAGAAGTGACGCGGGACCGCCGCAGCCTCCTCTCGGGCCCGTGGTGGCCCCCTGCAAATGAGAGACACCCCTCTTCAACCCAGCCCCTTCCGCCACGTAGGTCACAGGGCCTGTTTGCCCTCTCATTGGTTCTGAGGGCTGCCGTGTCCCTCGTTCAGCCAGCCCGACGCCGTCCGTCCCTGCCAAGGACGTCGCTCCTGCCCGCCCGCGACACACCCAGCACGGCCCATGAGCCCTGGCCCGGGCCTCATGGCCACACGGTTCTGTCGCCCGCTATCCGAGGAATAGTTATGTAATCAACAAAGAGCCCTGTCACCCGAGACCGGAGGGGACATTAATACGTCTGTGGCTTCCTCCTACAGCGAAGGAAGAAGAGTTGAGGACAAAGCCCTGCTCTTTTGAGCATGCCAGACCAACTAAGGAATACTGTTATTCCATGTTTGGACAGCTAGTGGAGAGAGTGTCACCGTGGAGATCCGTCCTCCCATTGGTTTTCAGGCTTTCCCATGCTTTCAGAAGAGTAAATGCATTTTGGTTTAGAGAAAAACGAACAGAACACTTGCCTGCCTCCTAAGTCCTCTCAAGAGCACATAAACCCCCTTTGAAAAGCTGTAGCTCCCCCCAAATAAGGAGATAGGTCATAATTGGGAGCTGTTAGCACTAAATGATTCCAGCCACTCTAACTTTGAGGAAAGTCGTAATTTGCACATTTCTCCTTGCTGCCCGTCCCTTTGAAGCGTCTGGCTGTCTGTTAGTAATTACGGGGAGCTGAGTGCCTTGTGCGGGGCCTCATTCGGTCATGCAGACCCCGGGCGGGGCTGGCGTAGCCGTCAGGTGCTGTAAAGAAACTCCCCCCGAACCAGAGCGTGCGCTGCTCTCCCTGCACGCTGCGTCACGCTCGGGTGACCTGCCAGCCTGGCGGCCCGGGAGCAGAGGAAAGCACCCGCCACCCCCGGGCCCTCGAGCTCCCGCAGGCTGCGGGCCAGGGGTCACGGGCCCTGCCTGCCGCCCTGGACGGCCGCCCTGCTCCTCCAGCCACTCAGCCCACAGCGGCAGGGACGTCTGCAGAGCTCCCGTCGCGGGGCACGGAAGGAAACGTTTTTTGGCCTCCTTAATCTGGAGCGAGCCTGTGTTTGTGGACATCTCGAGTCGTAGTGAGTGCGTCGTAACCAGCATCACCCCCAGACGTGCATCTCGGTTGTGGCCACTCAGCCACACCGAGCCGTGTCTGGCTCAGACGGCCCATTTCTGTGCTCTTCACCGCGCAGCCCGGTGTCTGTCTGGCCCGAGTTCGCGGTTCGTGGTTCGCCGCTGCTGTATGGCAGAGCCGTGTTGTTGTGCTGGTGACGGCCCCTCCCCAACCCGCGGACTTTCCTCCCGGCCCCGTTAGACCTCGGGAAGTTCTGCTTCGTTTGCGAGCGCACAGTCTGCCCTCACTCCGCACCTGACCCGAGATTGCCGTGCACCGCGAGGTGTCGTGCCCGCGGAGGGCGCCGGGCGTCTTCGGGGCCGTGCCCTTTAAACAGCTGTCGGCTGCCGCCTGCCCAGCGAGCAGAGCTGCCGGAGGGACACGCCGGCTGTGCTCGCGCCCGAAAGCAGAGGAAGTGCCGCTTCTTAAAAGGATAGGTCTGGCGGCCCGTGTTTAGAAGAAGAAACCGGGCTCCTAAAATTACTTGAAAACCTGACACCGTAATTAAAAGAAAGATGAGGTGAAAGCCCAGCCCCGGAGCCGTCGCCCGCGCCGATCCGCCCACCGCGGAGCCCCACGCGCAGCGGGGCGCCAGGGGCCTCGGGCTGGGGCCTTGGGGCCCCGTTCTGACGGTGTCTCCGCGTCCTCTGTGAGCGAGGCCGGGCAGCAGCCTCACATGCACCCCGAGACATTATCGATGATAATACAATTGTATTTTCTCACTGAGAAGCTCCTGCACTTGGAGACTTAGCGCAATCAATGCCCCGGGAGACAAATGCGCCTATCAGGACCTTGGCATCCGCCAGAAAACGGCCATTTGTTTAAGAAGAAGGAAAAGGCATGACACTTTACACATTAAAATTGATTATTTCATCAATAGGTTAATAGAAAAGCAGGCCGCAAGTTCTCTTCCTGCTTATACATCCCTATGGTAATGGGAGATCAGGGTATGAAAAATGCCAGACATAAAGCCGCCAGGGAAAGAGGTTTCTGCACTTGAGCGACCCTCCCTTGCGCAGGTGCCAGCCTGTGCTCGGCCTATTTATATGTAAATGTTTCAGGAAGAGGTGAGTTTGCCCTCAACAGTGCAGCACCTTGGTGGCTACTTCTTTTTCTAGAACTTGTAAATACGGACCAAGACCCTAGAGCTTTAGGTGCTGACAAATGAAGCACGTACGCAGTTCTGCGCGGGCCCTGTCATGCCTTGCAGGACCCGGCGACAAGCCCCCCAAAGTACACATTCTGCAACCGTGCCATTCGGTTTCCTTCATTGCTAATGCACGTACTGACACATCCCCAGAGGCTCCCCTCCCAGGCGTGCTGCCACAAGACGCGCGCTTAGGTGACACTGTCCAGATAGCTAGACCCTGAAGATAGGACGAGAACCGAAGCTCCTCAGGAAGAACCAAATAGAAAGCCGGGTGCCGGTGGCTCACGCCCGCAATCCTAGCTACTCAGGAGGCCGAGATCTGGGGGTGTAATCGGAAGCCGATCCAGATCAAGAGACCCGTATCTCCAGTTAACCAGCAAAAAGCTGGAAGTGGAGGTATGGCTCAAGTGGTGGAGTACCAGCCAAGGAGCAAAAAGACCAAGCAAGGGGCTGGGGATATGGCTTGCCTCGTACACATGAGGCCCTGGGTTCGATTCCCCCACCACCACATATACAGATAATGGCCAGAAGTGGCTCTGTGGCTTAAGTGGCAGAGTGCTAGCCTTGAGCAAGAAGAAGCCAGGGACAGTGCTCAGGCCCTGAGTCCAAGGCCCCAGGACTGGCCAAAAAAAAAGACCAAGCAAGAGCTCACAGCGCTGAGTTCAAGCTCCAGTACTAGCACCCACCCAGAGAGAGAGAGAGAGAAAATGAAAGAAAAATGTCGGTGGTAAAAGGGCCTCAGTCCCCACCGTGGGTGTCTACTCCATATTACATTTCTTACTAAATTACTTATTGATGTTCAGGCCACAGAGTCGTTGTTAGATGTTCACCCTCCAGAACGTGTGCGTGAGCAGAGCCCGCACCCAGTGCCTAAGTGTCCTTACTGCCTGTGTGTGTCATCCCTCTCAATGTCACAGAAAACCTAGCCCGCCCCGACTCGGGGAGCCTGGGGTCCGCGTGCCCAGGGGTCTGCACGCGGCTGTCGGCCTGGCCCCCAACCCGTGGGTCTCACCCGGTGCACATGAGAGCGCGTTTGCCCACACAGGAAGCTTCCGGTGGGTCCTCTTCCTGGCTGTGGGAGTCTTGATACAGGTGGCCAGGGCGACTGTCGCCGCTGCCCGGCCCGTCCTGGGGACCGCCCGGGGGGCAGGCCCCGCCGGCCAGCCCGCCTTTTGATGTGTGTGGGGCCCAGTCTCTCATTACCTGGGCCTGAAGACTGGGCCCCAGCACCCCCTCCCCCTCCCTGTCCTGCACACCCCGCGGAAGGGCTGCGGCCCGGGCACCGGGCTCTGCATCTCACCTCTGACCGCCACATCCTTCGCGGGGGATTGGGGGGCGGGGGAGGGGGTCTGGCACGCGCGGGGAGCCGGGAGCCCTTCAGACCCCGCCACGCACGCACGTCCCAGCGCTGGGCAGGGCGGACTCCATTTCCTCCCTTAGGAAAACGGCCCTGGTGCTTTGCCTCGTAATCACTAGGTTGCTGCCCACCTCCAAACCTGTGTGCGTGTGTGCGCGTGCGTGCGCGTGTGCGTGGCGTGTTGGAGGACACTCCTCCTCTGCACTCTCGAGGTTTTGAGGCCTCCCTTCCGCAGGGTGCAGACACAGGCCGCATCCACAGCCTCTGTGGTTGCGGGGTCCGGGGGGTGGGGTGGCGTGCCTGTTCTGCGTGGAGAGGTCACGGGGTTGCGGGGTGGGGTGCATGTCCTCCCCGGCCCTCCCCCCGCCCGCCCGGTGGGCGCCCACCGCGTCGCGCGCCCCGGCTCGGGGCTGACTTCGCGTGCTACTTTGACATTTCTTTTCTCCCCTTTTCATTTGTTTTTCTTTTTCTTTTCCTTTTTTTTTTCCTTTTCTCTCTTCCCCCCTCCCCCCCCGCCCTCTCTGCTCTCGGGATGCAGCCAAACGCAAAGCATGGAAACTAAACCGTGTTGGTAGCCTGCGAAATATATACAGCAGCAGTAGCACCAACACCGAAGGTAACGCCTCGCCCCCCTCCCCTCCTCCGCCCTCCTCTCCACCCTCCCTCCCGGCCCCTCCCTCCCCCCCCCCCCCTCCACTGCAAACATGAAACCAGGCGCCCCCCCCCCCCAGCCCACCGCATGCTCTTACTGTGTTTGCCCAGTCATTCCTCCGGTCTCTCCATCTTTCTGTTTGTGTGTTTTATTTGACCACTCACGATCCTTTCAGCTTACTTAAATTTTGACCTTTCCCTCCAGTCGTAGAGTAGTGATGTTTAAATTACTTCAGAAACCTATTTCCTCCTTTTTTTTTTCTTTTTCCTTTATACATGTGGGCACTCAGTGTAATATTTCCCAAGTTATTACAGTTTTTAAAAGTGTTAGTATCAGGTGTAATGATCTGTAGCCAAATACAATAGTGTGCCGTGACATTTAAGTAACAGTCTTAATTTGTTTTGTCGAAGCATTCCCCATAATGCTCTTTGCCGCTCTAATCCGGAGGCAAGCGGGGCCCGGCCCGGGCCATTTGCATGGGCTGCTATTGCTTGTAAATTCCGTATATTGTTGTGTTTCTAAAGGTCGTCCGGTGCCAAAGTTCACAAATTGACTTGCGTTTCTTTTTTTCACCGAAGACAGCCGTCATTGCTTTTGTATAATAGCAGATTGAATTTTTTTTCCCACCTTCATTTGAACAACACAATTATAAATTGCCTTTTTTTTTTATGATTACAAATGTCAAGGGTCAGAATTATTTTGATGCCAGGCAAGGGAACAGCGTCACCATGGCCCGGGTCGTGGAGGGGAGGCTGGTGTAGAAGATGGGCCATGCAAAACAGGTCGCAGTCCAGCGAGCTTGGGATAATGGGGGGATTTTTTTTTTTTCACTTAAGTACAAGCCAAATGGGTCAAGTAATGGTGAGCTCGCGCCCTAACGCTAATTGACTTATTTGGGAATGATTATAACTGTAATATTTTTCTTAATGTCACTGTTTTCTGGGCTGTTGATTTTAGCGATCACCAAGCGGTGGCATTAAATCTCTTGTAAATTTTAAATTGCACACTATTTCTGTAAACAAGTCCCCCGCTCGCATCCCGGTCATTAACCTTTGCTGATTTATACCGCCATCTTCTTTCTCTCTACCCTTCACAATTACTCCTGTCTCGCTACTGAAGACCCGGCTCTCAGCCAGGAAAGAAATGAATCTAGAAAACAAAACTACGTTTGCACAATGGCTTGTTAAAGAGCCATTTTTTTAATCATAATTTTTTTTTCCTCTGCTCAAGGGGAAATTGTCTGTTCAGGTACCAGTGGAGCTTGGCTTGTTGGTGCCTTCTCTGAAAGCATTCAGCCTCCAAAACAAATAAGAGAGAGAGAGAGAGTTAAGACCGAAGGGAAATCGTAGAATTTAAGGAGCGGTCACACTCAGTTATCCTTTCCCATTGCATTTTAGAAGGTGTTAATGCACCCGTGGTGATTTTTTTTCCCTTTAATACTAGTCTTTGGGCTTCCAGTGCATATCATCCCTCTGCCCTGTGCCCATCTCAACTCTGTGGGTTCTTTCTCTACATGTGGATGGGGGTCTGGGTTGACAGGGCGGGGCAGGGTGAGGAGCGCCCCTTGCGGGTGGAGGGGGTCACCCGGCAGCAGCCGGCGGCCCGGCGGGGCTCTGGGCCACCGAGTGGGAGGATTGCAGAGCTGCTCACTTGTCAGCCTTAACTGCTCAGGTGACTAACGTCCACCGTCCATCCGTCCGTCCAGCCAGCATCCCAGGCCCCGTGCGTGACGTGGGGCAGGCGGCTCCACGCCCGTCACCCTTGCTAAGCTCAGCAGGCTGAAATCCGAGGGAGGCTCACGGTTCCCAGCCAGCCTGGGCAAGAAAGCCCATGAGACTCTCATCTCCAGTTAACTAGCAAAAAAAACCAAAACAATAACAACAAACAAAAGCCACTTCTCTCAGTTTCTCAGCCATAACTTTGTCCAGAATTCAGTTAAATTTATGAATTTTCACTTAAGCAACGTACATGGCCATCTTCTTCCACGTTGAATGTCTTCCGATTAATTGCTGCACAGGTACAGTTGCACTGCATGTGGCTTTCAGTAGCATATGGCAGAATCTGTGTAATTGTGTCATCAAATGACTTTCTGATTTCCAGCCTTTTGGTGTACGTTTTCTCATCGTCACTGTCTGTAAAACGGCCCTCCATCAAAGTTGTGTCTCAAGCATTCTAACGTTTGTCTTAGCCTGAATGGAATCTTATCTAAAGTACTCCACTTTATTCAGAGACTCCCCAAGACACCAACACCAAAGTAAGTTTGGCATCGGGGTTAATTACGTCCTTAGGAGCTAGTTAGAATCCGAGTTTAAGGCTCATGGGGGCAGGGCATCAGGTATGACCCACAGTGGGGCTTAAGGCTAAGTATCTCCGAAACCAAGACTAAAACGTACTTGGCACATATATTGCACTGTTTCAAACCTTTGTTGCATGTATGTGTGTGCGCGTGCACATGCATGCATGTGTTTATGCACACGTGCACATAGCTTAAGCCCGTGGCCTGGGCACTGTCCGTTTTTCTGCCAAGGCTGGTGCTCTACCACTTGACCCACAGTTCCACTTGCAGCTTTTTGCCGAGCTGGCTTTGAACCGTGATTCTTAGCTTTCAGCCTCGCGTGTAGCTAGGATTACAGGTGTGAGCCCCTGGCGCCCGGCCCTTTGTTACTTTTTCACCATTGCACTGCTCCCCGGAGCTGGTGAGGTCTGTTTCCGTCAGCAGGAATGGCGAAGCCCGTTGGGTGTGTGCGGGAGGCCTTAGCCTTCCCATCTGAGAGCGAAGCCCTCGCCCCCAGCGGGCGAGCGGCAGCCAGGAGCGCAGCGGCCCAGTGGATCGCAAGCTGCTGGGGCTTTCTTGGTTTTGGTTTTGGTTTTGGTTTTCCTGAGAAAGAACTAAGCGCGCTGTACGGGAGCCGCGAGACCCGGCGTAGAAGAACCTGGGACGGCAGAGCCCTGGGCAGTGCACGGCGCCCTTCCACGGCCAAGCAAGCAGGCGGCGGGACGGCGCGGGCCAGCGTGGCGCGTGGAGGAGGCGGGGGCCCCCCAGGGCAGCCGCGCCCCGCGGGGACCACGGTGAAGCGGGGAGGAGGAGAGGTGCCGGGGGTCAGGGACGGGGACTGGGTGCCGATCCCACCGTCGTCCTCTCCCTGTCGGCGAGGTGGAGCACGGGCGCCTCGCGCGGGGGGGGGGGGGGTGGTGACCCCCACACCCCAGCGCGCCCCGCACCGGGCCGCGGCCCGGAACCCGCGCGCCCGGTCGGCACCGCCGGGGGAACGCCAGCCCGTGGGCTTCGGGGGACATGGTGATCACGCACCTTCACCCACCGAGGCCGCCGCCGCCCCGGCTTCCCATCACGGAGATCGGCGGGGCTCTGCGGAGGCTCCGGGGGGCTGGCGTAGCGGGCGGCCCTCCTGGTGACAGACGGCCATCCCCCCCCCCCCCGGGCTGCACCCTGCCCTGGAGCAGGTGCAGGAGAGGGACGCCCCCACTCCCCGCCCTCAGAGCCTGCGGGAGAAGACGGGAAGACGGCGCCGGCGGCCTGCCGCGGGAAGGGCGGAGGGAAGACCCGGGGACGACACCCCGGGCGCCTGGTGGAGAGGAATGAACCGCGCTCCACCCGGGAATGAACCGCGCTCCACTCGGGAATGAACCGCGCTCCACTCGGGAATGAACCGCGCTCCACTCGGGAATGAACCGCGCTCCACTCGGGAATGAACCGCGCTCCACTCGGGAGTGAACCGCGCTCCACTCGGGAGTGAACCGCGCTCCACCCGGGAGTGAACCGCGCTCCACTCGGGAATGAACTGCGCTCCACTCGGGAGTCCGGGAAAGGCGCTGTACCTGCGAGGCTGGACACCAGAGCCCACGGCTGGGCCCCCGCATCCCCTCCCTCGCGGAAGCCCCAGCGGCGGCCTCCAGCACCCCCGTCCCGCCGACGGCCACTCCCCAGGCTCCTCCAAGTCCCCCCCAGACCCCCTCCGGCGGGGGCTCACCTGGGGTCAGAGGTCTCGTGGGCCTCGTTTGTTTAAGAGGCATGGAAGCGCGACTGTGACCCCAGAGCCCTCGAGCCGGGTGCGTTGTGTGCTTGGGGGGTGCTGGGTAGCCCCGTGGTTTGGACTCGGGGCCTCCCGCTGCTCACCGAGCGAGCGCCCCCTCCCCTTGAGCCACGCCGCCGTCGCTCACCGCGTTCGCTTGCCCGCGTGGCTGTTTCCCGGGGGGGCAGCTCTGGTACGCGGCCAGACCCGGGCCCCTCGCTCCCCCCCCCCGCCCCCGCCCCGTAGATTTTCCGCGATGCAGAGCTATTTCTGGCCTACACAGCCAGGAGCCAGCGCCGGCAGAGGAAGAGTTGCCCCCGGAGTGGGAGAGATTTGAAAGTCAAATTTAATCTGCGTGCCCCTGATTTTTAAGCTTAACCTTCCCCGTTCTACCAACTGTCACCCTCGGGAGAATTGGCGGTTATAGAGATGAGGCTAAAAGTGGGAGCTCTGGAGTCCGGTCTCCCCAGAAAAGTGAAGGTCAGTCGGAGGACACACGTCTGCGCCTCAGAGCACCGTTTCCCACGTGCCGGGTAAATGACAGTGATCTTCTCTTGTGTCTCCACTGGGATCCGTGTTCCTGGGTCGCACGCACGTGTGAGGACCATTGTTGTCAGTTTGAGATGGGGTGCTATTTTCCCCCCAGGAGCTGTGATTCTAGACAGACCAAGACCCTGCGGCACCCTGTGGTCTGGGACCTGTAGGGTGGGGCTCCTCAGCGAGCAGCTCGGACCTCCCCGTGGGGATTTGCTCCTTCACAGAATCCGGCATCCTTGTGTCCTAAACCGAGCCCCTGCACCGCACCCCCGTGGGGCCGTCTCAGCGACGGGGGGCTCTTTTACCAAACCCAGAGTTTGAAACACATTGGCCCGAGAACCGTCGAGTGCACGTGTGCGTAAGAGCCACAAATAAGGATCTCTTCTTTTTTTTTTTAAACTAGCAATGTCTAGCCGAGCGCCAGTGATTCACTCCTAACGCTGCTCGGCGGACTAGAGGTGAGGATTGCAGTTCCAAGCACGCCTGGGCAGGAGGGAGACTTTGATCTCCAATTAATCACCAAAAAGCCAGCTGTGGAGCTGTGACTCAAGGGGTGGAACACCAGCTTTGTGCAAAAAAGCTCAGGGATAGCACCTAGACCCTGAGTGCAAGGCGTAAGATCAACACACACACACAACACACACACACATCTTTTTTTTTTTACAATCCTGGAGCATACTCTCTTTCCTATCGCACTTACCTTTTCCTACAAAAACGGAGAGTATTTTCAAACACAAAGTTGACTTCCATTCCGTGATGTGTTTGGGTTGACATCTTACGCATCCCCCGTTCAGGAGACTCGGGGAGAACCAAGCGTAGGGAAGGCTCGGACAAAGGTGGCGGGTGTCGCAGGGCCCGGCCTGATGGGGGGGGTGGTACCCCCTCAGTCCTCCAGACGAGCTGGATGGGGCGGTCGGTGGCCGTGGCTACCGTCCACGGCACCTGTCTGGAGGCCTCTCCTCGGCCCCGTCTGCCCTGAGCACGTCCATCCCGCCCGCGGAACACGGGCGTCCGTCCGTCCGTCCGCCCGCGTACGGCTCCGGCGCCACGCCAGGCTCACGTCACCCCTCGCGGCGGGTGGGGCGCCGGGCGGGCCTCAGATCGAGGGTCCGCGCAGACGCAGAGAGGGAGGGACCCCAGCACCCCGTCAAGCCATCCCAGCTGGAGGAGGAGCAGGTCCACGCAGCCCGGTGCACCCCACATTCCCCCCAGGAGGGCCGGGCGCTGCCGGTCAGCACAGCCCGCGTGTGCCCGCCTTCCCGGACTCGGCCTCCCCGGTGGGGGGGGGGGGGGCTCCCGTCGCAAACAGAGGCCGAGCGCGAGCAACTGTTTTCAGATGCTTTCCGCCCTTTAACTCTTTGTCTACCAGGAGTCCACAAAAAAATAATTGATGGCTGATTGGCCCATTAACCTTTAAGGGGGGAAAAAAAGTTGGACGGCCCCGGCTGGTGTAATGAGGAGGGAGTCCTTGAGATGCGGGGCCGAGGGCCCGGATGCGCCCCCGAGGAGCAGAACGAGCCCCCCGGGGCCTCGTCTGCATAGGAACCGGACGCAATTAGTGTAATGCCCCGCGTTACTCATGTCGTTGGGAATAATTGGGCAGGTTGGTTTCGACAGGTTCATGGCGCTAAAATACTATTATAGTGGACTTTTCCACTGCCAACCGTTAAACACGGGAAGCTGTCGAAGTCCCCGGGAGCCCAATCACGAGAGACTTGATTAAGCAGCCGCTCTCTGAAAGGCGGCCCGGGAAACGCCGCGCCACCCACCCCCTGCCACCCGGGGCGTGGGGCGTGGGGGCATCTCCTGTGTGTCACGGCGGGACGGGGCAGGCTTGGCCGCTTGCATGCAGGTGTATCTCACACCGAGGGCTGGATGGGCATGCCAGCAGAGTTGTTCTTAGAGCGAATGACATATAAGACACCACCGTGGTGTTGTCTGTCGGGAACTGTCAGCAAAGGATGTCACTAGCAATAAAACAGGAGCTGCACATTCTCTCCGCGAGCGCCCGTCCTTCATGTGTCAAGGCAGGGGCAGACGGGGACGCTCGGCCCTGTCTTCGTGACAAATCCATCTCCTGCCACTACTTGTTCTTGCTCTCGTTTTTTTAGTCTGATTATTGGAGACTCGGTTACCATCGTGGTGTCGCCCCGTGGAGTTGCCCGGCGTCCTTTGGGCCCGTGGTGAGCTGGGGAAGGCTGTGTCACCTGAACAGGAGGACACGCAGTCTTCTGCCCACGAGAGGCAGAGAGAATACTTGGCTCCAAAACACCAGGTGCCGTCGAGGGGCCGAGCGCACAAAGGGCAAAGGGGATGACGTCTAGATGAAGCAGTGTAGGGCGACTGCCCTGTCCGTACGACTAAAGCCGCCCCACTCGCCGGCACGCCGGCCTGGCTTTGCCGGGCTGGGGAGTACATCTGTTTCTACCTGGTCATCGGTAGGGGATCTGACAACCAAGGTTTTCATCCCTGAAGAGGAGGCAGAAGCACCCACACCGTGGACCGAGCTTTGACAGGACTCAGGACCGAGGGGGTTCTGCAGCCTCCGACGCTAGGACACCCCGGGAACACGACTGCTTCCTGCTCCTACGCAGAATGACGCACAGGAGATACAGCCAATCACACCTCGGCGTCTCCAACCTGGGTCCAATCAGCAGGGCCGAGGTGGTTAGGAACTCCGGGGAAGCCGCTTCATCACCTGACCTCAGCAGGAAGGAAAAAGTACAGCGAGGAGCCCCGGGACGCCCCCCGCGCGGCCTCACGAGGAACCGTCCAGGAAGGGTTGTGTGGGCAGCTCCTCCCGTCTGAGTCAGCGCCCACGCTGACAAGAACATTCAGCAGATAGGGAGTGGCGGTTACCACCGGGGAAGGTCGCCTTCTCCAGAGAAAGGGGGCGGGGCCAAAGGAGTCCCAGGCCCAGCCACGACCCTGGCACGAGCACACTTGCGTCCTTGGAGAAGGGCCAGGGGAAAGCTCCGGAGAAGGGAGGGCGGGGCGGGGCAGAGCCCGGGTGTGCGCACTGCCTGGAGAGAGGAGGGAGGGACGGGAGAGCAGGAGGAGGAGCACCAGGCGGGCGTCCTGCACAGAGGCCAGGATGTCCGCGGAAGTGGTGCCGCCCGGAGCACATGAGGAAACCACCGCCGGGTGCGGATCCTGGAAGATACCGGAAGCGGAGATGAGAGGGAGCCGAGGGCCGGGAACTGCCAGGAGAGACCGGGGTTTCCTGTTGGAGGCGATAGTGGAGAAGGAACTTGTGTCTCACGAGTAGGAGAAACTTGACCTCGGTTCCACATGTGCAGATGCGTGTTTGCTCGGAATGACCGGGGCACAGTAGCCAAGCTGTGCTTCAGCGCTGTCGTCCGTGGGTCTCGTCTTCCCCTGAAACCTGTGAATCCCAGTTGCACTGGGATGGGGGGGGAGGGGGTGTTCACACACACCGCCCCTTACCACCTTCCTCTTCCCTTTATGTCCCGTGTGTGTGTGTGTGTGTGTGCGCGTGTGTACATGCGAGCGAGCGTGCACCCATCCCCGCCTGCCCTGCAGGGGCCCACGGAGAGCGGCCCGGCCTCTGGCACTGAGGGCGGAGGAACTAAGCACTGCCCCGCGCCAAGCAGACCCAGTGCGCGTAGCTCATGATTCTGGTTGGAAATCCGACTGGAAAGTTTTATGGCAGCCTGGTGTACGGAAATCTAACTGGAGCTAATGGTTGTAATTTTTTTTTGCCCTAGACAATCTAATAAATCCTGAGCAGAGGAAGCTTTTATGTGCACATTTGAATTGCACAGATTTAAGAAAACGTGGGGCCCGCTCGGTAGATCTCCTAATGAACAAGTGTCCCATCGCCCGTGAATTACCCAAGTTTTCCTTGTGGTCTAACTATGAGTTATGGAGTTCCCTCCTGCCCTGCCTGTCAGTTCACTCCGAGAGTTTTGCATAAAATGCATGAATCGGGGCACTACCCGGCGAGCCCCTGGGAAGGGCATGAATCACGGTGTGAGGACACGGAGGCGTGTGGATAAAACGCGCAGGTGGGGCGACGCGGGCCACAGCGGCGGGCCGGAGCCTGCGTGAAAGTCAGTCGCAGGGGCTTGGGATGAGAAACCCACCAAGACCTCCAGCGTCCCAGGCCCTCGGGGGGTAGGGGGGCTGCAGGTACACTCCCGCCTCCTCCTGTGTAATAGGCGCGGTGCTCCGCTTCCCTGTGAGAGCGGGGGTTGCTTGGTCCTCAGGCAGGTCCTGCCCTGCTCAGGCAAGCCGCCCTTCGCCCCCAGCACCCTTGCTTTCCCGCTAAGCCCAGCACCTCTCTGCAGGCCTGGCCTCCCCCGCACATTGCAGGGTGTGCAGGCTGGGGGAGATCGCGGCCCCTCCTAGCACGTGTCGTTCTGCTCCCTGAGCAAGGCACAAGCAGGCGAAGGCAGCGCCGGTAGTGGCGCCCGCCCCCCCCCCCCAAGCAGGCGGTCACGTCCCGGGAGGGAGGGCCACGGTGCTTGTTTCACACAGAACACGCCATTGTTCGCGGGACTTATAAAGATGTTGCGTGGGAGTGGCCTGGACTTGTTTCCGTGGTGATCAGAAACGGCCTGAGGACCGGAATAGCCCCCCCCCCCGGGCCCGAGTGGAGCTTAAGGACATCCCCAGGAGAAGCTCCCGGCCGCAGGGCCAGGGCTGTGTTCTCCCGAGGCTAAGGGGAAGATGGCGGAGGGGGCGGCGATGGCACTGGGGACAGGAAACGGGACCCGAGACAAAGTCCTGGTGTCCCGGGTTCGGGGCCAGCGTGAGGGAGGCCAGCCGGACCCGGCGGCCGAGCCCGGGAGGCGGGAGGTGGGTGTGCTGGACGTGAGCCAAGAGATGGCCGAGGACACAAGTAGGTAAGACACCGGCAGGCTGTTCTCT
This sequence comes from Perognathus longimembris pacificus, assembly GCF_023159225.1. Taxonomy (NCBI): domain Eukaryota; kingdom Metazoa; phylum Chordata; class Mammalia; order Rodentia; family Heteromyidae; genus Perognathus; species Perognathus longimembris. Next base: position 3,328,406 of record NC_063164.1, on the reverse strand, counting down.
TCCTTAGTAACGAACCGAACCAGGCAGCCGTCACCTAAGCAGATCACTGACCCGCGCAGGAAACGACAGAGCCCCGGAGGTGCGGGCTGGGGTGGCAAGAAGCTCCAGTGCATGCAGATTCCCAGGCCCCCCCCCCCACGCACACACCAGGGCCCGGTAGGCAGGTGTGAGCAGAAGCCTTTCTCAGAGCCGGGGGGGGGATCCCCGGAACCGAAGGCCGCATGGCCCGCAATTGAGCCGCACTCGACGTTTCCGAAGTCGTTGGGTCCTGAGTCCCGCCCAGGGCACCAGCTTCACATGCCGGTCTCCATTCTCCCCGCCCCCCCCCCCAGTGTCGATTGAAACCCCCGCAGCACCTGCTGGCTTTGGGAGCCAGTTCTGTCTCCCCCGTCGGGCCCCGCGCCCGCGCCCCTGAACCCCGAGGAGCTTTGCGGTCAGCCGGAGGAGCCGCCGAGGCGGCGCGGGGCTTGAAAGCGAGGGCTTCATCCGCCTCTGTGTGTTTCAGAACAAGAAGAAAACTTTGAGTTTATCATCGTCTCCCTGACGGGCCAGACGTGGCACTTTGAGGCCACCACGTATGAGGAGCGCGACGCCTGGGTCCAGGCCGTGGAGAGCCAGATCCTCGCCAGCCTGCAGTCCTGCGAGAGCAGCAAGAACAAGGTAAGGCCCCCAGCAGGCTGTCCCCCCACGTCAAGACCGCCGACCATGACCGGGACGCGGAGGCCCGGAGCAGAGCCGGGCGGGGGGCGGGGGGGGGGCACAGAGCGGCGGAGGCCCGGAGCAGAGCCGGGCGGGGGGCGGGGGGGGGGCACAGAGCGGCGGAGGCCCGGAACAGAGCCGGGCGGGGGGCGGGGGGGGGGCACAGAGCGGCGGAGGCCCGGAACAGAGCCGGGCGGGGGGCGGGGGGGGGCACAGAGCGGCGGAGGCCCGGAGCAGAGCCGGGCGGGGGGCGGGGGGGGGGCACAGAGCGGCGGAGGCCCGGAGCAGAGCCGGGCGGGGGGCGGGGGGGGGGCACAGAGCGGCGGAGGCCCGGAACAGAGCCGGGCGGGGGGCGGGGGGGGGGGCACAGAGCGGCGGAGGCCCGGAACAGAGCCGGGCGGGGGGCGGGGGGGGGGCACAGAGCGGCGGAGGCCCGGAACAGAGCCGGGCGGGGGGCGGGGGGGGGCACAGAGCGGCGGAGGCCCGGAGCAGAGCCGGGCGGGGGGCGGGGGGGGGGGCACAGAGCCGGGCGGGGGGCGGGGGGGGGGCTCAGAGCGGCGGGCAGGAACTGCGGACGACGCCCCCCCCCCCCCCGGGTGTGCTTTGTGAGCCGCACGCTAGCCGGGGAGATGAGGACGTCTTTGTGTGGGCCTCCACGGCGTGTGCCGCGTGGGCGTCCTGGCTTTGTCCCGTCTGTCGGGACGGCTGTCCGGCATTAGCAAGCCTTTGCTCTTGCCAGCCAACCCCACAGAGGATGCCTGCACTTGTTGTAGGCCGAGGGATCTTTTGGAGACAGAGAGAGAGAGAGAGAGAGAGAGAGAGAGAGAGAGAGAGAGAGTGTGTGTGTGTGTGTGTGTAGCTTGAACTCAGGGCCCGGGCACTGTCCTTCAACATCTTCACTCAAGGCGCGCTCTCTGCCACTTGAGCAACACCCCCAGGTCTGGCTTTGGGGCGGTTCAGGCTCTCTGGTGTTAAGAGGCTCACGGTCTCTCCTGCCTGGCTGGCCTCAAGCCTCCATCTCCCGACTCAGTCTCCTGAGTGTAGCTAGGCTTACAGGTGTAATGGACTTTTTTATGGCTTATTTGTACATATTTATTTTCAGTTGCCCTTTGGGGCAGAATAAACCAGAAAAGGAGGCACAGACTTCAGAGGCGCGCATTCTCATCAGGGCCCCAATTAGATACGTGCCCGTTTGGAAAACCCGCTCTTGTTACGAATAAAAAGGGAAAGGCGGCCTGCTGGTTTGGGGGTGTAGGGAGGCTGGGCATTCTGCACCACTGGGGGGGCTCTTTCTGCAGGTGTTTAACCAGAAAGAAGTGCGGAGGTTGGAGGCGTTTGGGGCAGAGGGATAATTTTGCTTTGGTTTGGGGTTTATTCGATTTTGTGCAGTCATGGGGTTTGAACTCAGGGCCCGGCACTGTCCCTTCACTTTTTTCATTCAAAGCTGGCACTCCGCCACTTGAGTCACCGTTCCACCGCAGCTTGTTGCCGATTAATTAGCGATAAGGACCTCACAGGCTCCCTTGCTCTGGGTGGCTTCAAGCCACGCCGGATCCCTTACCCGCGCGGACCGCCGGCGCGGCGGAGGGGGGCTGCGCTTTGGCCCGCCATCCCTCCAGGGCACACCCGGTGCCGCCCTGGACACCAGGCACTTCTCCCAGCCCTCCTTCCTCCCGCCCTCGGGAGTTTCAACGTCCTCGCTGGCACGGTTTAGGGTCCCAGAAAGCACTGTAGCTTTTCAAACCGTAATCAACGCGAAGCTCTAAAAAAAACCCGCAACTGCATTTGCGATCCTTCGAGGAAATTTCTGCCCGTGATTGATAGTAGTCAGCTTTGTCACTGAGAAGAGTGTCTGTCTCTTAGGCGATCGTCTTATTTACACTGCCCTCTTTACCCAGCGTAAGCCGCACCACCGACATTATTAGTAAACTGTGATTCGATGCCTTTTTGAGTAAGTTTTATTCCCAAGGTGGGAGAACTGTGTGTGTGTTGGGCTGCGTGCCATGGTCGGCTGGCCACCTCCGCATGCAGGCACAAAGTGTGCGTTGGGGTGTGTGCGTGTGCACACACAAGTGCAAGCATGCGCGTGTGTGCACTCCAAATGCCAACTGGTAGTCTTTACGTACTTGGCTCCAAAATGAGTAAAACCTCAATAGTGAGTAATACCATAGTAATACTAGTTAGGTAATACTAGTTAGTAAGCTGTATTTTAGTACTGTGCAGTCAGCAATGAATAGTTCCACATCAGGCAAAGTGACAGGAGATGGTTCAATATATGAAAAAGTCTTAATCTCAGAGTCCAGTGTATTCTAAAGGTCCCTTGAGATGGATCACTTTTTTCTTTAATCTTAACACTAAACCTGTGTTTCACAAGCGAGCCTTCGCAAATACTTTTTTTTAGCCTAGCACCTACATATCTAAGATTTTTTTTTACAGCACTTTTGGGGACAAAAAAAACTATTGGGGGGGAAACTTTTTTCCAAAAGGAACAATTGGAACAGTCTAAATGTCTTCCACAGAGAACTTAATAGGTAGCTAAGCCGTTAGTGGGTAGAGTACTGTGCGGTCGTTTAAAATGATGATATTGAAGAACCTGTGACATTATTTATTGGCGGACAGATATCATTAGGCTAAAAAGACGCATTTCAAAGCAATGCTGGCTGTGTGCGTGTGTGTGTGCATGTGCGTGTGTGTGTGCGTGTGTGTATGCGTGTGTGTGTGCGTGTGCACGTACATATAGGAGAAAGCTCAGGACCAGATGGATAGTAAAATGTTACTACCTAGTACCAGAGTTCAGAAAGTTCCAGGTCCCTTTTCTGCATTATAAACTCAATGCAATAGGCACCTATTTTTAATCCATTTTGAAGGGTAGTCTAAAGTTTAGGGATCAATGCCCCGCACGCACGCACACGCATGCACCCCCTCCCCCGCCCGTGCCCCCGGCCGCGAGGTTTTCTGATGAGGAGCCGTGGGCCGCGGGGTACAGCGCCACGCCCGCCCGCGGCTTCTCCCTCCTCCGCACCGCCTGCCCACGAGGACGTGGAGCCTGCCGGTCCCCGGCCGCCCCTCGGGGTCACGCCCACCGGGGGACGATCCCGGCGTGGGGTGTGTCCGTTTCCTGGCGCCCCCAGCAGGGAGCCTCCCTCCGCCTTGGGGAGACGCGCGCACCTCCCCGGGCGTCTTAAACCTTGCCTCTTCTGTCTTTCTCCGCCTCCAGTCCCGACTGACCAGCCAGAGCGAGGCCATGGCCCTGCAGTCGATCCGGAACATCCGTGGGAACTCGCACTGCGTGGACTGTGACGCCCAGAGTAAGTGTGTGCTGGGCACGGGCGGCCCCGGCCCTCCCCCTCCCCCTCCCCCTCCCCCACGGCGGGTCCCCGCGTGCCACACGCCGTAGCGGCCGGCTGGCGGCCTCTGTTCCGAGTTAACACGCTTATGTTACGGTTCATCTTAACGCAATCCCCTTCCTGGAGACAGGCAGGGTAGCGCACACCTGCGGTCTCCACCGCCCCGGGGGGGGGGGGGGGGTGGAGGTCGGAGGCCCAAGACCCAAGGCACAGGAGGCCTACTTGGAAAACAAACAGCCAGAAGCAGAAAAGACTGGGGGCTGCCTCCGGAGGGAGCGCGAGGCCCCAAGTTCAATCCTGGCTCTGCGGGCGACGACCCCCACCCTCCACCCCACCCCACCCACCCCCGTGGAAGTGCGTGGCCACGACCCTCACCCCGTCAGGAAGCACACGTAGATTGAGTCAACAATAACGCGGTCATGTGTCCCGTGAAAGCCGCGCACAGCAGGTGAACTCTTTCTCGCCCTAAGATGGCCGGGATTTGCGTTCGGCTTTTAGTTTTCATCATCGTAGGTTGTATGTCTTGCCTTCAGTTTTTTTCTTGAATGTTTGAAGCATGTGACTTAACTGACGCGATCCGCAGCTCACCGCCTCATCGTTTATATTGGACAAGGATCCCTGCCAGCGCCCCATTCTCACATCGCCCTTTCTATTGTCCAGAACAAAATCTTGCCCTTGCGCGGGCGACCGGGCTTTTCCTACCCTTCCGGGGCCGGGACCTGCCTCCCCGCGCCCCATCCCTGGAAGCTGCGCTGCCGTTCCCGTGTCTGTCACTGTGCAGTAACGTTCCAGAGAGAGGGAAATCAGATGCGCACTAAGTGGGAGGCGCCGCCCCGGGCTGGGGGCCGCACGGGGCGCCGCGGGCCCCGGGATCTGAGGCCCAGCGGGTCAGGAGGGAGCCCCGGGGAGGAGGGGTGGCGGGGGCACGGAGCGGGGGCCCTGGGGTGCGGTGGGGTTGAGGAGGCGGGGCGGCTCTCGGGGGTCCGGGCCTCAGGTGCTCGGGCAGGGTCTCGCGGAAGGAAGCGGGGTGCGGGCCCCGGGGAGGCCAGGAAGCCTCCGCGCGGGGCTCGTGAGCAGAGGGGACCCCGTTCCAGACCGAGTGGAAAAGACCAAGCCGAGCGCGTCGCGGTGGCCGGGCAGATGAAAGGGAAGGAGCGAGCCCCCCGAGAGGCCGTCCCCGGTCCCCGAGGGACTCCTTTAAAGTGTCTCCCCGCCTTTGAATCTTCAAATCTCACGCCCAGAGCACGGGGGCACAGAGCTCGAAGAGAGGAACGGTTATTTGAAGTGTGTTTTTACCAGAAAGTTCTTAAGCGGAGACATTTTTTTTAAAAGCACCTGCCATAGTAGAACCTCGTCTAGGGAAATGTCTGTAATTGTTTCCAGGCACCCGAGGGCTGATTTCAACGCAGCAGGTCCGTGTGGGGACCGCAGTGTGTGGTCAAGTGCAGGCTTCGGGCCCTCCGGGTACCGCCGAGGCGTGGGCGGTGGCCAGCCAGAGGGAGCCGGAGGCCGGCACAGAGGGACAGGGTGGGAAAGTAGAATCAAGCTTGGAGACCAGGCAGTAGACCAGCTCTCAGGTGTAAACTTTGTTCGGGGGGTGGGTACCAGCATTAGGACTTGAACTCAGGACTTCCTACTCTAGCTGGGCTTGAACTCAGGACTTCCCACTCTAGCTGGGCTTGTCACTCAAGGTTGACGGTCTGCCACTTGAGCTACACCTCCACCTGCACCTTTTTGCTGGTTCATGAGGAGTAAAGACAGACTTTCATGGAGTTCAAACCGCCGTCCTCAGATCTCAGCCTCCTGAGCAGCTTGGATTTCAGGCGTGAGCCACCTGTGCCCGGCTGTTGCTGTGTTTTGTGCAGGTCTTTTTTTGGGGGGTGGAGAGGATTACAGCTCCCCTTTCCACTCCGCTGAGAGCACAGGCTGTTCCTCGCTCCTTTCCTGGGGTCTCGAGCGCCCCCTTCTCGGGTGTGTGCCCCGCGTTCACTAGCTGGACGGCTGAATTTCTGGGAATTCCTGGTCCTTTGCCAAGGCGAGCACAAAAGACCCCACCCCCCACCCCGGGGACTCAGATGTGGCCTCGCATGGGGTCTGCTCGCCCTCCGCGTGCCCAGAGCCCGTGTCCTCTGTTCCCGCGTGAGTGGCGTGGAGCGCTGGCCCCCTCGGGGTCCCCCCCCCACGCTCCCGGTCTCGGCACGACGTCCCCAGCGATCCGCGGACGGCCGGTGGCTCCCGGGGGGCATTTGGTCGTCGCCGGAGGGCGGTGACTGCAGTCCGGGCCGCCGGGGATGTCCCCGAGCCCCTGCCCGCCCCTGCCGCGAGTCCCGGCTGGCCAGGGAGCCTCTGGCGTCGCGTCGCCGGGTGGTTCCCGGAGCGTGGGCCCGAGGGACGGCGGTCCCTGACGGCGGTGTCCCCTGTCCTCCCCCCGCAGACCCCAACTGGGCCAGCTTGAACCTGGGAGCCCTCATGTGCATTGAGTGCTCGGGCATCCACCGGAACCTGGGCACGCACCTGTCCCGCGTGCGGTCGCTGGACCTGGACGACTGGCCCATGGAGCTGATCAAAGTGATGTCGTCCGTCGGGAACGAGCTGGCCAACAGCGTGTGGGAGGAGGGCAGCCAGGGCCGGACGAAGCCCAACCTGGACTCCACGAGGTAGGACGGGCCCCGGGGGCGACAGGTGTCCTGGGGGGCGGGGGGGGGGGGACACCGGCCCCGGGCGACTCGGAGGAGGAGGGCCGATCGGCCCAGCCGGAAGCATCTGTATTTCAGAACCGGTCTTGAGGAGACTGGATAATTCCAGCTCCTTCGTCTTTTATGTTTGTTTCTAGGCCTTAGGGATTTCTCCCCTCCTCCCAACCTTATGAATCTATTACTTTAATTAATATATTTCTAATAGGCATAAGCGGCGCTAACACTAATTATGAACCTTAGATTCTTTAATTTTGTTTGTTATTCGTCTGTCTTCGGTAACCCACCTCCTCCCCCGCCTGCCCCCCCCCACCCGCTAGGCAGCGAGTGCGTAGTAAAAAAAAAGCATATTTTATTGTCTAAAACATACTTCACACGCATTTAATCAACCGAAGATCAGCATAATGTATGGTGGCTCCTCGTTCATGTTAATTTTTTATCCCGCGTGTTTGGAAGCCGTTTAGCTTCTCGTTTTTCACGCACGGCTCCTAGGAGCCGCTTTGCGGGGCCCGCGCGCGCGCCCCCCGGCCGGCGGAGCGCGGTGGGCCGGGTGGTGGGGTGCGCCCCGGGGGCGCGCCCCAGGAAGGGCGGGGGCCGGGCTCCCCGTGCAAGCACCCGGTGGGATAAGATGAGCCCTCTCGTGGGCGTCGGTCCTCGCCGGCTCCGCCGAGGCCGCCTCCTCGGGCCAAGAAGGAAGAGCCGGGGTCCGCGTGGCATCCACGTGGCGTCCGCGGGCTCAGCCGGGAGCCTGGCTCTTCCCGACAGGGTCGGAGCGCGGGCTCAGAGCCGCAGCAGGGACCTCTGTTCAAATCCCGCAGGCCCTCCCGACGGGCAGTCTCTCCCTGTCCGTGTTCGGCGGGGCGGGGCTTCCCGGGCAAGTGGCAGGCTTCTTAGAAAAACGAGCCCGACTGGTAGAATTACGTCGAACTCGGCTGGGTCGTCAGTGATAAACATTCAGAAGGATTACCTCGCCTTGCAGTATCTACTTTTTCCATAGGTAATGGTATCATTATCACGGAAAGATTTTTCTGAAAAGTGAAAAATAGAAAATAGATAAATGTACGCACAAAGGAAAAAAAAAGTTTGAAGTACGTTTGAAAAATTAGCTGTTATTCCTCCTACCGCTTAGGCTCAGAAGCAACACGTGCTGTTTTTAATATCAATTAAAGCTTCGCTTGTCGAGTGATTGAGTTTAGACACCGGGGTTGGCGTGGTGCTGTGTGTAATCCCAGCTCCTTGGGATGAGCCTGAGACGGGACTGGGCACGAGCAGGAGTCTTATCTGAAAAGGAAGCTAAGAGGGAAAAAGGACTGAGACCTGGCTACTACTGGGGGTGGAAAAACGGGGGAAGGAAGGAAGGAAGGAAGGAAGGAAGGAAGGTGCAGGTTAGCTTCAAAGCTGACAGATACGTTGCGTTCGCGTCTTCACATCCACAGTGAGAAGTGTCCAGGTGTGGCGGCTGTGACGGGCACGTTTGGGGCAGGCTCGGGGGTACGGCTGGCTCTCCCCCAGTTCCATGCACTTCGCGTCTTTCGAGCGTGAGGACGTTCGTGGCTTTTGCAGCCCTCCTTTTTTACCCGGGGTGGAGGCGATGCCTGAACCACACCTTTTTCCCAGCCACACCGGCCCGTAGTACAACGGGGCTGAGCTGGGGCTTGATGCCTGTGATCCCAGCTACCCGAGAGGCGGAAATCCGGAGGAACGCTGTCCGAGGCTGACCCTTGGGCACAAGTGCACTGCCCTATCCGGAAAAGCGGCTGAAGCCAACAAGCAGGGGGGCAGCGCGGTGGCCTCGCAAGCACAGGGGTCCACTTCAGCCCCTCCCCGTGGGGAGAGGAGGAAGGAGATGAGCTGAGGAGCGGCGTGGGAAGGTGGCGTGGGTGTGGAGACCGAGGCCGGCCCCCTCCCGCCCGCGCGGCGGCCGTCTCGCCGGAGCTTCCATGCGTTCGGGGGTTCTAGGCTAGCGTCTGAAGTACGGGTTGATCCTCAAGGCCCGGAGCGAGACGGCACCGGGAAGGCGGGGGCGGCCGGGGTGCGTGTCTGTCCCCGCGGGGCAGGGGCCGGCAGCGGGCAGCTAGGCTCTCGAGCGCGTCGCGTCCTTGTCCCCAGCGTCACGCTGGGCCGCGGTGGCCGGAGGAGCGAGGACGGGCGAGGCCACAGCCGAGCCGACGCCCTGAGGACCCCGGAGGCCGGGCGGTGGCGAGCCACAGGGGGAGGCTGGGGCCGTCTGCCACCGCATTTTGCACGTCCTACCTGTTGCCATAGAGACCGGCGCCAGGGCGGCCGGAGGCCGGGGCCGCGGCGGAATCCGCGGGGAGCAGAGCGCGGCTCCGCCCGGCACCCACGGGGCGGGGATCTGCTGCCGTCACTGCCGCCATGCCTCCCGCCCCGGAAGGGAAAGCGGCTGCCCCGGGCGGGGTGGGCCCGAGAGGAGGACTCGCTCTCCCCTGTGTGCCTCTCGCCAAGATGCTGCCCCGCCGCCCGCCTCCCCCCTCCTTCCCCCTCCAATCCCGGGACCGTGGCTTGATGGTTCGTGGCCCTCACGCCAAACACACAGACCGGTCAGCCTGGCGCCCAGCGCGGCGAAGCCGGGTGCCGACGCTCTCCCGAGGGACCCGGGCGGCTTCCCCGGGGCTCTGGTGTGTTCCGTCGCATTCAGAAGATTCGTTCTGACAGTGGAATGTAATTAAAAACGTGCCCTCCTCAGAGAGAGAGAGAGAGAGAGAGAGACGGGGGGGCAGCTCTCTCTCCCAAGAAGCACCCAGTCCCCTAAAACAACGGTCCACGGCATCACCCAGCCTGCAGGTGAGTTAGGAAAGCAGCGCCTGGCACGGCTGCCTGCCCCCTGCCCCCTGCCCCCTGCCCCCTGCCCTCTGCCCGCCCCCCCGCCGGGGCAGCTCTGGACAGCTCGTAATTGGTTCCAGTGATCTCCGGCGCCCTGAGCACTGCCGTCCAGACTCGAGCAGCGTTGTGATCAATCGGAGCAGACGCGGCTGAAGCAGTATCGACTTCCCATTTCTAAACAGGGGGATCATTAGTCAAGGAAAGCATCTTTTAATTACTCCCAGGAAGGGGAGAAAATTCCTTCTGGATGGATTCTGCAGCAACTGCCATTTTTTCCCCCGCACATTCGATATTAAATTTATCGTCGCGGGAGGGGAGCGAATGCCCTTCGTCCCCCTCTATAATGGGGCCTTAATTTGGAGGAAGCATCGTGTTAGTGGAGAGATCGATGTGACAACAATGAACTTTATCTCGGGTGGGATCAGAGCCCCCTCTAATTGCTATTGATAGTATTTAAGCACACACTTAAAATATTGACTTCAAATGGACATGTTTAAGCGGTGCGAGGCGGCGCGGTGGACGGAGGGGCCCGAGCCTGGGGTACAGGAAGGGGCGTCTGGCTGCGTGAGGACCGAGGCGCCCTCACCCTTGCTCAGCACGGGAGTTTGTCTCCTGGGTTGGTTTCCAGGTGGCCAGGGCTCTGGGGTCCCCTGTGAGGACACTCAGAACTGTCACTAGGGAGTCACTGTCCTCCTTGATGTGACCCTCCCAGATGCCCAGGAAAATAACCCGGGAGGCAAGGGCATTCCACAGTCACGTGACTGTCCTGGTGAGGGATGGAGGGATGGGAGGATGGAAGGAAGGATGGATGGAGGGATGGGTGGATGGAAGGAAGGATGGATGGAGGGATGGGTGGAAGGAAGGATGGATGGAGGGATGGATGGGTGGATGGAAGGAAGGATGGATGGAGGGATGGGTGGATGGAAGGACGGATGGATGGAGGGAGGGATGGGTGGATGGAAGGATGGATGGATGGAGGGAGGGATGGGTGGATGGAAGGAAGGAAGGATGGATGGATGGATGGATGGATGGATGGGGGATGAAGGGATAAAGGGATGGGTAGAGGGAGGGAGGGAGGGATTGGTAGATGGATGGAGGGATGGATGGATGGATGGGTGGATGGATGGATGGAGGGATGGAGGGATGGATGGATGGATGGGTGGATGGATGGATGGATGGAGGGATGGATGGGTGGATGGGTCGATGGATGGATGGATGGATGGAGGGATGGATGGGTGGATGGATGGATGGAGGGATGGATGGATGGATGGATGGATGGATGGATGGATGGATGGATGGATGGGTGGATGGATGGATGGATGGGTGGATGGATGAGGGAGCAGCCAACCTGGAGCACAGCACACTCCACTCCCCGCGGGTTCGTGAGTGAAGTGAGGCCCTCGAGGCCTGTGGCGTACGCCGAGTCACATCAGAAAGCCCCGTGGCTGTGTTCCCAGGGCTTGGCCTCACCTGCTGCATGCCCTTGTTCCGTCTCCTCACCTCGCCCCATTCCCGGGGAAGCTCACTGGCCTCACTGCAGTGGTGATCATCTCCCGCAGGATGGAGCGGAGCCCCGGGCAGCCGCCACGCGCCGTTGGGCCGGTGTGGCCAGCTCTCCTCCACCTCCGTCCTTGTCGTGTCGAGGGGTCTGGCCTGACCGAGTAAGCGAGCGAGCCCCTGCAGCACGTTGCTATTTGCATTTGGGCTCAAGTAGCCCATTTTGTGCCACTTGGAGCCTGCTCCATTGGCCCAGGAAACCAAAGGATCCCAGAAGTGCAGAACCGTGATCTTAGTTCCCGGACTGAGCTCGTGGGAGAATCTCTGACACAGCTGAAATCCCGCTCTGCCATACCACCTGGAAGGGAGTGAACTGGCTGGCTTAATGTGCATTCTTGTCCCTTTTTAGCCTGCCTCTCTCTCTCTCTCTCTCTCTCTCTCTCTCTCTCTCTCCCCCCCCGCCTCTCCTCACTATTTGTGAGTTCGCCTCTGCCTAAACCCCCTTCTTGTCTTCAGCCTATAAAAAGATGTCGCCTTCGCTAGGAAGACGGGTCGCACATCAGAAACCCGCGTGGGAGAGACGGGCCGCGCGCTGGCCGACGGAGCCGGCCGGCCCAGCCGTGGGAGTGCCGCCTCTTTTTGATTCTGCGAGGCCACTTTCATGTTATTTATGCACATGGAGATATTGATAAAGGGGAAATGTATCCAAACTGAAAATAATTGGATCCCCGCCGCCGACTCTGAGATATTAAAAGCAGCCCCACTTGGCCGCGTCTTTGTCTTGTTAGGTTTGATCATGAGATCACAATGTGGTCATCTCAGGCTCCCATTCCTGGCATGAAGATGCACTCTTCCAAGCGCGGCCTTGGGGACAGACCTGCCCACGCAGCCCGCAATTGTCTCATCTGATTATTTCTCAACAGCTCCTGCTGAGGTCAATGTGTTGTCTTCTTTTTTTTGAGTGTTCCTCTACGTTGGACACCTTTTTTCTATTCTCTTTCTTTAAAAAAAAAAAAAAAAAAGAAAAGAAAAGAAAATAGGGAGGGGGGGGAGAGCAGAAGAAATAGAAAAAGGGACTTAGCCGTGGTGACCAGAGCCCATCTGCAGTTGGGTGGCATCTGCTACCCACATGTCACTTCCCTCATTAACAAGCAATTGAATTAATTAAATGCTACTCAGAACACGCATAACAAGCTACCGGCAGTGTCCAAATTAGCACTGATAATCAAGGATGATTTCCTTTATTATCCTGCTAAGTGGTGTGCGGACTCTGGTCTCCCTGCCTGCCCTCATCTATTTACATACCCCCAGCTCCTGCCTTTGGAAGCGGAGGTTATCTTACCTAGTTAATTTGCCACGATCACCGAGCATGGCGGATTGATGCCCTACCCCACCACCGCAGCCGCCGCCGGAGCGGCGGGCCCCCCCCACCCTCCCCCGGCTGCCCTCCCCCACCGCCAGCCTTTGTATCTCAAGCTCCCTGATAAATTAAAGGCCACCCCTGTGGTCTCTCAAGTGAGTAATAGAGGCAGAAATTTCATTTTGCAACTGGCTGATTTAATGATCCAAAGGGTAATTAATGGCCTGATTATCTTAATGTTAAATATGTCCAGCAGCAATTACTGTGACCTCCCGCTTGTCAAGGTCCGGGCTGTGCTCTTCTTTCAATTAAGTTCTCTGGGGTTTAATGGTATGAATAAACTCCTCCGATTCTATCATCCTGGACACGGAGGGTTCAGGGAGCGGCGGGGGGGGGGGGGGAGGCTCATTTGGAGTTTTAATCAGCCTGCCTTCTACTCTGATGATCAGAGTTTAACAATTATAGCAAGGACACTTTAACTTTCTTCCTGCCCGAGCCGAGCCCCTCGCGCCCGCGTGCGTGTGCGTGTGCGTGTGTGTGTGCGCGCGTGTGGTTTTCAGCGTCATTACGTGTGCGTGTTGGTGTCAGTGTCGTGAGGGAGAGTTCTTGTTTGCGGAGGAAGCCCGCGGAGCTCGTCTCTTCCGATATAAATTATCATGTGAGCGCTGCGGTTTTTCCGTTTGACAGGCTTAATTAATTGGCAGGAGCCCCCGAAAATGACAGCGCCACTAATTGCAGCTCAAAGTGCATTTCTGTCATCGTGGCGTGCCTGCCGCGGGGCCCCGCCCTGGCTCCGGCCACCCGGCGGGGCTGCGCGCCGTGCCCTGCGCGTGCAAGCCGCGTGCAAGCCACGTGCGGGCCCGCACAAGCCCCCGTGGCTGGCCTGCGGGAGTGCCGTCTGCGTGCAGGGCGACGTTGACTGCCGGTAACGTTGACACGTCCGCAGCTGTAACAAACCCAGCAGCTGCCCGGGGACCCCGGCTTTTCCGGGGATCGTTGAGCAAGGGTCCTCGTCGCGAGCCGAGTCGGAAGCCGGCGGAGGCGGCCGTAAGTCACCGAGCAGCCTTCCTGACGCCGCAGGCCTCATGAGCGCATCGCCGGCCAGGCCGGAGTCTGCTAGCGCTCCGGGCCCCCGCGTCGGAAACCTACTATACACAGTAAGCCGACGAGGCGAAGGCACAGCGAGCAGGGCGCGAAGGCCGGCGGGCTCCGGGCTCCGCCGCCGGGCTTCCTGGCTCACCTCTCAGAACACCCCCCCCCCTCCTGCTGCGAGGAAGGGGAGGTTGAGAAGCTTCTCCATGAACTGAAGCAGGAAGGGGACCCCGCGGTGGGCGTTGGCCTGGGCAGCAGCTGGATCTAGTGGTGCTGTTGGTTTAGGGGGGCCGGCTGCCACCGTGAGCGCAGGTTGTTCCATCCCGTCGGGAACTGGGAGGCGGCCTGGCCAGCAGAAGGCCATGCTGGGTGGAAATCCTGAATGTGCACCCTGAAATGTCACCATGGGGACGGGGTGGGGGGAGTGTCACCCGACCCCGACGGTGGAGACCGCGGGGGATGAGGGCCCGGGGCCCGGGGCCGTCTCCACCTGAGCCTGGCAGGCCGGGCGTGGGCCAGCCAGTGCTTGCGGCCTCCGGCATCTCCCGAGGGCCGCTCCCCCCGAGGCCGGTCGCACCGGGGGCTCTCCCCTCCTGTGAGAGGAAGGGCTAAGCACCCCCAGAGTCCCAGCCTCCGCTAGGCACAGAGCCGTCGTACAACACAAGACCTCCTCATCCAACAGCAGACGAGGAGATGGGGGACGAGACCCCGAAGTGGCTCGTGAGGGTCCCATAGACCCCCGCAGGCCCAAGGCGTGGCTCCCGGCCCCTGCCTTCCTCTGCCCCGGGGCTCCTGGACCCTCTAATCCCACGGCAGACTCCATGTCCGCCCAGGCCCAGCCTCGTACCTGTGTGGGTATTCCTGTCAGTGCTCCACCTCAGAATCTCCCCCACTTAGAAAACCTAGCCGCAAGCCGGGCACCCGCCACTCACGCCTTTAATCCGAGCTACTCAAGAGGCTAAGATCGGAGGATTGAGGTTTGAAACCAGCCAGGCAGGACAGTCCATAAGATTCTTATCCCCAGTTAACCACCAGAAAGCCAGAAGTGAAATGGGTTCTAATGATAAAGCTCAGGGATAGTGCCCAGGCCCTGGGTGTAAGCCCTGATACTGGCAGTAGTGGCAGTGACAGTAGTAACACAACCTAGCCACTCACTCACAGTAACTGAAATAAGAAAACAAAAGCAAAGCGCCCTTCCGACCTGGGCATCCTCCTCTCGTCTTTACGATTGTGCAGTCTCGGTTTTCCATGGTTGGCACCGACCCTACAAGCTTCTGCGGAGACCCACACTGGCCACGGTGGCTGTGGGTATCCACCAAGCACGATGGGGCCCTGGCCTGGATCATGATCGACCCCCCCAGCCCCCCCCCCCAGCCTCGGCCCTGCTCCACCAGGGCCCTACCCTGCGCCTGCTCCTTGAAACCGTGGAGCCTGGACTTCAAAGGCCTCCTAATTACCTCTCATCTGCATGGCGAAGCAGGGAGCCCGGCCGGAGGGCGTCCAGTTCTCATTTCAGGACCAGCAGGCTCTGTGATTTTGAATAAAAACAAGCTGCTCCTATGTAAGACGAGATTGGTCGCTATTCCCACCCGTGTCATAGGAAGAGTTAGCGCCACGAGGAACGCAGATGCACGAAGTTTCCAGGAGGAGACGGAGGTGGGGTCCGAGCCCCGCGTTTCACCTGCACGGAGGTCCCTCAGGCTCGCCTTCACGTGGAGCTCCATCGGCCGCTCCCCGAGCAGCCCGGGGAGGGGGGGGGGGGGACCTGTGCCGTGCTTCGGCCCTCGAGGATTCTGAGAGGCCCCGGCCCACTCCAGGCGGTCTGTGTGCCGCTCAGCTCGTGTTCCGCCTCTCCCAGCCCAGAATCAGGCGTCATTCCCGACTTCGTGAGATGGAGGACATAGCACACCCAGCAGAAGGAAAAAGAAAAGCACTGCCATACTGCCACATTAATAAAGAAACTTGATGATCATCTCACAAGATCCAGAAAATCCATTGTGGTGTAAGAACTTAGCAAACAAAAGTCCCACATAGTTAGTGAAGTACTACTGTACACCCCACATAAAAGTACTCTGCGCTTTGCCCCTGAGATGAGGAGCAAGACAAGAAAGTCACCATTTCCGTTCATTGTTGCGCTTCAAGTTCAAGCCAGGATATTGGGCACAAAATAGAAACCAAATACGTCCAGAGGGTGAAGGAAAAAGTAAAACTTTCTCTCTTTGTGGATGACACAATGGCGTGAGCAGAACATCTTTGGACCCCAAAGAAATGATTACAATAACAAATGAACTGGGTACAAAGCCAGCATTCAAAAAACTCAGGTGTGCCGGGCACCAGTGGCTCACGCCTGTCATCCTAGCTAGATCCTAGATCTGAGATCCTAGATCTCAGGAAGCTGAGATCTGAGGATCGAGATTCTAAGCCAGCCCAGGTCGACAAATCCATGAGGTTCTTACTTAAAACTAACCAGCAAGAAGCTGGAAGAGAAGGTATGGCTCAAGTAGTAAAGCACCAGTCTTGTGCAAAAACGCTAAGCAAAAGTCAGAGCCCTGAGTTCAAGACCCAGTACCAGCACCAAAACAAAGGATCAAAAACCTCAGTGTGCCTCTGTATGTTAGCAACAAGTACCCCAAATATAATGAAGACCAAAATTCCACTTATTCTAACAAAAGCAAAAAAGAAGAAGAGCAATCTTAGGAGCGCATTTCACCTGTACACACAAAATGAGCACATCACCCAGGAGACCAAAGGCGGTGTGCCTGGCAAGGCAGCCAGCCATGTTGTGGGTTAGACACTGCCATCACTGTGCCAAGGCGAGTGCGGAATCTGCACACCGCCGTTAAAGTCCAAGACCCTGTGGAACCAGAAGCACAGACATGGGCCAGTGGCGTAGGGCGGAGAGTCCAGAAGTGCCCCGTAGCCACGGCCGAATGGCTTCCGCCAACTGCGCCAAGACAGCCCACGGAGGCCAAGGGCTGGGA
The DNA here is from genome assembly GCF_023159225.1 of Perognathus longimembris pacificus. Classification (NCBI taxonomy): domain Eukaryota; kingdom Metazoa; phylum Chordata; class Mammalia; order Rodentia; family Heteromyidae; genus Perognathus; species Perognathus longimembris. The sequence continues at coordinate 3,311,893 of NC_063164.1, read as the reverse complement.
CCACCGGGCGTCCACACCAAAAGAAGGACACTGGACCCGTCGTGAAACGAGCACAGACTGGCTCGAGGACCAGAAAGTTGGATGCGAACGCGTAAGACTGTACGCCGAAGCTGGCCTGGAATTTGGCCCTGGTTTCTCCAACACGATACCCAAGGCTTGGTGTTTCATTGGACAGTATCAAGACAGTGAAAAGATACTGCAGAGAAGGGAAAGGGGATCTGGAAATCAAGCCACTAATGCAGGTCTAGTATCCATAACGTGTAAAGAGCACAATTTACCAAGAGAAGAAGCAGCTCTGTAGGCGGCTGGTGTGCACAGTGATGCTGCCCACTGTCCTGGCGGGGGGGAGGGGGGGATGCAGACCGGAAGCTGGCGGGGGGGGAGGGGGGATGCAGACTGGAAGCTCTGGAGGTGTCTCTCCACCCCTGCGGCGTGGGTGTGGGCGGCTGTGACATGAAGCGAAGTCGAGACCCCCAGACTCTGCTTGGGGGAAAGTTCAGTGATGCAGCCACAGCGGAAAACCGCCCGGCGCTGTCTCAAAAAGTGAAACAAACAGCCGGCCGGGCACGGTGCTTCATGCCTGTAATCCCAGCTACTTGGGAGCTGGTACAGGAGAATCGTGAGTTTGAGGCTAGACCACGCAAAGTTAGCAAGACCTTATCTCAAAAACGAGGTAGGGGGGTACATAGCTCAGCGGGTAGAGTAATTGCTGAAACTCCCTGGGTTCAACATACAGTACGCACTCCACAAAGAAGTTAGGCGTGCAGTAACTACGGAATGTAATAGTTCCTCGTGTGTGCGTGTGCGTGCGTGCGTGTGTGTGTGTGGCCACTGACAGCTATGCCGGCAGTGTCGAGGGTGCGGCCGGGCCGAGGCCCTGTGTCCCGTTGGGGCCGCGATGCTGGGGACGCGGGCCAGCCTTCTTCCCGCGCCGTCCAGGAAGCCCCGCCGCTCAGCCCCAGGGGCCCCGGGCCCCGCCGCTGCCCTTGCCGCGTCACCCCCACTCCGTCATGCAGGCTGAATGCCGGAGGCCCCGAGGGCAGGCGGGGCGTCTGCAGGGGGGGGGGCGGGGGGACTCAGACCTCCGGGCTATGCGGCCGGAGCCCCACTGGAGATCAAGCAGTGGCATTCCCCACGGGGAAGACAAGCCGGCCGCCGCGGAGCCCGTGGCGCGGGCCAGGCCCCAGGCGGCCCCGCGGCCCGTCCGTCACCCGGGGATCTGCGGGGGGGCCGCGCGGGGGGCTTGGGCCGTGGAACCGCCGCGCCGCGCACCTGGGCCTGAGCTGCTTTGTGGCCATTGTGACGTGCGGAAGCCCGTGGAGCCGAGTGGCCCCAGGCCTGGGGACGCAGGGCGTCCACCTGGCCGTGACAAAGGCCGGCCTGTCTGCGCAGGGCCAGGCGTGCCGTCCCCGGGCACTTCCCACAGCACGCGGGGGTGGGGACTGCGTCTCCGGCCTCCTGCGGGGGAGGCCGGGCCGCTGTGGTCACCCCGTGTCACGCAGGGCCGGGCAGGGTCCACCTGCCACGAGTGCGAAGCATGGCCTTGGCCTGTCCTCGAGAGCCCCTGCCCCGCGGGGGCGTCGCTGCCCCGGGATGGACGGGCGGGAACGGGCTCCGTCCAGGGGGAGACGGGCGCCACCCTGGGTGACCGCCCTGGCGGCGTCCTGGGCCCCTTGGGGGCCCTCGGGTGGCAGTCACGCAATGCGAATGCCCCGGGGGCCCGGGGCCTGCACGGCACAGGTGCCGTCTCGCGGGCTCCGGGCCCCTGGAGCAGCTGCACCCGAGTCCCCGATGACGGGACAGCTGCAGTCAGCCCTTGTGGCGAGAGGGACCTGACCTCTGGCCTCCCCCGCCGCCCGCCGTCTTCCCGCATCCGGCGCCGGAGCCCCGGGACCCTGCGGACACTGGGGCCGTTGTCCTCACCTGGGAGCGCCCAAGCGCGTCTGCCTCAAAGGAAACCCGATTGCAGAGATCTGAGAGGCCCGCGCGGGAAGCTGGGAGGGGGCGGGCGGGAGCCACAGCCCCCACCCCACCCCACCCCCCCACCCCCAGCCCTCCCAGCTCGAGGGCCTCTCCGCAGGTGTGACTGTGGAGGAGACAGCACCGCCGTTGTGATTTGAGGCCGCCTGTGCCACTACCACATGCACAAACCTCAGGGGAGTTGAATGACCCCTGGGACACATGGGGGAGCCCCTCCCGCCCCGTGGGTGCGAGTAGACAGGGCGGGGGCCCCCCGTCCTCGCTGCCCGCTCGTTACCACGCATCACGGGGTGCGTTTTTACTTCTGAGGTGCACGCAAAGAGCCATCAAAGAAAGCTCCCCGAAATGTGTCTGCAGGCAGCCCAGAAGCCCTGGCCTTAGCCCCCCTCGCCCGGCCCGACGCCGTCAGCCGGTGGTTGTCAGGAGGGAGGCGCCCGGGGGCCACACAGCCCCCGGGGTAAAGGGCAGCGCAGTCCCGGGTCTGGGACAAGCGCCGGGTCCCCCGGCTGTCGGCGGGCCCCCCCCCCCCGAGCGCTGGCTCCTGCCCCTCCCCTGGTGTTGGGCTTCTGAGCTTCCTGATTCCCAGGTTGGCTGCATGCAACCCTGGCCGGGACGCAGCCCCCCAAAGCCCCGCACGCGGTCCCCCAGTTCCCCCCTGTGCTACAGTCCTCTGGCGACTAGGGGGGCTGTCTCAAGCCGCGGTGGCTTCTCCGCACGGCACAATTTGCACACCACACCGTGCACACCTCCTGTGCGCAGCCAAGTGAGTTGACAGCTGCACAGGTCTGCTTGCACGCCCGTCATCCAGGAAGTTCCTCTCTGCACCCCGTCTCTCCTCCCTGCCCCGCCATGTTCACCGCGGCAGTGAACCCCGTGCCCGCAGCGTCGGCTCTGCATCTTCCGGGAGTTTCCGCTAAGGGGATTGTGTGATGGGCGTGTTTTTGTCACCAGCGCCTGTCACCGAACAATGTAGTTGAAGCAAAGTGCATATGCACCAACGGCGCCAATGTCTGAAAATACCTCCTTCGCTTACCGGGCGCCCTGCGTCGGTAGCTGGGGTTCAGGGTTCTAGCTCGGGTCCCCCGGCTGGCAGGACCGCGCCTGCCTACCCCCGACTTGCCGGGCCGGGCTGGGTGGGCTGCGCGGGGCTGGGCTGGATGTTTATTGGCTCCTCTGCCTCCGTTCCCCAGGCTGCAAAATCAGGGCCAGTGTGAGCACCCGCCCCACTGGAGTGATCTTGAGAATTAAGCGAGCCATATACGCAAAGATAAATCCCTAACATTTCAAATCAGGACCTACGTCTCCTACAGATGTCATCTTTTATTTAAGGGAAAATCTCCACACTCTCATTCACAAACAGAATTAGCAGAGCTGGTATTGATTCTCGGCGTTAGGATTTGGGACGTGCTTGCTTTCCTCTGAGAATCATGGTTCAGAGCCAGCTCAGGCAGGAAGGTCCATCAGACTCTGACCTTAAATGAACTGCCCAAAGAAGCCAGAAGTAGAGCTGTGGCTTGAAGCTCAGGGACAGAATCCAGAGTTCAAGCCCCAGGATGGGCACCTAACAGTAACAGTGACAACAAGAGTAATGTTTTAAAGTGTCACTGTAGGCTGGGCATTGGTGGCTCACGTCTAATTTCGGTCACTTGAGAGGCAGACAAGCTGAGGTGGTAGAGGTCTCCGGCCTCACCGGAGATGTAGGTAGGAGGCCCAGGGTCCAAGACAAACCAACACAGGACCCCATGTGAGAAACAACAAAAAAGCAAAACAGGAGGCTACAGGTACGGCTCAAATGGCAAGGTTCTGAGTACAAATCCCAGTGCTACCACCTTGAAGAGTTGTTTTTATCCAATTGTGCTTGCTTTAATGTCCTACATCAAAGCATTAAGCAAACTCAAGCAGCATCTATGGGAATTACACAAAGTTGTCAGCAAGCTTCATCAATAGCTACAGTAATTACAACAAGTAAATGTCAAACTTTATCAATATCTGCAGTAATTACACCAACTGATCAGCAAACGTTATCAGTATCTACAGGAATCACCAGTCTTGAGCCTTTTTTTTTGCGAAAGACACCGCAAGTCTCTTCTAACCATGTAGCATGACATTGTTTGTTACATACATGCTAGACTGTGTGGCCAAGTCTCAGACGTCTATGTGAAGAGGAGGAGACTACATTTCCCGAGGAGATGGGTCTGTAACTTTCTCAGGTCACGTGAGGTGCGGCGGCTCTGTGGCGCGTGTTCTTCACGCGCGATGTTTAGAGGCCAGCAAGGAAAGTTCTCTGAGCACCCGCCCGGTGACAGCCTAGGGACTTCAAGGACAGCACTGGTCCTGTGCCGGCTCATCTGGCAGGAGAGAGGAGAGCTGTGTGCGTTCCCGGAAGACAGAAACCAGCTCATTAGCTGCAAATCGGTGTGAAACATCTGACGGGCAAAAAAAGTAGAGTTTTGATTCTTAAAAATAAGAATTTCTGGTGCTGGCCAGGGCGTCCTGGCCGTGAGCCTGTGCAGTCCACTCCCCGCAGCCCGCCCGCTGCTGGGAAGATGAGCAGGCGCCCTTCCTGGAAGGCCCTGGCGGTCGGCCCCTACGACCTTGAGCGTGACAGGGGGCATCTGACCCGGCGGCGCTCACATTTATCCTGCGAGACGAAGATCTGTGTGCAGAGAATGCCATTACATCACTGTGTATACAAAAGTCTTGATTGGTGTTAGTGTAGAAATGTCTTAGTAAGCGCAAAGCATTTTGGGATAAGACTGAGAAACCCTCAGGCAAACTGACCAAAAGAAAGAGGGAAATGATCCTAAAATTAGAAGTGAAAAGGGTGTATCACACGAATTTCCAGTGAAATCCAGAGGATCATGAGGAGATCCTTGGAATACTTACATTCTAATTAACTGGGAAATCTTGAAGAAATAGGTAAATTTATAAGCCCACTTGGCCTACAAAAATTAAACCACAGAGCTATTATCCAGTTAGGATGGAGCAATAATAAAGATTCTGCCAACAACAACAACAAAAAAAAGCCAAGGACCGAGCAAATTCACTACTGAATTTTGTCAAACCTTTAAATACTAACAGCAGTACTTCTCAAGAAATATTTCATATAACCAGGTACAAGTGGCTCACACTTGTAATCCTAGCCACTGCGGTTTGAAACCAACCTGATCAGCAAAGCCTGTAAGACTCTTTTCTCCAGTTAACCAAAGCTAGCTCAAGTGGTAGAACACTAATCCTGGGTAGCGGGGGGCCGGGGGGGGGGGAGCTAAAGGATAGTGCTCAGGCCCATGAGCCCCAGAATTGGCACCGAAAACAAACAAAAAAAGAAAAACACCATCACATGAAGAAGAGAATGAAGAGAAGCGACGCTACCGAACTTCTATGAAGCCAGTATTATCCTGATAAAGACACGAGAAAAAATTACAGACCGAGCTCCTTGATAAACACGGGTGCAAGACTTCTTCCTAAAATCCATACAAACTTCAGCTGTGAACGTAAGAAAAGGCCGTGCACCATGCAGACAAGTAGCTGGCCAAGGGCAATCCATTAATTGTGACTTGTAATCACACCCTAATTTGTTCACGGCGACTCTGTGGAGGTTCTGATCTGTTCCCGCTGCTCCGTTGTTTCCTCGTTTTCTGGTTCCACGTGTCACACGAAGTCACGACGGGCCGCGAGCCCCAGCCGTGCTGTCACCGCTCGAGAGTGGAGGCTTAGAAGCCGGTCGGGCTCGTGCCGGCGGGGCCGGGCACCGTCGGCTGGGCGTCTGGAGAAAGCCTGGTGCCGTGTCAGCTCGTGGTGGCAAAAGAAGGCAGGCGGTGCACACGGAAGAGCGTGTGGCCAAGGAGAGGAGCCAGGCTCGCCCACCGGCCCCGCCCAGGGCGGGGGGGGGGGGGGGGGGGTGGGGAGGCCGCGGCTCCTGACCCCACGACCTCCCACCGGAAGCTTCTCCGCCCCACGCTGACCCGCCCGTCATTTCACAGTCCACGGCACAGGTTAGCGTGGGGCCCCGTGTGCTCCCGCGGCCCGCCCGGGGTCACAGCTCGCCGGGCCCGGCAGAGCCCTCCGCCCGCCCTCAGTCTGCTTCCTCCGGCCCGGCCGCTCCCCGGGCCGCGAAGCCACGCCCCTCGCCTCAGAGGCTGCGGGAGCCCCGACGTCAGGGCGGGCGTGCTAGCTTACATCCCGACAAGTCAGCGCCTCCAGCCTCCCAAGAGAGCTCCGGGGCGGGGTCCCCGCAGCGGAGCCCGGCGTGTTTGGCTTCTTACCATGAAGACCCCACGAAAGCCCCGACCACCCTGCCGCCACCACCGTCCTGTGGACCTGCACTTGGCCTCCCTGAGATGGAGTAGCCTGACAGAGGAGCAACCCCAGTGAGGCGGAGTAGCCTGACAGAGGAGCAACCCCAGTGAGGCGGAGTAGCCTGACAGAGGAGCAACCCCAGTGAGGCGGAGTAGCCTGACAGAGGAGCAACCCCAGTGAGGCGGAGTAGCCTGACAGAGGAGCAACCCCAGTGAGGCGGAGTAGCCTGACAGCGACCCCAGTGTGGTGGCCTAGATCCTTGGCCATTTGGACCACAGGTCAGTCACATGCCTTGCGGTGACTCCTTTGCCTTCTGCAGAGAGAGAAGCCGAGCAAGAAGTTCACCAAGGAGTCCCTTAGAGCCTGGGATATCTGGCACGCTCCTGTGCCTTCCCCAGCTATATGCAGGTACACGCACGCGCACGCGCGCACACACACACACACACACCTGTGAGAGGCACATTTCTTTGCCCTGAGTTAGGCTGAGAGTAGATGAAGGCGTCTTCTGGAGAGAGCCGGGTCTCCGTCCCCTTCCCCGTCTCCCTCAGGGGAGGCCTTGCCCCCCATCATTCCACCGCAGAGAGAGGCAGAGGCGGGAGCCCGCCCCACCTCCCAGCAAGCGAATGAGGTTCCTCCCGGCTTGGTACAGGCTCTGCAGGATTTTCATGAGTTTAAACCAGCAATTTCAAGGTCATTCCGAGAACTACGTAACAGGCCACAGAAGCCTAATGCCTCGACACAGTAGGTTCTTCTCAGCCACACGGACCCGAAAGAGTATGCCGAGACCCGATGGGACCGCCACTGAGCTAGCTGGCCAAGGACTGCGGGTGCCCCCCGTGGAGTACTCGGGGTGTTGTCTTATGTCCGACTCCTGGCTTCCTTTTTGTACCACTGTGCACTAAGTGTCAAGATGGAGTTCTCGGTAAAGGAAGCCAGGACCCTAGAGATTGCGTGGCCACCTCACCAGGAACATCCAGAGAACCCAGCGCCACCGGCACAGGTGCAATCCCAGAGACTCAGGAGGCTGAGGCCGGAGGGTCATAGTTCTAAGCCGGCCCAGGCAGGAAACGTCCATGTGACTCTTTTCTCTAATTAGCAAAAAATCCAGAAGTGAAACTGTGGTTCATGTGGTAAAGCACCAGCCTTGGACCGAAATGCTAAGAAACAGCATCTAGGCCCCGAGTTCAAGCCCCAGTACAGACAACCAAAAAAAGAGAAGAGAAATCCAGAAAAGTAGAACCTGCAGAGACAAAACGGACAAGCCATGAAGTCTTGCCTGGCAGGGGCCTTCACACGGGCACCGGAAATCTTTTAGGATGGTGGAACAAGTTGTGGTGGATTTAGTCATGGTCACTAAATTGTATATCTAAAATAGATTCATTTTGCCAGGTGCCAGCGGCTCACACATGCCATCCTAGGTACTCATAGAGGCCAAGATCTGAGGACTACAGTTTGGAGGCAGCCTAGAAAGTCTGTATGACTTTGATCTCTATTTAACCATCAAAAAGCAGGAAGTGGAGCTGTGGCTCAAGTGATAGAGTACTGGCCTTGAGCAGAAAAGCTAAGAGACAGCAACCCTGCCCTGAGTTCAAGCCCCAGGACTGGCACGAAAATAAATTAATAATACGTAGGTGCATTTTATAGCATGTAAATTATAACCTCAATAAAGCTGTTAAGGGGGAAAAAAAAGACTCAGTACTGCCTGCCCCCGCCCCAGGGGGCCCCCAAATGGCTTAGAAAGCTAAAGAAAGCACCAGACAAAAGAGCAGCCCGATGGGGGTGGAACACAAAAGGCGGCCCGGCCTGCGGTTAGCCAGTCAGCACCGTCCAGCTGGGAAGGAAGACACCTGTGTCCCAAGCTCTTCCTAAGCTCTCCTCCAGGGCTCCCAGGGACGCAGGGAACCTGCCTCTAGCCCATCTTCAGTCCTGAAAAGTGCCCAGGCAGGACCCCAGGGCAAGCCCCCCTAAACCGCCCGGGCAGACCCTGCTACCCTTCGAACCTCCCTAGACCTCACAGGCCTCCCCCTGCCCAGGACCCCCTCCCCCTCCAGGGGCGTCGGGCCACGCCGCTGACTTCATCTCAGGAGCTCCTCCGGAGAAGAAAGGCGCGGAGAGGCAGCAGGAGTCTGCCGGACCAGACCCGGGCTGCCCGCAGCTCCGCCCCCCCGCAGGCAGGCAGGGCTCCGTGGAGACCATGCCCCGATCAGATCTGGAAAAGGACAGCCCGACGGTTTCTCACGCACGGATTCCCTGTGCGCCAGCCAGGGGGCCGGGCCAAGCCGCGCTTCCCCGACGGCTCCTGTGAACTCCCCTCCCAGGAAAGGGGGATGGATGCTTCCGGGGAGAGCCTTGTGCTTGGGAACTGCACACAGCCAAACAGAAGAGGCTTCTTTATGGTCTGTTTGGTTTGGAGGTGACGGGGGGAGGGGGCACCTGTGCTGGGGACCTTCTACTGCACCTTTCCCAGATTTCCAGAAGAGATAGCCCCCTAGGGCCAAGGACCACGTCTATCTCGTGTGTGCGGGGGGGTGGGGGTGGAGAGCTGGCCTCGTGCGTGCATAGTCCCGTGCCCCAAACCACAAGACAGGAGTGTCGGTGTGCGGGATTCCGTCTGGAGGGCTCGCCGTTGTTGGGTCACACGCGGGACTCGGGGTGTGTCCGTGTGCGTCCGTGTGCGGGATTCCGTCTGGAGGGCTCGCCGTGGTTGGGTCACACGCGGGACGTGGGGTGTGTCCGTGTGCGGGATTCCGTCTGGAGGGCTCGCCGTGGTTGGGTCACACGCGGGACGCGGGGTGTGTCGTGGGGTCGGCCTGCAGCACCGCACAGCACGCGGGCGTGTCTTCTGAGACTCACGGATGATGGAAGCTGCTGGAAAGATGGAACCCAAGAAGGAGTCCGGCCGGTGGAAGGGTGGGAACGTCGCCCCGTCCCACCTCGCTGGATGCCCGTGCCCTCGGGGCCCGTCCAGGTCCCCTGCAGACTCCGAGGCTCTGTTCTGATGGAGACTTCAGCTCAGGCCTGTGCTGCCCGTCCAGTCCCGCAGAGCGGCTACCCTGGGGCGGGAGGAGGGCGGCGCAGGGCTGGCTTTGGAAGAACGGCCTTCGCCGTCGGGGGACTCGCAGACCTGAGCCGGCCCAAGTGAACGCCGGGACGCCACAGAGCTTCGGGGTTCGCCCTTAGTCCCTTCCTCTGGTGCAGGCCTGCGTGTCTCACAGAAGAGGAGCCCTGGAGGAACAGCAGAAATCCTCACTCAGGGCGCGGCGCCCTGGACCTGCAGCCCCCGCGGGACGGGCTCGGGGTTCTAGAGAGACCGAGTTGCCCAGAGGAACTGGCCCTGCGCCGCAGGCATGGCCCTCCCCACGGCCCCCACTCGGTCTTCCGACAGCGTGCCCGTGAGGCTTCCCCGGTGCCCCAGCACACAACCGCACGTGCGGGCTCTCAGAGCGACTCGGGTCACGCGGGGCCCAGCTCGCGCCTGCGATCCCAGCTTCTCGGGAGGCTGGGATCTGAGGATCTCAGTTTGAAGTCAGCCCGAGCAGACAAATCCAGGCGAAAAGCTGGAAGCGGTTCGGCTCAAGGGGGGCGGGGGGAGCTAAAGGAGCGTGCAAGGCCTTGAACTCAAGCCCCAGTACCAGCATGGGGGGGGGGGGGGAAGGACCTCTGGAGTGAGAAGTCCACAGTGGGCCGGTGGCTCTGGAGGGCACCGTTCCCGGCTCGGAGCCCTGGAACCGTGCATCCGTCCTCCCAGCCCTGGGGCCTCCGCGGGGCGTGCTCCCCCCCCCCCCGCCTGGCACCCCCACCCTAGAAGCTTTGTGGGTATGCACGCCTTGTCTGCCACAGGCTTGGCTATGGTCCTGACCCCTCCCGCCGCCCCTCAGACACCTTGCGACTCGAAGCTCCCTGCGGAGTCCACTCCTCCCCCAGGCCCCGGGTCACCTGGGGGTCCCGGGAAGCGGGACACGCCTTCCGCGCTCTGCCGCCCCGTGACCTGCGGCCCACGTCAACCCGTGAGGACAGTCACCGCCCGCGCCACCTTTGTCTTTGCATCTGAACTCGCGATGCGCGTGGCTTCTCTCGGGCCCGGACTCTGATGGAGGCCTCTGTGGGAAGCAGGGGACCCTGGGCCGGGAGGAGGCTTTACTGCCGTGCCGTTGATCACCAAGCTGTGCTTGGGCTTGAACCCAGGGCCTGGGTGCCGTCCCTCAGCTTTCCGGCTCAAGGTTGGCATTCAACCACCTTTTTTGGTGACTAGTGGGAGATGAGAGTCTCGTGGATGTTCTACCCAGGCTGGCTTCAAACCCTGATCCTCAGCCCTCAGCCCCGAGTAGCTAGGACGACAGGCGCCTTCCAGAAGCTTGGACGACAGGTGCCCGGGCGTGCGGGGCAGGCAGGTCCGACCCTCTCCGTCTGAGTCACCGACACTCGGGCGTGTCCACAGCTGCGGGGTTTGCCCGCTTGTCTGCGAGCGGCTCCGGCGTCCGGATGGGGGCAGATGGCGATTGAGCGATTGCCCGCCGGAGCCACGCCTCCTGATGGAAAGCCACAGTCATGCCCTTCACAGCGATCCCGGTCCAGAGCGGGGCTCCCGTGGAGAGGTGTGGGGCTCTGTGGAGAGGCGTGGGCTCCCATGGAGAGGCGTGGGGATGCGTGGGGCTCTGTGGAGATGCATGGGCTCCCGTGGGGATGCGTGGGGCTCTGTGGAGAGGCGTGGGCTCCGTGGAGATGCGTGGACTCCCCTGGGGATGTGTGGGGCTCCGTGGAGAGGCGTGGGGATGCGTGGGCTCCGTGGAGAGGCGTGGGGCTCCGTGGAGGTGCGTGGGGCTCCTTGGAGAGGCGTGGGCTCCCGTGGGGCTCCGTGGAGAGGCGTGGGGATGCGTGGGCTCCATGGAGGTGCGTGGGCTCCGTGGAGAGGCGTGGGCTCCGTGGAGAGGCGTGGGCTCCCGTGGGGCTCCGTGGAGAGGTGTGGGCTCCCATGGAGAGGCGTGGGCTCACATGGAGAGGCGTGGGCTCCGTGGAGGTGCGTGGGGCTCCGTGGAGAGGCGTGGGCTCCGTGGAGAGGCGTGGGCTCCCGTGGGGCTCCGTGGAGAGGTGTGGGCTCCCATGGAGAGGCGTGGGCTCACATGGAGAGGCGTGGGCTCCGTGGAGGTGCGTGGGGCTCCGTGGAGAGGCGTGGGCTCCGTGGAGAGGCGTGGGCTCCGTGGAGGTGCGTGGGGCTCCGTGGAGAGGCGTGGGCTCCGTGGAGAGGCATGGGCTCCGTGGAGGTGCGTGGGCTCACGTGGAGAGGTGTGGGCTCCGTGGAGGTGCGTGGGCTCCCGTGGAGGTGCGTGGGGCTCCGTGGAGAGGCGTGGGCTCGCGTGGGTCTCCGTGGAGAGGCGTGGGCTCCCGTGGAGAGGCGTGGGCTCACGTGGAGAGGCATGGGCTCCGTGGAGGTGCGTGGGCTCCGTGGAGAGGTGTGGGCTCGCGTGGGGCTCCGTGGAGAGGCGTGGGCTCCGTGGAGAGGCGTGGGGATGCGTGGAGGTGCGGGGGGCTCCGTGGAGGTGCGTGGGCTCCGTGGAGGTGCGGGGGGCTCCGTGGGCTCGCGTGGGGCTCCGTGGAGAGGCGTGGGCTCCGTGGAGATGCGTGGCTTTGGCCTTGGAACAACTCACTAGTGAAAATATGTGGATGGTTAAAAAGAAAAAAGTAATGTTTCTCTCAGCTAAACTTGTGTGGCTTTCTGCGAGGCAATTATCCGTCTGAAACGCTTTTTTCTCTCTTTTAAGCAGAATCCTATCGCTAATGAAACCCTACTTTGGACCTGAAATTGTTACTCAGAAGGGGGAAAAATGTCATTATCCACAAGACCAGCCCTCGTGCACGCATTTGATGGTCTAAATAGAACGTTCCTTTTCTGGGGGGGATGAAAGTGGCCCCCTCCCATTAGCCTATGAAATTATTTTAGAATTGGGTTTTAATCCCTGGAACGAGAGAGGGGATAGAACCCCAGTGTAGGTTCCGCACACGGAAAGTCCAATCTGAAATGTACAGCTAGGTTACATAGGCTAGCACGCCTCATCACTAATCCAAAAGAAATATGAAAAAAGAGTTGTTTTAATGTTGGCAAAAGGCTCTATGAAAGGTAAGGCTTCCTCCCTGCGGTTTCCTCTGGTGCCCTTTCCCCTGATCCCATTTGCGAGACGTCCATTTCTGTAAGTTTTCCCTCCAGAACAAACCTATCATTTTTCACCACAGGATATTTACGGCTTCAATCAGTGCCACATTCAATTGGCTTCTGATCTCATCGCTGGAAGTTATAGATGCAGATATTATTTGCGCTGCGGTTAATTATGGAGCAATCAAACTTTGGCTTTTCCACTGTAATTTCCTCTGCCAGCTAATTTAATTAATCACCCCCAGCTCAGCTCTTCCAGCTGCGACCAGCAGGGTCATTAATTAGGCATGTGGCAGGAGCCGTGGACCCGGCCCGCGCGCGCACGAGGGCTGCCCCGTGGGTCGCGGGAGGGGGGGCCGTGCTCGGCATCGCTTCCTCCCGGAGGCCCGCCGAGGGCAGTGCGCGCGCGGCCGCGGGGGGACCGGGTGGTGCCACCCCCCGCCTGACGGGAGACGCCTCGCCTTCCCTTCCGGTGGGCTCGGACTGGCCAGAGACGCGGCCGTGACCCGTCACCCGGGCTTGGCACGCGAGCGCGTGGTATCCCAGGAACCAGGTGGGCGGGCTGGTCTTCCTCAAGGGGCTCCGCGCTGATCACGTGACTTGGGAGCTGGGTGGTGAAGGGTAGCTTCCTCTGGGCAGTGTTTCGGGTGTGAACACATCGAAACGGAGGCACAAGTGCGGAGTGTCGCTTTAAGTAACAAGACCACTCATTGTCAGACAGTTACCGACTTCCCTTTCCTGTGCTGGAAATACCTGTGACTACAGGAATCACCCTCGGGCCCCCCCACCCGAAAATGTGACACACACACATGCGTGGAAGGAAAGAGGAGTCTTTCACGTGATTATTCTTAAGTAGATGTTCTATGACTTTAATAACGCGGTTGTGTTGTTGATTCAGATTTTAATGTAATGTATTATATAGGATGCCATTTTAATGGTTTAAAGAAAGTGGAAATTAGGTCTGATTTAATTTGGGGGTGTTTTGTTGGTGCATGTGGAAGTACGTGGGGGGGGGCAGGTGCGTGCACCAGTCCTAGGACTGGGACTCAGGGCCTGGGCACTGTCCCTGAGCCTTCAGGCTCAAGACTAGCACTCTTACCACTTGGAGCCACAGCTCCACTTCTTTTCTGGTAGTTAGTTAGAAATGAGTCTCGTGGATTTACTGCCCGGCTTTGAACCGTGATCCTCAGATCTCAGCCTCCTGAGTAGTGAAGATTACGCCTGTGAGCCACAGATGCCGAGCGCATGCAGGTGTTTTCAGACTTGCAGCGACTCTTGAACGAGGATGCCTCTTCTGACATCCTCTCTGGCACTTGCACACTTCAATGCACCACATACACACACACGCTCACACACAGAGGCGCACACTGAGATCCTGGCGGAGAGGAAGCAGAGCCTTCCCGCTCAGTAATTAAGGGAATAATAAGGGTTCATTGTGTGCCAGGTAGAAAGAAAACGTGCAGGAAACCCCACAAAGTCTGGGAGCCTCACTCTGCTCAGCCAGCCAGGAAGCGCCCGGCCATAAAACCCCGGTGGCCTAGAACCGCCCGCCCCCCTCCCCCCCTCCCGCTCCTCCCCTTGGCGTGGGGGGGGGGGGGAGGCCGGGCCCAGCACCGAAGGTGACTCGGTCCCCAGGGCTTCCTGCGGAGGAGCCGGGATCCTCGGCCACCTGACACTTAAACAAGTGTGCGCAGCCCTGACCCAAAGCCCATGACCCGCCCGCCCGGTAGAACTGAAAGAAAGCATTCATCCATTTTTGTAAGGATCAGCCTCCGTGAATTACATGGCAGGACTTTCCTAGCCTTCCTGATACCATTGGAAAAATTAAAAAAGTCATTTCTCTGTTGAGGCGTAAGTAATCGCTGAACCCCTGAAATCTTCCCACTTGTGATTCCAATGTCAATTATTAAAGTCTCTGTGTATCCAATTCTGCCACTCCCTGAACTGACCCAAACGAATAGAAAGGCGAGGAAAAAAAAAAAAAAAAAGAAAGAAAAGGAGAAAGAAGCCACCTTCGGGGGTGCTGTTCACGCGGGGTACTCCTGAGAGCATGGGATAGCTCCACAGCCTGACCTCCGGTCCTCGCTGCTCCAGGGGCTGGGATCTTAGGACCCCAGTTCGAGAGGATCTCGGTTCTAATCCAGCAGAGGCGGGGGAATGTCTCCCACCCACTAACCACCCAAAGGCCGTCAGCGGAGGTATGGCTCAAGTAGCAGAGCTCCAGCCTTGGGTGGAAAGGCTAAGGGACCGCACCATGGCCTTGGGTTCAAGAATCAACACTGGCACAGAGAGAGAGAGAGAGAGAGAGAGAGAGAGAGAGAGAGAGAGACGTCCCCCGACGCGAGGCGGTCTCTCCGGGAGAACACCCCTTGTCAAGCCCAGTGCTGCTCTCACCAACACAGCTTGTGGTATCAACCTCCCTTCCGGGCCTCCGTGTCCCCACACAAGGACAATCGACAGCCCCCGGGGAGGGGGGGTCCCCCACATCCAGCAGGCTCCTGGCCCCTCCCTCCTCTTTCTCCTTTCTCTCCGGTTTCCAGGCAGGCCCCAGTGTCATTGGAAAGCACTGTCACCTCACCAGGCAGGGACCCTGAGGAGTGGCCCCCACGGGGGGGGGGGGGCATCCTGCAGGCTGTGGACCCAGAAGCTGCCCTGATCCAAGGGCCCAGCCCTGGCTGTGGCCCGGCCTCTTTGTCAAGGGCCAGGGCTGAGCAGCCGGGCTCCTGCCGGGGACAATGGCTGTCCATCAGGGACAGGGAATGGGAGCGTCTCCGGGCGGGAGGGGGCGGGCTGATGGCAGACACCGGGATCTGACTCGTCATTTCTCTGCCCTCACCACAGCTGGGGGGCAGGGGGGGGAGGGGGAGGGGGGTTCATTTTCTGCATCCTTAAGAGCCGTTGCTCGTCCTCTGGTCTCCCGCCCCTTGCCTGGAAACAGGCTCTGGCAGTCCAAATGTTGGAAATAATTGGATTCTAAATCCTAATTCATCTGTAAAGTATTCGGTGATTAAATTAGCCTAATAGATATTATTTCTTACATGACTGCATAATTTTGCCCTGATTGGATCTCGGGGGCCCTCACGGGCCCCCCGATTTACTATTGACTTGAAGTCCTCAGAAGGCGAGACATAACTCTCCGCTCGCGCAGTCTGTTTTCCCAGGTTAAAAGTTAACGTGATGGATGTTTAAAGGCCGCTGCCTTGCTGCTCAGGGGCAGCGAGTGGCACAGGGGTATTAGTCCTTAAGAAGAGCAGTAGAAGAAAAATATTATTGTATGCAGAAAAAATATTGTTTCATGGCTTCTACCCAGAAATCAAAAGACAAATTCATCTCTCAGTGTCTTTGAACAGAGACATTTAATTGTAAGTCACATAGGGGTTGGTTTGCTTTTTAATAGCTAGAAATTGTATCAGAGCAAAACTTCCATCACCATCTGTATAGGTCTTAATGAGAATTATGAATACGGCCCAAATGTTTCACCAGGCATTGCAGACACCTGTAATCCCAGCACTCAGGAAATGGAAGTGGTGTGGGGGGGAGGGTGTGCTTTGAGTGTTCAAGGCCTGCCAGGGTTCCATAGCAAGACCTTGTGTTTAAAAAAAAAAAAAAAAAAAAAAAAGCCAGGCATCAATGGCCTATAATCATAGCTACTCCAGGGGCTGAGACCTAAGGATCATGGTTCAAAGCCAGCCTGGACAGAAAAGTCCCTGTGAGACTCTTATCTCCAGTTAACCATTCAAAGACCAGAAGTGGAGCTATGGCTCAAAGAGCACAGGCTTTGAGCAAAAGAGCTCAGGGACGGTGCCCAGGCCCTGAGTTCAAGTCCCACAACTGGAAAAAAATTTAAACTAGCTGGGCAGCAGTCATGCCTGTAATCCTAGCTACTCAAGAGACTGAGATCTGAGTATTAATGTTGGAAATCAGCCTGGACGGAAAAGTCCATGAGATTCTTATCTCCACCAGTTAACCACCAAAAAAAAAAAAAAGACAAAAAGTGGAGCTATGGCTCAAGTGGTAGAGCACTAGCTTTGAGCAGAAAAAGGTCAGGGACATCTCCCAGGCCCTGAGTACCAGCGCGTGTGCGCACGCATGCACACACACGCACACACACACACACACACACATTGTTTTGTAATGTTTGTCAGTAACCATTCTCCGTGGAGTTAGTGTGCAGTGGTTGGGGGAAGGACCCAGGGAAGCTGAGATGGAGCTACAGAGCATCCATTTGCTCCCTGTCCCATTTCTTCTTTTTTTTTTCATCAGTTCTATTTCTCCAACTATGTGTCTCCCCCTCCCCCAGCCCCGACACTGCCTCCCTCCCTCCAAAAACCTGCCGGTACCATTCACAGCCCTCCCTGGTTCAGTAGCTGGAAACAGCTGGTGGGTTTTGTGAGGCCACTGGAAGAGAGAGGTTTGGGCAAACACTGGGGGCACCCAGGACCGAGGAGGTAGGTAAACTCAGGAAACAGTTTTCATGAGTAAATGCGGGAAACAAAGGCCGCCCAGCGGGGGCAGGAGGGACGCGCACTCCCCCTGAATAGCTCCCTCCAAACAGAGCTGAAAAGGAAGAAGGCCCATTTGCTTCTGGGAATCCAATAAATTGTTTCAGGAAGTGAAAGTCTGTCCAGGCTAATGGAGCCGTGATTGACAGCGGTTCTCATTATGGAGCCCATCAGGGGACAGGGCATTCCTGTGCTGTTGAGGGGCCGAGGTGGGAACGGGAGGAAGCCAGAGCCCCGGGTGGGGGTAGGGGTGGGGACCGCGGGCTGTGTGCTTGAAAGAGTCCCCCGTCTCCGGGCTCCTTCCTATAAAGGAGGATCGTCTTTCAGGACCATTGACCTCAGGTTATGACCAGCCGTTTCTCTTGACCCCCGCACCGGGTCTCCTCCGGGGAAGCCCGTCCTTGCCCCGCCGTCCCCGTGGGAATGGCAGGTGCCCTACGGGACCACGGCATGCCCCTGTGCCCGCCCCGCGCAGACAGGGACACGCTGGGACCTGTGCGGCCGGGGACACGTGTGCTTCCCCCGCCCACGAGGGGCCAAGTCCCAGGACCTGGCCTGGGTGTGAGGGCCCCCACTACTGTCGCGCGGCTCTAGGATGAGCCGTGGTGCGAGGTGGCAGGGACACAGATCCGGGGGACGGGAGGGCCCTGGCGGGCCAGCCGCGCAGGACAGAGCCCCGTAAGCCAGGGGACGCCCCCGGCCAGGAAGGAGTCGTCCGGGGTCCCTGGAACCTTGTCTGCGTGCGGTGCCTTCCGCCCCCTCCGGCTCCGCCAGCAGTGACCCCCTTCCCCGCCTCCCTGGGGGAGACCATCATCCGGATTTTTCGCTCTGAATTTGGGCTCCCCTGCACCCCAAGTCCACGGCATCCGTAGTGGGCGGTCGGGACGCGGTCTCTGCTGCTGCAACCGGACGGCAGCCGGCCCCGGTCAGCGCGTCCCGTGGGGCCCTCAGCCGCCGCACCCAGGACGGGGTGACACCCGCTAGGCGCCCCGGAGGTCACGGGGAACCAATGGGCGTGGGTGTGCGGGATTGCCGTTGTGGGGGGGGAGTGAGGCTGCCCCCCCCCCCAAAGCCCCCTGCGAATCCCCGCCTCCTGCCCCACCAGCATCCACACGCCGATTTTCAAACAGAGAGCAGGGATCGAACCGCAGTAGCCTCAGCCGTAAGGAGAGCGTCCGCAGCCCGGTCCCCCGCCGGCCAGGCCCAATGGGCACATAACGCCCTATAAACTGATCAGGGTGCCTCGCTCCCCATTGGCGGACCTTCTACCGCCAAGCACCGAGGCGTCAGCCGTTTCCAGGAGTCGGCCACCCACGTCACACTGCGCCTAGGATAAAGCAGGCTTCTGCCTGTACGAAGGAGCCCTGGGGTGGGGAAATGGGGGGCTCGTGGCGGTCGCCCCACAAGCCCCGTGCAGAGCCAGTCAGGCGTTCGGCCTGGGGCTCCAGCTGCACAGGCCAAGGCCGGGAGCCGCAGCAGCTCCCGTGGGCCCCGAGGTCCTTAGGGACGGTCCGGTACCGCCCGCCCTCCCTCCCCCCCCCCCCCCCCCCCCCCCCCCCCCGGCACATCTCGGGAAGAGCACAGACCCACCCTCTTATTTCAAGAGCCTGATAGAAACATTCAGGAGCGGGCATAATTGCTTCAATTACTTTTCTCTGGGTTTCGAGACGCACACTCAAGAGTCACAAATTAGAAAATAATATTCGCATGTTTCTTCTAATTGGTAACAGATTAGAGGCATTTTTATCCTCGAAAATAATTTCCAAATGTGACCTAGAGAGCCTGCGGAGGGGGGGAGGGAGGGGGAGGGGGAGGCAGGTAAGCGCGCGGAGCCGGGACCTCGCCCGGTCGGGGCGTGGGGAGGCCTCTCTGCTCTTCTCTGCTTCTCACACCAACCAGCTCACAACCCAAGCCTCTCGGGCACACATTTACACACATGTCCATCTCCGTGGCCGTATTTCCTAAAACTGGTACGCGTCCATTTGTATGTCCATATGCTTTCTCACGTTTGTTTTTCAGCCGTTCTGGGATTTGAACGCAGGGCCCCCGGCCCCCTTTTTTGCACTGGTTACTTCTCCGATAGGGTCTTGCTTCCGGTCCGGGCCACGGTCCCGGACCACGCTCCTCCTGTTTTTCCCACAGTGGCTGGCATACCATCCTGCCTCGCGGCTGCTGTTGAGATGGAGGTCTCTCCCGCTCCTTCCTGACCAGGCTGGCCTGGAACCGCAGTCCCCAGCCTCGGCCTCCAGGAGCTGTACTTACACGTATGCCACATCTCGTTCCAAAACGGGTGTGATATCCCCTGCCTCTGTGTGTCCAGGAAGTGGAGGCCTGCGGAGCCACCTTGCTGTTTAAACGCAAGATCGCATCAGATACGGCTTCTTAAAATTAGCCAGACTTACCTGGGTGCCCGTACCTAATGCTATATATAATCCTAGCCACTCAGGAGGTTGAGATCTGAGGATCAAGAGTTCGAAACCAGTCTAGGCAAGAAAGTTCCTGAGATGCTTATCTCCAATTAACTACCAAAAAGCCAGAAGGAGAGCTGTGGCAGAGTGCTAGCCTTGAGTAAACAAGCTGAGGGATAGTGTCCAAGCCTTAAGTTCAAATCCCAGGACCAGCACTACAAAAGGAAGAGGAGGAGGAGGAAGCGGAAGAAGAAGAAACAGCAGCAGCCACTTCTGTTCTGGGAAATAGCTTGTCAAGGTTTATACAAAACTGTCTATGAAATCCCCATATGACCTAGCCACTGAACTCCTGGGTACTTATTCTAGAGACATAAATACTTGGCACACAAAAGAATGTATGTAAACATCCACAGTGACTTCATTATAGCAGTCAGGACTGGGAAGACGCAGCTAGACTTCAGTGGGTGACTCCTTGGACAAGCTAGAGCCCCTCTGCGCCGTGGAATACTATTCAGCAGTGAGAAGCAATGAACTGGCCCATGTAGCAACTTTGGCTAAATTTTCAGGGCACTGTGGTGATAGGAAAGAAAATTTGCAAAAGGTTCTATACTGATTTAATTTTCATAACGTGGGGGGGGGTGTGGTTCAAGCTTTGCCAACGGCTGATACTGGGGCCTCACTGGGCTACACAGACCTAGCCCAAGAATTCCTGGCCCTTCGGTAATCATAAGGATTCACATCAGTGACAAGACGATTAACCTGGGCACCAGTGGCTCACACCTGTCATCCTAGCTCCTCAGGAGGCTGAGCTCTGAGGATCAAGGTTCAAAGCCAGCCCAGGGAGAAAAGTCCATGTGATTTTTATCTCTAAACACACACACACACACACACACACACACACACACACACACACACACACACACAAACTGGCGCTGTGGCTCAAGTGGTAGACCTCTCTAGCCTTGAGGAAAACAAGCTCAAGGACAGTTCCTAGGTGTCCTGAGTTCAAACACACACACACACACACACACACACACACACACACACACACACACACAGAGGACTAAGCCTCGGCTGGTCTGACATGAGCAGACCAAGTAGGCCTGAGCCAGGACGCTCAGGGGCCTCTGCAGCACTCTCTTACCAGAAAGCTTGGTAGACAGCAAATTCCACCTTATCAAAGCCAGTGGCATTGAGTAAATTAGACCCTGGGTCAATGCTGAAAAATAAAACAGCCAGCCAGCATCTGCCTCCTGGTCCCATCAGTCCAGAGGCTTTTGGAGAAAGGAAACCCAGCTCTGGTTGACTGGTGGGGTTTCCTCGGGTAGGGGGTGGCAGCTCTTTGATGAAATCCGGGCTGGTGGGGTGCTTGCTCCCGGGTCATTCCCCACCCCCCAACCCCCCACCAAGGAGCCTCTCATCAAACCCCCTCCTCTCCCCTCCATCGCCAGGCCCCAGACCACTAATCACATTAGTGTCTTCAGACTCTTGGAAAAAGGGGGAAATGCAAATTAATTGTCAGTGTCTTTCATGTGCATATTCTCAATGCCTTTGGTCTTTGAGAACCTCTTTCCTTATTCTATCATTGGTGGCTGTGACCATTACACTCCTGCTCCCAGAGTCAAAGGAAACCCACCCTTAGAAAGTTCTTTGTTATTCAAAATCAGTAGTTTATATATATGTATAATTTTTTTTTTTGCCAGTCCTGGGCCTTGAACTCAGGGCCTGAGCACCATCCCTGGCTTCTTTTTGCTCAAGGCTAGCACTCTGCCACTTGAGCCACAGCGCCATTTCTGGCTTTTTCTGTATATGTGGTGCTGAGGAATTGAACCCAGGGCTTCATGCATGCTAGGCAAGCCCTCTACCACTAGGCTATAGCCCCAGCCCAGTCTTTATATCTTAAAATAATAATTATACTGCCAGGCACCAGTGTCTTGCGCCTGTCATCCTAGCTACTCAGGAAAGTGAGATCTGAGGATCTTGGCTGCAAGCCAGTCCTGGCAGAAAAGTCCCTGTGAGACACTTACCTCCAATTAACCACTCACAAACCGGAAGTGGTGCTGTGGCTTAAGTGATAGAGGGCTGGCCTTGAGCACAGAGAGGCTCAGGGACAGTGCCCAGGCCCTGAGTTCAGACTCCACAACTGGCTGCTCATGCCTGTAATCCCAGATAGTCAGAAGGCTGAGGTCTGACGCGCAGCTCTTCTTACCTTATCAAACGCCAGAACCAGAAGGGAAGCTGTGGCTCATAGGACAGAGCACAGGAACTCAGACGCACATACACCTGTATCATCATCATCATCATCATCATCATCATCATCATCATCATCATCGTCATCATCACCACCACCTTGGACCATAGTTCTTAAAGCCAGTTGGCAGCTTTTGCCAGAACACTGCCTTGGGATTCGCTGTGGCTTTTCCACACGTGTTGTCGCTTAGAGATCGGCCACCTTGGCTGCCACCCCCGAGGAGAGCCGTAACTGCAGCCTGCCCCAACGCTCTTCCTTCTCGCCCCCGGCTTTTCCGCGCAGAGGGGCCGTGGGTCTCCCCGTCTCCAGTGTGTGAAGGGCAGCGCACGCCAGGCAGGCCCTGCCCCGTCCCCACGGAGGGAAGCGCCATTTCCCTTCCCTCGTCTGTTTATGGTGCGATATGTTCCAAAACCAATCACATCAGCCACTGTTATGGTGAACTCAATTCCCGGAGACGGGGACTCCGTGGCCGGGTGCACCGGCGAGGGGCAGCCGCGTTTCATGCCACATTACCCCGAATCCAGGATGCTCGCTCCACCGGCCCAGCTCGCTTTCTCCTGGCCCGGACTGATTGGGATTTATGCCTTCAGAATGGCTCTGCATTTTTTTCAGTGGTAAAGCCCAGAAACCCAATGTGTGGCTGGCAAAGCTTCATGGCAATTCATGTATACGCACGCGCGTGCGCACACACACACACACACACACACACGCACGCGGAGCCAGCAAGTGAACTCACACACGTATCAGACTCGCTGTGGGCTGGTCGGTAAAGATGTCTGAGATGCAAGTAGAAAATGGCAGGAAGGGCCTCAGAGACACGTCGGGACATGGTCACTGGCGATACCAGGGCGGTGAGCTCTGAAGCTACGGTACCTGGGTGACTCCGGTGACCGGCTGGAGTAGAGCCACCCTGCTGGACGCGGTCGCCCTACCTCCATTAGCTCTGGGCTCCCCACGCCCCTCGAGCAGCGCAACGCCGGGGTGCAGTTCTGGGCGAGGCGGGCCCTGCCAGCCAGTGGGCGTACGCAAAGCCGGGTCCTCCTGTCGGTCTCCGCGCGGGGAGAGCGGGCGGAGCGTGGGGCGGGCATCCGGCCACCGGGGAGGATGGGGAGCGCGCGGAGGCCCCGCCTCCAAGGCGTGAGCGAACGCGCCCTGGATGAGGAGCCGGCCACGGCCGGGTTCACGCAGCAGTCCCATGGCGGGAATCCTCCCCCCGGACCCGGCAGGGCCTCCACAGCCGTCTCGGGAAGGCGGGACGCCTGGGCGTCCAGCCGCCCCGCCCGTGGCCGCGTCCACACCTGCGTGCGGACAGATGCGCTCAGCCCGCACCTGCGGCAGGCCCACCTGACTGTAACTCAAGAAGTAATAAGCCCAATACAATTGACTTTATTTAATTAATAATGATCCTGTGCTGCTCCTCTATGCTCATAAAACACCCTGCAGGTTGGGGGGGGAGGGACCCACTCCCAATATTGATCAGGAGTCAAGCAGGATATTTATTTTGTCTTTGCCCCGTGAGCATAAATCCTCGTCTCTCGCCTCCCGCTTTCTGCGCGCGGGGATTTACAGTGGCCAGTTTCTTAAAAGCTTTCCGTGATTAAGGAATAAATATCCATCGGGCTTTGTTGGCCGTCCTCGGGGCTGCAGCCCGACCCCCTAGCAACGCAGCTGGGGAGAAGGCATGCGTGAGAGGGGGTGCCCTGGCGGCCCACGGGGGGGGCCCCCTGCTCCCCCCGGGTGGGGCTGCATATTGTTCCGGCCCCCTCTTCCGTGCCTCCTCTCTCAGTTCCTGTTTGGCTGGAGGCAGGAAGCACTTTGGAAATTCCTTGCTGCTAGCCCTTTCTTTTCTCTCCTTCCGGGTCCTTCTTCTCCTGGCCCGTCCCCGGTTCAGGACCGTGCGCGGCTCCTCCGGGGCAGCCTTCCTCCCCAAGGGCACCGCTCGAGGGTAGAAAATCCTCCCCTGCCTCTTCTCCTCCTCGTGGGGCGGGGGGGGGAGAGGGGTGGTGTCTGGAAGAGCTACGCAGTAACGGGCATACACCCCATTACTGCTTGGCCTTTTACCACTTAGGGGAAGGATTCGAATAAAAAGAGGCGTTAATTAGACCCCACGGGGGACAGACCTTCAGGAATGGCCCTTGATGCTCTAACTGCAGAGCCGTACCCAGAAGGGAAGCTGAGGGCGCCTGGCCCCCCTCCCTCCGCCTCTCGTCCACCTTCTTCCCCTCACGTCTCCTGGATGACCTCGAGGCGGCACCGGGAGCTGGTGGGAAGCTTCGCTTCTGGGAACCCAACCCATGAGCTCATACCCCTTGGCAGGGTGCTGAGGCCTCCCGGGCAGACCCCAGACACGGCCGAGCGCGGCCCAGCTCGCCTGGGACCCGGGACGTGCCTTGCCGTCTCCTCAGGGCCTCGGGGGCCCGCCCCGCCCTGGGCGCCGCCCTGGCTGTACGACTGAGGGCGGAGTCGTGATGGATTCGTGCGGGAAGACTCCCCCGCGAGAGCCCCCCGACACCGGGATGAGAAAGCCTGTGTCCCCATGCTGGACAGGCGGAAGCGCTGGGACCACGCAGCCCCCCCCCCGGGGCCCCCGTCCGTCCCACGAAGACAGATCAATCCCAGGTGCTGCACTGGCCCGTGTCTGCATCTGCAGTGTTGTCACGTGACCGCTCGGGCCCCAGTGTCTTCTCTAAGCCTGCAGGGGCGCTCGTACCAGGTCTCCAGTGCCGGGCATGGGGGGGTCGCAAGCGAGGACCGAGCCCTCGCGACGCCCCACGGAGCAGGTACAGTCCCCCCCCCCCCACGGCCTTGGCGTCCGTCCCGGCCTCACCCCTGACCTCCGCTGCACTCCACCCTCGATTCCGGGACCGCGGTCTCGGCCGAGCTACATCTGTCCTACATCCCTGATTCCGCTCCGGGGCATGGACACAGGGCAGGCTTAGCGGCGCCGGCACCGTGGCCTCGGCACACACTGGGCAGAAAGCCCTCTAGCCCTTCATCTGGTCCTTGATCTGCCCCCGGGGGCGGCGGAAGACAGCTCGATGTCCCTCAGTCCCACAGCAGAGCCTCCTGCCCATCTGGGCTCCCTGTCGTCCTTACCGGAGTCCCAGACTTTTGGTTTGGTTGGCGTTATGGTTTGTTTTGGTAGTAGCAGGGATTGAACTCAGAGCTCCCCGCTTGCCAGACAAGCCACTCCCTCACCCATCCAACGCATGTTTAAGGCCGGGCCAGGGGCTGAGGGGTAGCTCGGTGGTAGAACATTTGCTTGGCATGCATAAGACCCTGTGTTCCAATCCCAGAACTTTAAAAAGAAAGCCGAATGTACCAGATGAGGAACATGGCCTTCAGAGCCCCCTCGGGCCGGGGTGGGGTCCATTTCCTGTCTCCGTGTTCCAGAAGTGAAGACACTGGTCAACTCTCCACTCTCTCCCTCATCTTCTGAAAGACTGACCCCCGGCTTTTACTGAAGCCTTCTGATTTTTGCTATCATTTCCCCAAATGTGGCCACAACCCGTGTGCACGGGCGGGTGGCGTGTGTGTGGACAGCCGTGTCAACCTCTGTGTGTGTGTGTGTGTGTGTGTGTGTGTGTGTATGGGTGACCAGGTTACCCGCGTGGGGCCGTGTGCACGGGCGGGTGGCGTGTCTGTGGACAGCCACATCTTGCTGAGAAGACTCGGGAGATCTGCGTTTGGGGGGTGAGCTATGACGCGATGAGGCCGCTCACCGTCCCTCCCTGCCCTCAGCGGTGTTGCGGTTTGGGGTCCACCTGGTTTCGGCGGGTGCGGGCGGTTGGGCATGCTCAGTGGGCACAAGCCTCAGGTAGGACGCGTCCCAGGGACCCCCCGCGGGGTGGGCACACGGGGGCCTGGCCAGGCCATCACTCCTCAGGCACCCAGAGGATCAACAGCCAAGTCAGGCAGACCCCACAGATCCCCACAGGGTCTCTGGCTCTGCCCCTGAGTGCTGTGCTTGGTACCCAACCAACACGTGGCCACACGCGCCGCGCAGCTCACGGCCATGAGGCGGAGGCCCCGACAAAGGCCTTCACTGTGATCAAGAGGGAGAGGAAAGCAGCCGCCCGGCGCCTCCGAGGATGTCCGCGGGTCAGGGTCCGCTGCCCCCGTCCCTCCCGCGCCTGCGCTTGATTTATCTCAAGGTGTGTCAGCGCGGAGACCAGGGGAGGAGCCCCTCCCCCCTGCCCATGGCGGCCGCGCCAATAATTCATTTTTTAGCTCATTAGCTAACGGTGGCTGTGAGCAGTGGCCCTCCTGGGCATTGGAACGAGGCCAGGTGATCTACTGCAGCTCAGCCGTTCTTGAACCGGCCTTCCCTGGGGAGAAGGAAGGGCGCGTAACCAAGACATGCCGGGATCCCAGAAGCAACGCCAGGACACTGGAACCGCCACAGCAACACCAGGACACTGGAACCACCGCAGCAACACCCGGACACCGGAACCACCGCAGCAACACCAGGACACCGGAACCACCGCAGCAACACCCGGACACCGGAACCACCACAGCAACACCCGGACACCAGAACTGCCATAGCAACACCAGGACACCGGAACCACCGCAGCAACACCAGGACACCGGAACCACCGCAGCAACACCAGGACACCGGAACCACCGCAGCAACACCAGGACACCGGAACCACCGCAGCAACACCAGGACACCGGAACCACCGCAGCAACACCCGGACACCGGAACCACCACAGCAACACCCGGACACCAGAACTGCCATAGCAACACCAGGACACCGGAACCACCGCAGCAACACCAGGACACCGGAACCACCACAGCAACACTGGGACACCAGAACTGCCATAGCAACACCAGGACACCGGAACCACCACAGCAACACCGGGACACCGGAACCATTGCAGCAACACCAGGACACCAGAACCACCGCAGCAACACCCGGACACCGGAACCACCGCAGCAACACCAGGACACCGGAACCACCGCAGCAACACCAGGACACCGGAACCACCGCAGCAACACCAGGACACCGGAACCACCACAGCAACACCCGGACACCGGAACCACCACAGCAACACCGGGACACCGGAACCATCGCAGCAACACAAACCACCACAGCAACACTGGGACACCAGAACTGCCATAGCAACACCAGGACACCGGAACCACTGCAGCAACACCAGGACACCGGAACCACCACAGCAACACCGGGACACCAGAACCATTGCAGCAACACAAACCACCACAGCAGACCCGGACACCAGAACCACCGCAGCAACACCAAGACACCGGAACCATCGCAGCAACACAAACCACCACAGCAACACTGGGACACCAGAACTGCCATAGCAACACCGGGACACCGGAACCACCGCAGCAACACCGGGACACCAGAACCATCACAGCAACACAAACCACCACAACAGACCCGGACACCAGAACCACCGTAGCAACACCCGGACACCGGAACCATCATAGCAACACCAGGACACCAGAACCGCTGCAGCAACACCCGGACACCGGAACCATCGCAGCAACACCCGGACATCGGAACCGCTGCAGCAACACCCGGACACCGGAACCACCGCAGCAACACCGGGACACCGGAACCGCCGCTGCAGCGTGTGCCCCGGCATCGGGGTTTTCTAGGGCAGTAGTGTCAAGCGGAACAGGCAGCATCGCTGGAGGGCGCCCTTCCCCCCTCCGCTGCGCAGACACCCCAGAGAGCAGAGGCTCGGCCGCCATCGCCCCGTGCCAGGCCGCGGGGCCGCAGCGGAGGAGCTGGGCGCTTCTCAGGAGGCTGAGATCTGAGACCGAGGTCCCAAGCCAGGCTGGTCGGGAAAGCCCAGGGAGTCTCCTACCTCTAACTAGCCAGCAAAAATCGACATGGAGCTGCGCCTCAGTTGGCAGAACGCCCGCCTTGAATAAGAAAGCTTGCGGGCGTTAAGGGAGCTCGGCACCAACGCCCGCGCCTATAATCCTGAATTCCAAGCCAGCCCAACCAGGAAGGCCCATGAGACTCGTATCTCCAACTAACCACCAGAGAGTGGAGCCGTGGTCCAAGTGGTAGAGCACTAGACCTGAGCAAAATCTTCAAAATCCCCGAGTTCAAGCCCCAGGACCGGCACACGCAACAAAAGGGACGCCATCTCATGGTCCTGGCGGCTGGAAGTCCAGGACGAAGGTGTTTCCTGGCGGGGCCTCTTCCCGTGTGGCGGGGGGACGGAGAGAGGAGTTGGGATCGCTCCCGTAGCTGCCGCCCGCCCCGGCGCATTGGGGCTCTCCCCAAGGCCAGGAGCCTCGGAGCACGCCCCACGGCTTGAACGGGACTCTGAAGGCACCACGGGGCCCGTGGGGCCCTGGTCGACACACGGCATGTCTCGGCAGCAAGTCTAGAAACTTCCTGCGGGCGTCAGGCCCCTCACATGCCCAGCAGCGCCTCTAAGATGCACGCCAGGCCTAGCGTGAATTCCCTGTGCCCGGCAGGGGCGCGGTGGCCCCCACAGTGCCGCCTGGCCCATAAACGTCCCCGCCCGAGTTAAGCATCACAGCCCCGCCCTGCCTTCCCCGTGAGGAAGGCCAAGGTAGCCACAGCGAAGGAGCAAGAGGCAGATACCGGGCGGGGCGGGGCGGGATTCTCACTAACCCCGAAGGCGCAGACCAGAGGACCACCATTCCAGTTCAGCCCCAGGGGAGAGAGTCCATGAGACTCTGGTCCCCCACGAAGCAAGCACCAAAATAAATAAATAAATAAAGCCAGAAGCGGAGCTGAGGCTCACGTGGTATAAAGCACTAGCTTCGAGCCACAGCACTTAGGAATAGTGCCCTAAGTTCAAGTCCCAGAAGCGGCGCCAAATAAACAACAAAAAAAAAAAAACCAACAACAACAACAAAAAGCAGCCACTGAACGAGGTCTGGGATGATGGACCACATCCTGGCAGCCCACCCTTCTAGAGACTCTGCCCCTCCCCGTGGCTGGCCACGGGGGGGGGGGGGGGGGCAAGGTTCTAAGTCAGAGGACCTGTCTGCTGATGCATTAGCACCCACAAAACTGCCCTGCCCTTAGGGCGGCCATTTTCACACTAATCAGGTTTCAGTTGCTAAGAACAGTCATTGCAAGCTGCCGTTCCCCTGAAAGACACAGATCAGGAGCGGAGCTCCTACCTGACGCGATGTTAAAGCAACAGGCCAAACACCAGAAGGGGCATCCTTGGGGCCGTGGGTGGAGCAGGGGCCCGCGCGGACCCGAGACTTGAGCTCCGTGCGATTTCTTGAAGTATCTCTGGCTTCTGATCGCGTCTGGCCATTTCCTGCAACTGAGGGGGAGCTGGAAGCCATTGTAAGTAGCAGCCCCCAGTGGTAGCTTCGGAAGCCTGAGCCTGGGGCCCTTCCCTTTGTCGGACCCTCTCCTAGAGCCTCTTCCCACTCCCAGGGGCGTAATACGAGGCCCCTTCTCTGGAGCAGGCCTCCCCCAAATGGCGGACACTTTCGTCCCTGCAAAGCCCGGTCCACATGTACTCTGATCGCAGGGACACCGAGTCCTTAAAACCAGAGCCAATCCCTGGGACCATTTGTGGGTGAGCTTTGTGTGGGGCGACCCACTCAGGGCCACATTCAGAGACCCACGCCCGGGGATCGCCGGGCCCCACGGCCGTCTGCACCCAGGGCTCCAGAGCCAGCGCCCGTGCGCAGTCTTTAGCGAGGGCATTTGAATATTAAAAAGAAATGTTAATAATTTCAGTCAGGACTAGAGTTTCCATGCTAAGTTCCCCGGTTTATCGCTGGGTGATTTGGCAATGGCTATTAAAATCAACTGGAGCAGAATAAGACAGCCTGATTTTAATGCCGACCAAAAAATGAGAGTTAGCAAATTGGAACTTGCAAATCTGGACATATCGCACGCCATTATCCCTTTTCATTTAAATCGTATTTTGCTCATTCCCTCTTGTGATTTATGAAACGCATCAACAATGGCTGACATTATAAACAAGGGTTTTCAAATCTATCGGAGGCCTGGGAGGAAGGGCGGCCTTTCTACCCCGGGGCGTTTCCCCGTGTGGCCGGCCCGGGGTGCCGGGGGCGGGACTGGGGCTCCGCGAGGGCTTCCCCCAGCCATCGCTGGGGCCCTCAGCTGTAGCCACGCGTTTGTCCTGAAAACCTCTGAATGAAAGGAGGTGTGGGGTCACCCTGGGGTCGCTCACATGTACCAGGAAGTGAAGCAAAACTAATCCAGATTTACTCCTGGAAGAGTCTGTTTGCCTAAGTATTTAAAAACAGATTAGGGCTCACCCGACACTGGATCGGGGTGCGCAGTGTAAACACAGGAAAAGGTGTAAACAAGGAAGCAGAAATGTCATGGGTAATGAGTTTTCTTTCTAGACTCTGAGTGATCTCTCCCGCGTGGCGGGGAGCTGTGTACCCTGATTATGGCTTGGGGAGGATTCTGGATTGTAGGAGAGGCGGCCACCGTGAATCCCTTCTTCCCGGCTGTTGGCAGTTTCAGTCTCTTTAAGTACCCAGAACTTTCGAGGACACCGCAAAGGCTGTGCCCCCAGGAGCCCACACCCTGGGCTTCTCACAGACTGCCAGGGGCTACCAGCAAAATCTCCCTTCTTTTTCAAAAATGTTTTCACCTTTGCTCCCGCCCGACCACCTTTCCTTTTCCTATTTGCAGTGTCTCCTGGTGGGGGGGGGGGGTGGCGGTTAAGAAACCAAACCCCAAATCCATCATTTGTCCCCCTGAGCTGGGGAACCGCTCACCTGGGGGGCTGCCTTTGAGGTCCGTAGCTATAAACACACTGGGCTGAGGAATTTCCCTTCGCCAGCTTGGCTCCCCTGTGCGGGGTCTCTCCCTCCCCCCAGCCCTCCCCTGGTCCCCCCCCCCCTTCTGTCAGCCCTGCAGCTTCCCCCGGCCGGCCGGCCAGGTGGTGTTCAGAGTTGCCAGCTGTGCCCTTCCAGGGGCTGCCTTGCCCTTCCCTGGCCTCTGCCCGACCCTGCTGGCCTCAAGGAGCCATGGGCCTCTTCCCTAGGCTGTCCTGAGCACTCTCCTGCGAACCCAGCCGGGCTGACGTCCAGCCTTTCCCGGGTTGGTGAAGGAAGGCCGCCCTTCCTCCATTGTTGGCAGGCACTGGGGCGTCCCACGTGGTGGGGGGGGGGGGTGGCTGAGCTAAGAGCAGGCACAGAGCGGAAGGGGGGCCCCCTTCTGCCCCTTCCCTGGACCCCCCATCCCCACCACTGCTAGGGGAAGAAATCGGGTGGAGCCCCAAGGCCCTGGGTGCCCCAGCAGCGCCTTCCTCCATCCCAGATCCCTGGGGCCCGGGTGGCGCCGCAGAGTCCGCATTTCTAGCCCATTCTCGAGTGGTAGATGCTGGAGTTAAGGCCGGTGCCCCTTCCAGAACCTTCCCCAAAGGCACCCGCAGGCCGGTAGAGACCTTGGGACCCCCCCTTTCTCCGCCCCCCTCCTGATGACTTCTGCCCCCTGGGTCTCAGCCCACTTGTGACCACGCCCGTCTCCCCTCGCAGGGAGGAGAAGGAGCGGTGGATCCGGGCCAAGTACGAGCAGAAGCTCTTCCTGGCCCCACTGCCGTGCACCGAGCTGTCCCTGGGCCAGCACCTGCTGCGCGCCACCGCCGACGAGGACCTGCGCACGGTCATCCTGCTGCTGGCCCACGGCTCCCGGGAGGAGGTGAACGAGACCTGCGGGGAGGGCGACGGCCGCACGGCGCTGCACCTGGCCTGCCGCAAGGGCAACGTGGTCCTGGCTCAGCTGCTCATCTGGGTGCGTACCTGGCGGCCACGATGGGGGGGGGGGCGGGCGGGGGGCCGCGGGCCCCGCCCACCATGCTGCCGCCCACAGCACAAGCCCCGCCCACCATGCTGCCGCCCACCGTAGGGCCCGCCCACAGTGCTTTCCCTCTGTGCCCGCCCACAGTCCAGGACCCTGCCCACGCTTTCCCCCGTGCCCGCCCACAGCAAAAGCCACGCCCACAGTGCTTTCCCTGTGCCCGCCCACAGCACAAGCCACGCCCACAGTGCTTTCCCTCTGTGCCCGCCCACAGTCCAGGACCCTGCCCACGCTTTCCCCCGTGCCCGCCCACAGCACAAGCCACGCCCACAGTGCTTTCCCTCTGTGCCCGCCCACAGTCCAGGACCCTGCCCACGCTTTCCCCGTGCCCGCCCACAGCAAAAGCCACGCCCACAGTGCTTTCCCTCTGTGCCCGCCCACAGCACAAGACACGCCAACAATGCTTTCCCTCTGCCCACCCACAGTCCAGGACCCCGCCCACAACGCTTTCCCCCTGTGCCCGCCCACAGTCCAGGACCCCGCCCACAATGCGTTCCCCCCTGTGCCCGCCCACAGCACAAGCCACGCCCAAAGTGCTTTCCCTGTGCCCGCCCACAGCACAAGACACGCCCACAATGCTTTCCCCCTATGCACGTCCACAGCGCAGGGCCCCGCCCACACCTTTCCCCTGGGCCCACCCACAACACGGGCCACGCCCACAATGCTCCCCCAGGGCCCGCCCACACCTCAGGGCCCGCCCACAACGCTTTCCCAGTGCCCGCCCACAGCCCTTCCACCCACCGCAGGCCCCTCCCACGCCTCTTTCCCCCTGGGCCGCAGAGGGTGGATCCACTGCAGGCCCTGCCCATGTCGCAGGCCCCGCCCACATCCCCCCGGGCCGTGTAGGGCGGGGCCGCTGCAGACCCCGCCCATGCCGCAGGCCCGGTCCACAGTGCTTCCCCACTGGGCCTCTCTGGTAGGTCAGTGCTACCAGGCTGAACCCAAGAATGGCTGGGGTTAGGGAATTGCAAGGGAAGTATGGAGACCCCCCTCCCTCCCTCTCTGTTTCCCCCCCCCAGTTTGCACTTGACCAGGGGACCCCATGGGAGGGGACACGAAGGAAGCCCGTGGGACCCCTCCTGGTGGGGGAAGCGTTGCGGAATGTTGTCACACGTGGGAGCGGATGGGCCCAGTGGCGGGGTGATTCCCAGAGCCCACAGGTGTACGCAGCTACGCCCGTGACACGGGAACACGGGCTCTTGGGGGCGGCGGGGGGGGGGGGGGAGACTGCAGGGGATGATAAAATGATAAAGGCTCTGCCTGTGTAAGCACAGCCGCAGGTCCGGGGTGCTGCACACACCCCCCCCCAGGGACAGCCTGGAGGGGTCCCCCGGGTAGGGAAGGAGGGAATGTGTGCATCAAGGGTGGGGCGTCAGCGTGAGGGGGGCTCCTGTGCCTCCACCCCAAGGTAGGAACCCAACACGCTCCCAGCCAGCCACGGTGGGGCTCGAGTCTCCACATGCTCTTAATATGTTGACAATGTCTACAGATTGTCTTTTTGTCCCGCCAGTAGTAGGACTTGAACTCGGGGCCTGGGTGCCGACATGTCTCAGCTTTTCCCCTCAAGCAGCCGCTCTCTGCTGCTGGAGTCGCGGCTTCCCCTTCTACCAGAGCCTCTGCTGGTTAGCTGGGACCGGCGAGACGCCCGGGGCTGGCTTCAGCCCTCCCTCCTCGGGCCTCCGCGCCCGAGCCGCTGGGCTTGTAGGCGTGAGCCGCCGCGCCTGCCTCCCCGCGCTTCCGTTCAGTGAGAGCCGGGGCGCTACGCGGGAAGCGCTGGGCTGGTGACGGGGGGCCGGGCGCCCCCCAGTGTGCACGGCGCGCTCGCGAGACGGCAGGGGCCCGCACCTCCTCTCGGGTCTCCCGAGGCCTCCCCGTCTCTTCCCCCGGGGACACGAGGTGGACCGGGCGGGGACAGTGACATCTTGAGCGGTGTGGGAAACACCGGTTAGCGTGGAACACAAGGGGGGGGGGGGTGAGAGAGAGAAGCAGAGAAGCAGAGAGAGAGGCGCCCGGCGGGCCGCGGTGTCTCCGAGCTCGCAGGTGCCTTGTTCCCCGCGTGTTCGCGCGGAGGCGTGGCCGCCCCGCCGGTTGCTGTAAGTGATTCTTTTTATTAGTATTTTTATAACTGGAAAGCCAGAACACCCACAGCAAGCCGGCCGCGCCTCCGATCCGAGACCCTCCGGGCACGCGTGGACGCGGGGCTGTGGCTCCGGTGGTCGAGTCCCGGCCTCGAGCGGGCGCCCGGTGGCTCCCGCCCGTCATCCCAGCTCCGAGCTCCGGGGTCCCCAGTTCAAAGCCCGCCCCGGCGGGGGAGGCCCGGAGCCGCCGGTCCCCGGTGAACTTTTACCTTCCAGCCCCCGGGGACGGGGCCGCGGCCCGCCCGGGCGCGTGGAGGGCGTGGCGGGGAAGGGCGCTCCTCCCGCGGGGCGCCGCCGGGCGGGGGGACCCCAGGCCCCGCCCCGCGGTGACGGCGCCCCGCGCTCGCTTGTCCCCGCAGTACGGCGTGGAGGTGGCGGCCCGGGACGCGCACGGGAACACGGCGCTGGCCTACGCGCGGCAGGCGTGCAGCCAGGAGTGCATCGACGTGCTGCTGCAGTACGGCTGCCCCGACGAGCGCTTCGTGCTCATGGCCACCCCCAACCTGTCCCGGAAGAACAACGGCCGCAACGGCGGCGGCGGCGGCGGCGGGAGGGCGCCCAGCATCCTGTGAGCGCGCCCCGCGCCCCCCCTCCTCCGGGACACCCCCCCCCCCGGGGTGAGCCACAGCACGTGAGTCCCTCCCCCCCTCCCGGGGGTCACCCCCCGCCCGCCCCGCACCCCGCACCGCAGCGC
Organism: Perognathus longimembris pacificus; assembly: GCF_023159225.1. Lineage (NCBI taxonomy): Eukaryota > Metazoa > Chordata > Mammalia > Rodentia > Heteromyidae > Perognathus > Perognathus longimembris. Next base: position 3,277,652 of record NC_063164.1, on the reverse strand, counting down.
GGATCCCGGACCGTCCTCGGGGTGAAGAGGAGGAGGAGGCCGGGCGGCCGCGGACTCCACCCGTCTCCCGGAGCCCGGGCCCCGTGGCAGCCACGGCCGCCGCCCCCGCGCGCAAGGGACTCCGGGTGCCGGAGCGGGCCGCGGGGGGCCGCGGGGGGCCGCGGGGGGCCGCGGGGGGCCGAGGAGCGGGGCGGCGGCTCCTCGCCCGCGGTGAAGCACATCCCTCCATTTCACCTCCACCGCACGGAGCGCGGATCTCATCTCCTCTCCGGAGCCTGACGGCATAAATCAGGAGCAAGCACAGAGTTTGTCAGGTCTGAAGCCCCGATGATGGTATGTGTCAAATCAGTTGTAGCTAATCTGTCCGGGGAGAATACGGGCTTCATTACACTTGTATAGTTGAGTTCTTCCAGCATTACCGCTGTTTAATAGAACATGATTAGTCATCACCGAGGAGAAAAGCGTATTAGCAAGGAGGTAGTTACACGGCACGCTCGGGTGATTGCCCCAATCTGATTGCAATATTCTAAGAAGCATCATATTATCCCAGACATGTTCTTTCGAGCCCTTGGAGCCCTCCTTTCTAAATTCACTGTCATAATTTAGTATCTGTTTAATTTTTCAGTCCGAAGAGAGGAAATCAGTTGTGGGGCATTATTTGACTGCAGTCTCCTTGATGCAAAAACAAAATGGAAAAAATAAATAAGAATAACCTGGAAATCCAGACAAGGAAATGACACATTTCAACCAAGAAATAGCTCCTTGTGTGGGTTTTGCAAACTTACACAAACACATAAGAGGCTCCCCCCCCTCCCCCGACAGAAGAGAGATTTTTCTGTTCTCGGACCAAAGTGGCTTCTGTGGGTCTCAGTCACTCCCGGCCGCGTGGCCGCGTTCCCCCGGCCTCTTCTGTCCTAGGTCCTTACACGAGATGTGTGAAAATCTATTTGAATAAAAGAAGTTCATAAATATGCATTGATTTTTGTACAGACAAATGGCACCTCTGTTAATTTATAAATTGAACTGATGTGAACTAATAATGTGCAACTAGTTGAGATAAGAGGGTTACAGATCATTGTACATGGAGAATCTTCCCAGCGGTAAACACTTCCATTAATGTGATGTACAGCTTTTCCAGAGCAACACGTCCAAGTGAGATGGTACAGTTTGCTTATTAAAATCAAGGAAGGAAGAAAGAAAACAACCAAGACATGGAAACAGATGAGCAGGGAGGGAGCGAGCTGGGGCCTCCTCCTCCTCCTCCTCCTCCTCCTCCTCCTCCTCCTCCTCCTCGAGCGTGATCTAGATTGGGGACCACTGGCCATGGCCAGGGCTGCTGGCGACACAGGCCGATTCTCTGAACCCCTGGGCCAGGTCACCAGGCCCGGCTCGCCACGGTCGGGTACAGATATGTTCAGCGTGGCGTTCAGACCGGAAGAGGAAATGGCCCGCGCCCCGCGTTAGGAGGGGTGGCGGCCCCTCGGAGGAGGGCAGGGAGGAGGCCCGGGCCGCGGACGGGCACGCGTGGCCCTGGGACCCTACACGCCCCCCCCACCCCCGTCTCGCGGAGAAGCTCCTCAATCCCGTATAGTCAACCTTTATATTTTGTAAGAGTTTCTCCTCTCCTTTCACTTAAAAAAATGATAATAATAAAGATGACGGGGGGGAAATAAACTTTACACGGAATTTGTACGTGGGTACATGTTTTGGAGATGATCTTAATCTTAAGTTCAGCAGAACTGACCAGTATCCAACAATACTCACCCGTGTGGAAGCCATGATTCCGGAAACCTTGACCACAGCTCCTAACCCCCCACCCTCCCCAATCCAATCCAGTTTTCCATTCTGTGTTGCATCACTGTGTAGTAATTTTCAATGTGAATAGAGAAAAAAAATGTCATTGCCTATTTTTGGAGACTACATTAGCATCGAACCCGCTCTCGGCGCGCCCCCGTCCACAGCCTTCCCCGTAGCGTTCCCGTAGCACGCAGCCGAGGACGAAGGAGATTCTTCCCCTGTCCGCGGGAGTCCGCCCCCTTAGGCCGCGGCTGCGTCTCCTCCCGGGAAGGACTGGCGTCCTCGCGAGGCTCCGCCTCGGGGTGTATATGAGCGTGTACATATTATTACATGTGTTTATAATATAATATTTTCCCAAACGACTTCTCGTCTCACTTCGCCTTCCACATCCCGAGTGCTCGCTCGGTGGGTCCCCCTCCCTCCCCCCGCCCCCTCCCTCCCCCCCCGCCCCCTCCACCCGCCTCTGCCCACCCGCTCCAAGAGGCCGTGCGTTTTAGGGATCCGTGTTCTGACCACAGACAGCCGAGGGCAGAGCGGGGCGAGGGCGGAGGCCCCAGGTTAGAAAAGAGCCGGCGGGGGGGGGGGTAGGGGGGTCCGTCCCGCAGCTCGGTTCCACGCGCGGCCCGCACGTCCGCATCTGCGGAATCCACCCGATCACTCTCTCCGCGCAGTGAAGACTCTCCCTCGCAGCCACGGGGGGGGGGGGGTCGTGGACACCACCGATTCCCCCCCACGGCAACACCGCCATTCAGCGAGCCCCCCAGGCCTGGCCCTCCACCTGCTTGTCATCCCAGAGGGCGAGTGAAAGGCCAGGCCTGGAGCCTGGCGGGGCGGCAGGGGCGGCAGGGGCGGCGTCCGTGTTTAGGCGGCCCAGGGAGGCGGGAGACCGAGAGCGGGCTCGGGAGAGGGACTGGAAATCCAGCCGGAGGTTTCAAGCCGTCGTGGGTGCAGCGCCACCCCGGCCCCATAGAGGGCGCTGCCGCAATCAGCGCTTGGAGTGGACGGGATTGGGGGGGGGGGCAGGTGGAGCGGGGAATGCCTGTCTAGTGCGTGCACCGGGGTGCCGTGGCTCCCCGCCCTGCCTCCCTGAAGTCCGGGCATTCTGGAAAAGTCCGGGCCCACCAGAATGCGGCTTCTAAGGAGACAAGAGGCCCAGGGCTCAGATTCTCCCCAGAGGCAAAGATGTTTGGACAGCTGATTAATGCCCCAGTGCCCCCCCCCATTGCTCTGTCCCTGTCCTAAAGCCCCTCCCCCCCCCCCACACACACAGTCATTGGGAATTTTCTAGAACGCCCCTGAGTTGTATTTATGGCCTTTAAGCAAATATGTTGAGAAACAGGAGCGAACTCAGAGAGAGATGTGGCAGAGATGCACGCGTCTCCTCCCGGGGGAGCAGCGTTGATCTCCGGCCCCCTCCTCAGACTCGGGGTGCTGTCACCTCCTTCCCCGCAGATCGCTTAGGCAGGAACGTCACACCGCACACGCTCTTCTCTTGGAGTCAATCTCGTGGATTCCAAGAAGCCCCGCTCCTGCCACGCTGGCCTGCCTGTCCAGGGGCCTCCCGGTCACAGGGCAGGGCCAAAGACACCCCCCCCCCCACTGGCCGGTGACACTTCCTCCCTGCCCCCCACCCCCCCGCCCCGCCCCGCGCACTGGCCCGGGCCTTGGGACTCTAACATCTAAGTCAGATTGATCCTCAACCAAATGTCTCGTTCCTCCTGCTTCTCGGGAAGCGAGAAAGTCGGGGGCCAGCCACTCGGGGGGACGGTCGCTCAGCAGAGATCTAGAGACCTGTCACCGCAGGGTGGGCCCTGGGCCCACGCGCGGCCACGCTGCCCTGAGCAAAGCCACGCCGGGAGGCCCCGAGCCTCCGTTGGTTAGAAACGGCCAGCGTGCTTCCCGCTGGAGGAGACTCGGGCTGACGGCTCTTCAATCCGTGTCCACCCATCCCCGCCGTCGCGCGTGTTTCCGTCTTTGAAAAGCGTAGATTTGCAGCCCGGGTCTGGGTTGAGCTGGGAGGACAGTTCCCCCGCGGGTGCTTCTAGAAGGGGATTCTCCGAAGCCCACGCGTCTCTCTCTGCCCCCGCGAGCTTGGCCAGCCGGGCTCCGGCCATTTCGGGGCTGTGCGGGGGACGGGCGCGGGGGGCCGGGACGGGCGCGTGGGGGAGGCCGCGCGCGGCTCTTCGTCCCTGCTTTGCGTGTGAGTGACGTTTGGCCGATCTGGTTAGAGAAGAGCAGCGTTTGCACTGGGCTGGCTGTCTGGGGAGAATGTTCTGGGCCCGGTGGCCTGGAGGCGGGCAGGCGCGGGCGTGTCCCCGCCAGGGGCCTTGGTGCGTGGGAGCGAGGTCAGCTCGGGGCGGGTCCTGCGGTGGCCGGGCGCTTGGCATCCGCAGGGACCGTCTAGGGGTCGCGGGGGGCCGGGGCCGGCTGGAGAAGCCGCGACGGGCGGGGGGGGGGGACGTGCACGGCCTCGTGGGAGAAAGGAAGCACCGAAGCGGGGAGGGGGCGCTGGAGGGGGAAGGGGGGCAGAGCCGCCCCAGCACCGCGGAGTGCCCGGTCCCCCGGAGTTGGGTGGTGTCCGGGGAGCGGCTGGCCGGGCCGCAGTCTCGGGGCGCGCGTGGACCTGGGGGAAGGTTCAGGTCTTCACGGCGTGGATGGAAATCGGGTGAGTGGGAGCCCCGCTTAGCCTGAAGAGACCAAGGGCGCAGGGGGCTGGAGCGCGGCCCCCCCCGTCCCCCCCCCCGACTGGCAGCCACCTCCGCGGGGCAGTGCCGACCACAGCCGGGACACTCGGGGGGCCAGGCAGTCCAGGGGGGCCGCTTCGTGGAGCTTAGGAGGGGGAAGCACGCGGAAACACTCCCCAACACTCAGAGCACACCCCGTTCCCGCGGCTCCCGTGTCGCACATGCACTGGATTCTGACACGAACGCCCTCTCGGGGTACAACACGGCCCGCGCGGGGGCTCGGGACACGGGGCGCAGCTCCCGCGGGCCCCGCCTCGCCACGGGGGCCGTGTTCCCGAGGGGCAGCCAAGCAGGGCGGTAGGGGCCGGGAAGGGCACTCGGGTCCGCCTTGCACGCCCACTTCGGTTTGTGTAAATAGCCGTGTACAGAAGACGGGGCGCAGCAGGAGCTCACCCCGAGGTGGGCGGCCTTCGGTGGTTGGTTGGCTTTTTGTTGTCGTTGTTATTGTTTTTCTATTACCTCATTCGGCAACTCCGTGTTTCACGATGATGCTTTATTTATAACGCGTGTTCTGTAATTACGACCGTGGACGGACGCTCCACGCCGCTTGTTATTTTCCTACGGCCTTGTTTTGATTAAACATGCCCGTGTGCGTCCCCGCCTCGGGGTGTCTCCGTGTCCGCTGTACAGTGTCCGGGGGGAGCAGAGACTGTCGCGCGGGGGAGGGGGGCTCGCGTGCGGACGCCTCTTTCTAATAAATGAAACTATGTCTATGCCGCGGCTGTGCTTATTTATTTACTTACTTCTCGGGTGCTGCGGTCATTTGTCACAGCTAATTGGGTCTCCATTCAGAGAGGGTGTCCCCCCCACACACACACACTGTCACGCGGAAAGCCCTGGGTGGGGGGGTGGGCGGCACCTCCTACCTCCACCCACGGGGACAGGCCGCGGGGCGTCTGCACGGGGTCCCCCCCCGCCCCCCCGGAGGAGCGCCCGGTGTGCAGCAAGCAGGTGCTGGGGAAGAAAGCCGCCCCAGGACCCCGCCGTGTCTTCGCCGGCGTTAGTGTCCCGACGTAAGCAGCTGTGCCGAGGGCTCTCGGGTCGCCGTCTGGGAGTACCATGGTTTCCATCCTTCTCCCCCCCTCTCCCAACCCCACCCACCGTGCCCTCCGCGGCCCCCGTTTCCTCTCCACGTACACCGAGTCCCCGGCACAGATCCTGCTTTAATCGGTGCGTGCGCGTGTGTGTGTGTGCATAGGATCCTTACACGTTTACACATATGTGTAAATCAAGTCCGACCCCCACATAGGAAAGCAATCGTGTGCCTTTGGGCTCTGCGCTGAGCTGCACTTGTTCTCTTTTTTTATCAAGCGCATTGCTGTGATGTTCTCACCGCCACGCGCGCCATCTTCACACCCAGGTGAGAAAGGAAGGGGGAGCTCGCCTTGCTGGGCGGGGCCCGGCCGCGTGTGCAGCGTTCCCACGGCGGGGGGCACCGTCCTGATCGCCCCCCCCCCGCCCCGCAACGGGACCCTGCGCCCCCCCTCACCCACCCACACGGCCCGACGCCCAGCACCAGACCCAGGCTGCCCCCCTCCCCGTCCACCCCCCGACGGCTGGACCCATTGGCCAGCGTCTGGCCCCTCCTGGGAGGGGAGGAGAGGAGAGGGGCCAGGCGGCCCGGTGGCCCTCGGGCTGCCCGCACCACGGGCCGGCCAGGGCCCGGGGGGTGCTGGGAAATGTCAGGGGGCGGGCGGGGACTGGCGGCGGGAAGCGCGGCCCCCGTCCAGCGTGGGTCAGGTCCGCGTGGTGCGCCTGGGGTCAGCACAGGGAACGGGCCCCGCGGGGATGGGCGGGAGGGAGGGGGTGGGCAGGCCGGAGCCGGAGCAGGGGCGGAATCACCTTCCTCCCGGGCCAAGACTCCCAAGCCCGTGCTGGGGGGGGGAGGGGGAGGGCACGCGCTGGCCAGGGTGGAAGCAGAGCCTGGGGCCGGGCCGCGCCTCCATCGCCTTTGCTTTCCTAACTCAGCGAGGGCCCCGGCTTTACCTGGACGAGCCTCAGAGCGTGATCTTCTACCTGCAGCCTCCCTGCGCCTGGGGTCCGGGTCGCCCACGGCCACACCGGGGGGGTGGGGGGCTGGCTCTGTGCTCAGACGGGCCTCCAACCGCGATCCTCCCTGACTCCCATCTCCCCAGTGTCTGCGATCAGGCCCAGGTGAGGGTCGCACACGGGCTGGCGGGCCCACCGTGGGGGGAGCACAGCGGCGGGGCCCAGGCCCAGCCCTCCACCCAGCAGGGCTCCCCAGGGCTGTGGTGAACGACAAGAAGCCCCCCCAACCCCGGCCGGAGCACCGTCGCCCCAGGAGGCCCTCGCCCCGGTGTTTACAACCGGAGTCCAACAAAAGCGGAGCGTTGACTGCATTAGACAAAATCTTTCCAAAGCATTTGTCGCTTGGGGAAATAAAACCAAAGATGCGCAAGTGCACGGAAGTCATCTTTGTCGCTGAATTAGGTGTGGGGCTTTGTTCCTTGGTTTTGTCTTGTTGGTGCCGGTACTCGGGCTTGAACTCCATGCACTCGCCTGCCTTTTCCACTCGAGGCTGGTGCTCTTCCACTTGAGCCACATCTCCACTTCCAGGTTTTTTTTTGTGGGGGGGTTGCTGGTTAATTGTTGCTAAGAGTCTCTCAGATTTCACTGCCCCCGCTGGCTTCGAGCTCCGTCCTCAGGCCTCAGCCTCCTGAGTAGCCGGGATTACAGGCGGGAGCCGCCCGCTCGGATGCTTGCGTCTGGAGGGGGGAATCCACGCATGTCAGCGGTGCTCTTTCTCCGTGGGGAATCCCGGGAGGTCCTTATGTCTTCCCTCAGGTGCGACTGCCCGTTTTCTCCACACGCACGTGCGTGGAAGAGCGGCATGGAGGTGGATGTTGGAGCTCACACTTGCAGAGTCTGAAGGAACAAAGTTCAGAGCACCCCATGCGGCCCCAGCTGTCCAGAAGACAGAGCCCAGGCCACAGGCTCCTGGGGTCTCCTGCACCCCGAGCCCCAGTGCCTGGGACTGGGCTGCCTGCCTCCCCCTCCCCTCCCCTCCCCTCCCCTCCCGCCCACCACCCCCATTGCTGAGGAAGGAGCTGCCTCATCTCCCCTTCACGGCTCCCAGGACGAGGAAGGCTCCACAGGGCCCCCAAAAGCGGGGCCTCCCCACCTGCTGCCCCCCCCCCCCCAGTGCTGGGCTGTGGCCGCACTTCCTGCTGCTCCGGGCCGTCCGCTCACCTCGTCCTCCCCCTGGGAAGCCCCACACTCGCCTTGGGGGGGCCTCAGAACAATGCCCTCCCTCAGAGGCCCCCACTGGCGCCCGCGTGGCCTCCCTGGGTGCCCCGGGTGCCCCTGCGGTCCTCGCCTCCCCCTCGTGCCTCTCCTGGGCTCGGGAGCAGCAGGTCCGCCGGGCCCGGAGCCGGGGCCAGGCCCGCGTGCTGTGGGTGAGCGGGGGACAGGTTCAAGGCCCGCCAGGGCTGGCTGGCCGTCCCTGCGGCGTGCGGGTGGCCCAGCACAGAAAGGGGTCACCAGGCTGCCCCAGCTGTCACCAGGCCCCTGCCGGGCCCCGCCCTGCCCCGGCTCCGTGTCCCTGGGTGACGGTCGAGCGGGTCGCACACTCGGGCCTGCCTGGCAGACAAAAGCCAGCGCGGGGGAAGAGTTACACACGCCGCACCCCCCGAGTGGCCGCCGCCATTTATCTCCACTACAGTCCGGTAAGGCGCCTAATTGGCCCATAAATGTGGTCCAATAACTGCGCCTGACACCCAGAGACACTGCAGGCAATTAGCACTTATTTATTTGCATACAGTATTGACCAATCTCCGGGCAACTCGCGCTCAGGATCTGTTTATTTTTAACGCTGGAGATGGAGTGGGGGTAGGAGAGAAAGAAAGCTCATTTACCGAGCTACGTGAGGGGACACACGCACGCACGCGCACACACACACACGCACACGCTCGCACACACACACACACATACTGTGGGTACTACGGTAACTTCCAGTGTGCTGTCCTGCCCTAGGAACCCCATGGTCCATCTGCACGTGTGGCCTCTGTAGGTTCTGTGGAATTCCGTGGAATTCCGTGGATGGAGTCCCCCCACCCCGGGAGGCTGCCCCAGGTGGCCAGGTGGTGGCCCCTCCTCCCCCCCCCCCCCCCCGCCCAGGAAGCACCAGAAAAGTCAGAACAGGGCGCAAGGCGCCTCGCATGTGGGCTTTGGAAATGGATAGCAACTCAGTCTTCATGAACTTCACTCAGAAAACACCTTTCTGGAACGGGGGCGTGGTCTGTGAGGGGGGCTCTCAGGGGGCCCCCAGGGAGGCGGCCAGTGAGCAGGAGACCTTGCTCACGGGAGGGGACATTGACATCCCCCACACTGCTGCGAGCTGGTGGCTTACTCCTGTCATCCCAGCTATTCAAGGACTGGATCTGAGAATTGCGGTTCAAAGCCAGCCAGAACAGCAAAGTCCATAAAACCCTTCCATCCAATGAACCACCAGAAAACCAGAAGTGGAGCTGTGGCTCAGAGTGGCAGAGCACCAGCCTTAAGTAAAAGAGTTCAGCGACAGCGCCCCCTGAATTCAAGCCCCATAGAACACAAAAAAGTTAATAAAATTCCCATACTAGGGGCTGGAAAAGTGGCTTAGCAGTAGAGTGCTCGCCTCACATACATGAAGCCCTGGGTTCGATTCCAAGGCACCACATACACAGAAAAAGCCAGAAGTGGCGCCGTGGCTCAAATGGTAGAGTGCTAGCCTTGAGCAAAAGGAAGCAAAGGACAGTGCTCAGGTCCTGAGTTCAAGCCCCAGGACTGGCACGCACACACACACACACACACACACGTCCCACACTAAAGGCTGCGTGTCACTCCGTGGTGCGGGACGTCCTAACGTGCTAGGGTCCTAGGCCTGAGCCTCCTGTGCCCGCTGCCCCCCGGCTGTCAGGAGGGCATCCTGAGCGTTGCTTTCTGACTCGGGGGCCGTGGGCATCACGTGCACATCTGACCGTGACCGTGGTTGGACGATTTATACCACGCGCCTGGGCACGGCCCTGTCGCTCAGCACTGGACGAAGGCGTTCAGCTCTGGGGAGACGTCACCCTGCCAAGACTCCAGGCTCACCGCTGAGCGGAGAACATGGACTACGAGGCGCTCCTCCCCGCCCGGGCTGCGGGGCCCTTGGAGCCCCCTGGCTTCCCCTCCTGGGGGGACTCACGGAGGAGTCAGAGCCAGGAGGGTGAGGCAGACCCAGGATGCACCCCACGACAGCACACGGCGGGGGTCCAGACTCCCCCTCCAGAGGAGCTGGCTAAGCCCTCGGGAGTTGGGAACCTGCCCAAAAGGCGAAGTTGGGGTTCACGAGCGCCATCACAACGCGTTGTGAGCCGCACCCCTGAGCAGCGGGCCTGAGCTCTAGACATGGGCACGGTCTGGACTTAGGCCTGACGTGGTTAGAGATTAGAAACCAAAGCAAAGCTTTCCCGCTCCTACCGGTCAGCTTCCCGCCACGAGAATGAGAAGCCTGGAGGTGAACAGCACATTAAGAACAGGCTTAAGCCTGTTAGGCTCTGGTGGCAGGAGGCTGAGGTCTGAGGATGCCGGTTCTAAGCCGGCCCAGGCAGGAAACGTCCATGCAACTCTCATCTCCCCAATCACAAGTGCCAGAAGTGGAGCCGTGGCTCAGGTGGTAGAGCCACCAGCCTTGAGCAGACGAGCTCAGGGACAGCGCGGGGACCCTGAGTTCAAGCCCCAGAATTGGCAAAAAAGAAAACAAAATCCATGATCGAGTGGTCAGTGGGTCGGCGCCTCTTACCAAGGCAAGCACATCCTGATACCACGCATGGCAGAAAATAAACAGAAAGAAAGAAAAAGAAAACGCTGATAAGGTCCCTTAATCCCCCAGTGGGGGGAGGACTGCCTACTCGGCCCGCCACTACCACTCGGCCCCGCCCCACCATCAGGCCCCGCCCCTACCACTCGGCCCCACCCCACCATCAGGCCCCACCCCTACCACTCGGCCCCGCCCCACCATCAGGCCCCGCCCCTACCACTCGGCCCCCTACCACTAGGCCATCTCTAGTGGTAGCAGCAACCTGGGGGACTCGCCTTTAGCCTATGGGCTTTGGGGACATTGCCCCAAGCCTTCGCCCTGATAAAATCACACGCACACCGTTACCACTTCCACTCACGACTGTATTGGAGGCACTACGCAGGACAAGGGTAAAAATGAACTACCAGCTGGGTGCTGGCGGTTCCCGCCTGTAAGCTTAGCTACTTAGGAGGCTGAGATCTGAGGATTGTGGTTTGAAGCCAACCCAGGCAGGAGAGTCTGTGAGACTCTTTCTTCAGTTAACCAGACTTGAGGGGAAAACGCTAAAGAACAGGCCCCAGGCCCTGATTTCAAACCCCAAGATTAACACAAAAACAAAAGAAAGAAGTGAATTACAAATATTAGAAGAGACAAAACCCACGTAAAAATCAATTACATTTGAGAACGTCACTAATGAGCAATTAAAATTTTTCATGTAAATAAACCATTTCCACATATAATAGCAGCCAAGTCATGTAAAAATTTCCATATTCAATAGCAACGTATGCTTCTTAAATATCTGTGAAAGCACAAGTGAACCTATATAAAGAAAATGTTATTTATTTCGTTATGGTATTGGAGTTTTACTTGAACCACTTTCTCAGCCATATTTGCTTTAGTTGTTCTTCCAGGTAGAATCTCACATTTTGCCCAAGATTGACCTCCACAAGAGAGCCTTCGCATCTCCAGATCCCAAGTAGCTGGGACTATAGGAGTAAGCCACTGTGACCAGCTCAAAACAAGTCCAGTGGAGTCTTCATGGCAGCTTTGGAAGGAGCTGAAGGAGGGGCGCGCTGGCCCACAAGCACACCTGCCGAGGCCCCGTGGGTACAACCGTTACCCCTCTTCTGAAACAGCACGTGAGCCTCTCCTACCAACTCACAAAGATGACTCTAGAATTCCTTAGGTAGAAAAAAAAGTGAAAACAGCAAAGAAACATTGAAAATGAGGACAGTGAGAAAGAACGTATACATGACATCAACACAGCTACAGGAAGACAATTGACAGCAGGGGTGGCAGAAAGAAGAGTCTCCAGTTCTAGAACATGGGTCGCAGATCCAAGAGGAGGTAGGGTACAAGGAGCACTTCACAGCAGGAGAAAAAATGAAGTAATTTATAAACCAGGAGGGACACTGTCTACCATGTCAGGGTACGCACCCTTGGAGTCTTAATCCCCCACGGGTGAAATAAAGTTCCAAAGAGACTAAAGTACAAGGTAAAGGCAAAAAGGAAAAAAAAATAAAGAATAGTTTTTATTATCCAGAGCAGAGAAAGACTTGCCTCATCAAGGTGTAAAACCAACAGCTTAGAGAAGTAGATTCGATTACCTAAAATGCCTCATTTCATACAGGTGTTTCTCCCTCTCAGCACCTTTAACCGGAAGCTGCAGCCTGGCATCAGCAGCAAGAGGACCAGCCGGCCAAGAGGGCGCTGCGATCGAACCAGCGCTGTTGCGTGCTCAGGGCTAGAGTGCAGCCAGCAGGCACCAGGCCTGGGTTCCGCCCTGGCAACACACACACACACACACACACACACACACACACACACACACACACACACACGTGAAACCGTCAAAAAGTCAATGGCACAAAAAGGAATTCTTTCTGGATGCCAGAGACTGAATATCATAGTAATCCAATGAGTCATGTACTAGTCTAGCTTGAGTGCTGATATTGAGTGCTGGGGCTCGAGTTCAGGGTCCTTCCCGGTGCTTTCCCTGAGCGTTTACACTCAAGGCACTTCACTATCTGAGCACAGCTCCACTCCCAGCTTTTGGGAGGGGTTAACTGGAGATAAGAATCTCAAGTATCTATCTCCCCCGGCTTGCTTTACGCATGATTTCCAGATCTCATCCTCTTGTGTGGCTAGGATTATAGGCCACAGCCATTGGATGGGCTTCCTGCCCTCCCCGGGGTGACTGACTCTACCTGCCCCTGCCAGGGCCCTGCTTCCACACGCTCTGTCTCAACACAGCCCCTCAGCCACCCCTGGACTGAAACCTCCGGAGCCCCGAGCCAAAGAAGCCTTGTCTCCTCTCCATAGTTCCCTCAGTAATCTGTCACAGCTATGAAAGCTAGCCGACGCATTGTCCTCCTGGTACTCATTCCATGCCGTCTGAATTACACACAGAGACCACCCCCTACTCAGACACCCTATCCCAGCCTGGGCCCATCCAAAGTTAAACTTCCATGCTTTTCCCCCCATACTTTATCCAAACATTTGCTTCCTTAAAGGTCACTGCCAGGTCAGCTGGTCACAGTTCTCTGCGGTGGAAAGATGTGTCCAATATGAACTTTTCAATGTACGCTCACTTGCTGTAGCTTTGTCGCTCTCCTTGCTAAGCATCCTTCTTTCAATGGTGCCCCCGCTGCTAACTCCACTGAAAACAATGCCTCGAGAACCACCTGACTGGCCAGAGACTCACCAGGCCGTCACTATCCATTCCGTTTTCCACCCCGATGGAGAATCTTCTGTGCCCGAGTCTGACCAACAGCCTTGACTTTCAGCAGCCTGGACTGACTGGCCTGAGAAAAGGCAGTGGGGAGAGGCTGGAGATGGCGACGGGGGAGGGGGAGGGGGAGGGGGGAGGTGAAAGGCGGATGCTTGAACTCGGCCCAATGGAGCTTTGAGAGCAGCCATTCCTCATGAACTCGGTGGACCCCCTCCCACCTGCCGCTCGGGGCGGAACACGGGGACTGGGGCTCCGGTGTGTGTGAGGCTTGGTGGACGGAATGCCAGTGGTGAAGCCAGTTTCTTCTCTGTTATTAGAAGGGGCATAGCTTCTATTCTTTTTCTTTTTGGTCGGTTGTGGGCCTTGAACTCAGCCTGGCACTGCCCCTGAGCTCTTTGCTCAAGGCTAGCACTCTATCACTTGAGCCACAGTGCCACCTCTGGCTTTTTCTGTGTATGTGGTGCTGAGGAATTGAACCCAGGGCTTCGTGCATGCTAGGCAAGCGCTCTACCACTAGGCCATATTCCCAGCCCACTGTATTCATTTTGATAATTCATTCGTTGATCAGAGAAGTTACACCATTGGACTCCTCCCTTGAGTATGCCCTCGGTTGGTTGGTTTGCCTCTACATCTATAGAGCACTGTATATATGGTCATGCATGTTTGCATTTTAACTGTAGATCTAGCTTCCGCTTATGAGGGAAGACATGAGCCCTTTGTCTGAGCCTGACTTATTTAGCTTAACGTAATATTTTTCTAGGTCTACCTATTTCCCTGAAAATGACATATTATTCTTTCTAATGGCTATGTAAAATTTCCTTGTGTCTCGGTACCACATTGTCTTGATCCATTCATCCACTGTAGGGCGTCTGGGCTGTCTCCGTAACTTGGCTATTGTGAATAGTGAAGTCATGAACATGGAGGTGCCGGTGTCTTCACCCTATCCTGACTGTAGCGCCAGGGGTGGATGGGCCACGAGTGCATTGCCGGATCATAGGGTGGTTCTGTGTTAAGTTTTTTGAGGAATCTTTTATCGTACTTAATACTGATTTCTTGTAAAACTTCTAGTTACATCTCTTTTTAAAAATATATGTCTTATCTAATATATGATGGTGCTTTTATTTCCTGTTTAAGAGCTCCCCTTCCCTGGGTAAATAGGATCTTCTATATTTGGAAAGGTTTTCTTTTTTTTTTTTTTTTTTTTTGGTCTTCTACCTTGCTGTTAATCTTCTTGTAATTAATTGGTGCATGTCATGTGTGAGGACAGCATCCAGGCTCCTTTTCCTTTTCTCTGGAGAGATGATCCATTGTCCCACCTTTGTGTATTAAAAGTTCAGTCATACACCAAGTACCAGCAGATGTTTGGGGTAAATATCCTGGGTTTTCCTTTTTGGTTTTCTTGCTCCTTTTGTCTATTCTCGTGTAAATAGTATACTCTGTCACCAGAACTTCATACGGCTTGATGTCTAGTGCGGCAGCCTTCTTCCCCTTCAGGGGTCAAAGCTCTTTTTAACTCAGATTCTTCAACTATTTTGATGGTATTATATGACTAGATCCATAAGGACTAACAGGTCTATGGCATTGCCTCTAACCACACGGATAGTGTCTCTTTCCATTCAGTCTCATGCTCTTTAACGGTGCCTAAGGAAACTTTGTAATTATTCCTAGGTACCTTATGTTTTTGTTTTTAAATTCCTCTTGCATGACGTGCTATCACCTTCTCCCCTTCATCTTTATGCCTTTGCTTCTTTTTGTTCCTCTTCTTTCTCTGCTCCTAGTCCTGGGGCTTGAACTCTGGGCCTTGACACCACCCCTGACCTTTGTGCTCAAAGTTACCACTCTACCACAGCTCCACTTCTGGCTCTTTGTGTTTAATTGGAGATAAGAGACTCACAAACTCTCCCGCCCGGGCTAGTTTTGAGCTGTGATCCTTAGATCTCAGCCTCCTGAATAGTTAGGGCTAGAGGCGTGAGCCACGTGTGCTCAACAGTTTGGGTCCTTTCTTGATTTATTTTTCCTGTCTTACTGCTTTGGCTAGGGTCTCTAGCCATGAGGCTGACTCACAAGAGTAATATTAGCATCCTGAGCCCAGCTCTTGGTAGAGAAGTCTGTGGCTATCACTTAGCAAATGTGCACTAAATGGAAAGGAAGTGTTTTCCCTCCTCCCCCAGCAGAAGTGTCTTGTATCCTGTTCACTCACAGGGACCTCGAGCTCCTCGAAGACGGTCTGGCCCCACGACCCTTACTTGTGATGGCTCCGCACATGTTCACTGAGTGAGTACATGTACTTTCTTCTGTCGTGGGCGAGGGCTTGCCTAACTGTGCCCTGCTAGGGTCTTAGATGACAAGTTACTGATACTTCATTTTCCTTTTGTGTCTCTCTGAATATGAACAATTTCACAGGTGTATTGGCAAATTTAAAAGAATACTCATTGGGCACATCTCTGCGCTCACCCTTCCAACTGTTCCCTGTGTAGTTTGAAAATAAAACCCAAATTTTTATCCCAGAGCCATCCACCTAGTAGCTGCCACCACGAGACAAGGGCCTGGCCATTGCTTGCCGGTGGTCACATCGGGGTCCTGTCGGTCCCTGTGCGTGAAATGCGTGCCCTCCCCCATGCCTTTCTTCCTCTTCTTCCTCCAGGGAGCCAGCCACCTGGCCCCTTCTCCGCAGGGGGCTCCTGCCCTCCTGTCTTCATACGCCTGCCATTACCTTACGTGTCATTTGTCGGTCTCTTTCAGCAGCAAGCTCCAGCTCTGAGATCAGAGAAATTTCTGGATAGGTCTTAAGGGCCTGTAAATATTGTGGAATCGCTGAGCTCTCATCTCCCCTCCAACACGTGGTCTATCCGCTCCCCTTTGTGCTAGAGTTTCCTTTCTGCTCTCTGCGTGTGAACGCATGTTCATGTACCTCCTCGTGTTTCTGCTCTCTGCGTGTGAACACCTGTGCATGTACTTCCTCGTGTTTCTGCTTTGCGTGTGAACGCATGTTCATGTACCTCCTCGTGTTTCTGTTCTCTGTGTGTGAACTCATGCTCATGTACCTCCTCGTGTTTCTGCTCTCTGCGTGTGAACGCCTGTGCATGTACCTCCTCGTGTTCTTGACAAGTGTTTGCCCCCACTGTTCTTAAATCATTTTATGGTCTTTTTTTTTTAATGAAGCGCCCACTTTCATGTGGACAGCTTTGCTGTTCTTTCCTGTGTCCTCTCCACTCAGCAGCTAATGATTCCATTAATCCTCTTGCTGAGGTTTTGAAGGTTTCCTTTCGATACTGAACGCTTTAATCCACCTGTAATTGGTCTGTGGGAAGGGGGGGAGGCGAGGATCACTTTTGTCTTCCCCCAATTAACCTGTTTTCCCAAATGCCTTGTAATTCTTCCTTTTCCACCAACTCTCGTGGAGGAAATCCTCCTGTAGTCTGGGGTCTCTATGTGGGCAATGGAAAGCTATCCATTGCTTACTGTCATCTTGCAAACATAAGCCCCGCAGCTCCAAATGTGGATGGGTTTTAGGTCCGGGGTCCACCAATGGCCAGCGTGTGACCTGAGGCCAGTGCTCAGCGTCTCTCTAGCCGGCTCCTCCCCTGTAAGGCGTGGATAACAAGCCGGGCGCGGGTGCCTCACGCCTGTCATCCTTGCTACTCAAGAGGCTGAGATGTGAAGGGGGCGGTTTGAAGCCAGGCCAGGCCAGGACTCTTACCTCCTATTAGCCACCAAAAACCAGATGTGGAGCTGTGGCTCCAGTGGTAGAGTGTCAGCTGTGAGCAAAACAGTGCAGGGACAGTGTCCCGGCCGTGAGTTCAAGCCCTAGGACACACCACACGCACGCACGCACACACATACACAATGTAGATAACAAAAATACAAAGTTGCCATTTTGTTAATTGCCTATGGCTGAGTGTAATGCCCCCTCCAGGCACGTGACCAGCCCATCTTTGGCCAGTCCTACTTCACAGAATACTGTGTAGCTGTCCGTGCCATCAGCCCCCGTGCGTGACACCCTAGGTGTCGGTGACCCTGGGGTGACGGGTGTGCAGGCTCCCCAGGGGCTGCCTGGGAGCCGCGGGCATTACTGTCCACCCGAGTCCTCTACAGTGGCCGCCATGTCACCTGCTAGATGGACAGTCATCACAAGGAAGGACACAGCGTCCTGATGACCAATGCGGCGCTGTAAGGCGAGGCGGGAGGCATGGCTGCCCTCACTACCAATCACTGAAGAATGCCCTGTATCCATCCCCCCTTCGACGGCTCTACATAGCTCTAAATAGCGAACGATGGGCTATTATCCTTCTGGCAACCGATGGCTTTCAAAAAGGTGAAACATGGAAATTCTTTAGGGAAAGATCTTAGCCGTGGCCATGGAAAGTGGAAATCCACTTCAACACTGTCATAAATAGATTTGAAAAATGAATAATCGAAAGTTTGGGAGAGATTACCATGTATGCTAGAGGGCGGCTTTGATGTCCCAGGAGGGGATGTTCTCAGCTCTGCCCGCGGCCCCATGTGACGGGAAAGCACCTGATCAGCCAGCTGAAGTGTGTGTGTGTGTGTGTGTGTACGTGCACGTGCAGCTGCACACATGAGCGTGTGTGCAAGTCCTGAGGCTTGAATTCAGGGCCTGGGTGCAGTTCGGGAGCTTGCCCGAAGCTAGCACTCTACCACATGAGCCACAGCTCCACTTCCAACTTTTTGGTGGCTAATTAGAGACCAGAAGCTCACAGACTTTCCTGCCTAGGCTGGCTTTGAACCAGCATCCTTAGCTCTCAGCTTCCTGATCTCCAGGATTTCAGGCATGGGCCGTCTGCACCTGGCTCCGCGTGGGTTTGGACAGTCTTTGAGGAAAGAAGGGTGGTGGCCAGACAGGCTCGAAATTTTTGTCCTCATTGCACAGTGCTCAAGCTCCTGTCAGCTCTCTAGTCCTCCTGAGTTTGGGGGGGGGGGGGACAAGTCTTCTGGAGGAACTGGGCGGCGGTGGTGAGCAATGAGGTCTTTCCCGGGAGGAAACTCCACTCCACTCCGCATGACCGAACCATGCCCGGCATCGAGGCCACAGGTACCAGGCTGGATGGCCTAGCCTTGGGAGGTGGCGAGACAAACCTGGGCAGCACAGGCCGAAGGGCTCCCATGGGGGACCCTGAGCCCCACACGGAGAGCTCAGCTCCAGCCAGCAAACAGCCGTGGGGCGAAGGGCGCGGAGCCCTGGCTTTGCCTCGCGCTCTGCGGAGCGGCCGGCACTTGTGGGCAGAACCTCGGGGGCTGGAACTCGCTGTGTCCTGTTCACCACAGCGGCCTTTGTTTCAAGGCAGTCCTGTGACTGCTGATGGGGAAACTGAGGCTCGGAGAGTTCATTGACTGAGGATGGCACTCAGGGGCTCTGAGCACAAAGCTTTGCACCTAGGCACTGAGCGGACCCATAGACACACACAGCCCTCAGGGAGCCGTGGGTGGTCAAGGCTAGGACAGGGGAGCCTTCATTCGGGAATCTTCCTGGGAGCCCTTCAGTCTTCTTTCTGCTTCCTGTCTTGCAAGATCTACCCAATGTCATAGAAAGATGAAAGCAGGGCCCAGCATTTACTGCAGGACCACACCCTCAAGAGTGGGCCAAGCCAGTGCCTGTCATCCCAGCTACTCCGGAGGCTGAGATCCGAGGACGGTGGTTCAAAGTCAACCTAGGCAGGAAAATCCCTGAGAGTCTTATCTGCAGTTAACCAACGAAAAGCCAGAGGTGGAGCGGTGGCTCAAATGGTAGCCAAGGGACGAGGCCGGGGCGCTGAGTTTAAGCCTCGGCACGTGCGCGTTCCTAGCGCTTTACCCCCCCCCCCACCCACCCCCTCCAGCCGGCCAAGCGCGGCCTGGATGCCAGCTTTACCCCGGAGCTCAAGGCTTGTGGAGGGGGCAGCACAGGCTGGGGGGGGGGGGTCCAGGCGTGTCCAAGTCTCCCGGCCCACAGGGGGCCTCCCCTGGCCGCTCTGGCTGCGGAGGGGGCGCGGGGTGGGCGCTCGCCTCGGGGTCCTGCTCCCACGCGAGGCCCGCAAGCCACGCGCGCTCGGCGGACAGGTGCGCAGGGCCTCGCGCGCGCGGCCCAGGCCCGGGCGCCCCAGCACCCCACCCCCGTGCCCCCGGGGTTCCCCGCGGGCCGGGCCGAGGCGGCCCCTCCCCTTGCCCTTCCCCACCCGGGCCCGGCCCGGCTGCGCCCGGCTTTTGTTATTCAGAGCCGGGCCGCGGCCTTCCGGGGGTCGGGCGGCCACTTCCAAACCCGCGCGGGGAGCGGAGCCAGGTGCGCCCCGCGAAGCCGAAGCCGGGGCGCGGGGCCGGCCGGGGCGGGGCGGGGAGGGGGCCGGCTTAGGGGGATCTGCCGGGTGTAATCGCGTTTGCGCCTTTGTCATGCGGGAGGCCGGGCGCCGGCGGGGGGCCCGGGCCCCTTTAAGGCGAGCGCGGCCACACCAGAGGCGCCGCCCGCCCGCCCGCATGACAAAGGCCGGCTCCCCCGGCGCGAAACCCGAGCTGCGGGCCGCCGGGTGCCCGCCCCGACGCCCCTCCCCGCCCCCCCCCCCGGGCCGCGCGCCCACCGCCGCCGCCCGGCCCGGGCTGCGCCGTCGTGGCCGCGACCAGCCCTTGGGGCCCAGCCCCCCGAGGGCTCCCGGCTTCTCTGCCCGGCGAGGCTCACCGGGCGCTCGACGGTTCGGGCCGGGGCGGAGCCGACGCGTGGCCCCCCGGGGGCGGGTGCCCGCAGTGCGCGCCCAGTGCGCCCAGCAAGCGGCGCCCACGCGGCCCGCGCTCTGCCCGTGGGCCCGAACCCCGGGCCGTGGGAAAGCCCGGGAGCGGGAAGGGGGCGGCGGCCACGCACCCCGCGAGCGCACGCACCGGCGGCTGGCACGCGACCCCGGCTGCACGCCGAGCCAGCTGCGCGGGGCGGGTGGGGGGGGTCGCCCCCCCCCCCCGGACCAAGGGGTCGGATCTAGAAAGATCTCAACAGCATTCGGGGCCGCCGCTCCCACGCAGGCCGGAATCGCGGGCATCCAGGATCCACAGGGCGGGGGGGCCCCGTCCACAGGCGCAGGCCTCCCCGAAGGCCGCGGGGAAGCGCGGAGGAGCAGGCCTGGAGCGCCCGCCGGGCAGGGCCACAGCTCCCGCGGCCGCCCGGAGCCCCCTCTGACCTTTCCCCACGGAAAGCCACGGAGGGCGCAGGTCCGCGTCGGCCTTCCACTTCTAAACTGTTCAAATAGGCAATCAACTTTTATGATGTAATTTATAATTTACGCAGGTTGTCTTCATACATATGGTGTTGCTTTTGTGTGTCGGGATTTCAGGTGCTTTATTACGCTGACGGTGTGATTTGCATTCATGTTTGATCATATTTCTCTTGTTTACACCATAAGGGACCCAAATGGAGATTAATGCCACCTCCCTTTATCAGGGCCATCGCTGTAGACCCCTGTCATTTCCTCCCAAACAGCTAAGGCTGGGGGAGGGGGAGGGGCTCAGGTGTGCTGAGTCTCTGGGGAAGTCCTGGACACACCTGAAGGTCAGAGTAGGCCACCGGCTCCTGCTGTGCACATCTGGGCTCTAGAGGCCCCGAGTCCTCGGGGACAGAAAGGGGTGTGCATTCATCCAGCCAAAGGCCACCGACAGACAAGCAGGTCCCTGGATCCTGTGGCAGGCCCAAGGAGAGGGCTTGGAGGCCAGCTCAGTTCCCGGGCCGCGCCAGCCCCACAGCCTCGGGGAGGCTGGGAGATCCGGAGACCAGACCCAGGTGGCAGGCCCCGGAGACAGAAGGCCCCTGGGGACTTTCAGCTCAGGGTTTGCCAAGGGGACAGCATGTGATGATCTGCTTTGACCAGCCCTAGGTCCGGAAGCAGCCAGTGTGAAGCTTCCAGATGTAGATAAAATAATTAAGCCAATTAAGCTCCAACAAGCAGAAATGAGGCAGCAAGCCCTGACTTTGACCCAGAAGAAAAGGTCACCTTGGAAGGCGGGACACAAAATGACCCAAAGAGTCAGGATGGTCCTGGGAGAGAAATCTCAGCTGAGGAGGAACTGGGGGGTCCGCACCCCACCCCGTGTTAGCAGAGGGTGGTTGAAAAAGAACCCTTCTGGAAGCAGAAGACTAGGAGGCCGCTGTGTGTGTATGTGTGTGTGTGAGAGAGAGAGAGAGAGAGAGAGAGAGAGAGAGAGAGAGAGAGAGAAAGAGACAGAGAGACAGAGACAGAGAGACAGAGACAGAGAATGCACAAAACCTGGAGCATTCCTGTGCAGTTTAAGGTTGGAGAAGTCCCAGCCCAGAGGCCAGGTCCCTTTGCTTGGAGGAAGGCCCCACCTTCCAGGGGATGTGGAGGAGAAGGCTTCTGAAGATCTGGCTGCAGCTTTCCAAAGTACTCCCGGCTTTACGCAGGGGCAGAGGGGAGGGAGGCCAGCTCCCTACAAGCAAGGCTGGAGGTTTGCAGGATTCCAGGGCTGACCCCTTGGGTCAGTGGACCTAGGGTGCAGGCAGCCCCCCCCCCCCGGCATACCCCTGCACTGCGAGGGACACAGGTCCTCCGCTCCTGAGCGTAATTATTTGATCTGCAGATGTAAGTGGAATTTATTGTAACAACAAATATAGTGATGTCAAAACCCAACCTTGGATTAAAGCCGGCAGCCAAAGGGGAAGTGTATTAATTTCCAACAGCATCCCAGGCCAGAGCCTATTAGAACAAGCTATTCTTCAGGCCCCCCCATCAGAATTAATCATTGGGAGTTAATTTGAAGCTCAGACAAGTTGCTGTTAATTTAGTGCAGGGAGGACGGGATGGAATAAAAAGCGGAGGTGCTGGCCGAGCCTCGTGGGTCTCATTAATCAGCCAGCTGAGACGGCCTGGCTTGATTACAATTTGCAAAAAAATTCATTAGGGCCCGGGCGATTGACAATTTTTCTCTCTGCCTGTGATGTGACTCATTAGGCAGCCAAATGAAAGCCATGATGACAGCGGCCATCAAGCTCTGCTTGTTTATCTTCCTCCCCTCGGCCTGTCTCCCGGGCCTGCTGGGGCCTCGGCCTGGCTGCTGGGCTCTGGGTGCCAGGTCGCTCAGAGGTTGGGGGTGGGGGGGACAGTGCCCCTAGAGGGCTGGAGGGTGACCGGACGTCCTGCTCCCCTCTTGGGGTGACTCTAGGGTACAAGAGGTGTGTCTGGGGGTGGCTAGGGAGCTCAGGCTCCACCATGGGGGTCTGTGAGGAGCCTATATTCCCCGGGGAGTTTGGTATCCAAGGCTTTGGGGGGAAGTGGGGGGGTGGGGGGTGCAGTCACCTCCACTATGGGCTTTGTAGGGAGACCAGCAGAAGGCACACCCCTAAGGACACAGAAGGGCTCTGTGGAGTCAACCTGGAGGGCTGGATTCGAAGGCCAAGGTGCCTGCCCCAGACCCAGTACTGCTGGGGCCCAAACGCCGCAGCTGCCCGGGCTGGAGGGCCGGGGTTCCGTGTAATCGGTCACCGTCCCCCTGGGGGTGGCCCCGCCCCGGAGAGTCCGTGTGGGGGTGAGGGGGCACCTGGTCCTGAGTGCAGGGCGCCGGCGTGCGGCCAGCGGGGAGCTCCCCAGAGCCGGTGGCCTGCACCCCGGGCAGGACGCGATCCCGGAGCAGCGCGGGCCTTGGAGGCCGGGCGCGGGGGCCCCGCGCTCCCTGCCCGGGGGCCGGCGCGCCCGGGCCTCGCGCTCCCACCCCGGCCCCCGCGGCCTGGCGTCGCCCGGGGCCTGGAGCGTGGCCGCGGCCTCGGTGCCCGCGCGTCCCCGGCGCGGGGAGGTCGCGAGCCGCGCGCCGCGGGAACTCAGACCCCCGGTGCCGCCGGTGCCTTTCCTGGGCCAGCGCCCGCGCCGCGGCCCCGCGGCCGGCCCGGCCTCTCCTCCCCGCCCTCGGTGGGCCCGGCGGGGTTGGGAGGCCGGAGCGCGCTCGGGAGCGGGCCCCGCGTCCCCGGGGCAGCGGGCCCGGGCGTCCTCCCGCGGTGATTGAACGAGCGGAAGGGCTTGGGGTGCCCGGTGGGGCTGGGGGAGCCGGGCACGGCTCCCTCCGCTTCCGAGCTCCGCGGGTGGACCCCGGCCCCGGGGTGGGGCGGTGGCCCGGGCCCGCCCCGCCCCGACCCCGCCCGGAGGGGGCGGCGCCCGGCCGGCCGGCGCTCCCGCCTGCCCGGGGCCTGGGAGCCCGGTGCAGCCTGCCGGGAAGCCGGGCTGGGCTGGCTGGGTTCCTGCCCCTGTCGGAAGATAACGCGCGGAGCCTGATTTATGGAGCTCGGCCCCGCCGGGCGGGCGGCGCGCCCCGCTCCTCCCGGGCCGAGGGTGCGGGGAAGGAAACGCCTCCCTCCCGGGCCGCCGGCTGAGGCTGAGCTGGCGCGCGGCGTGCACGGGCTTTGCCGCCTCCGGGAGCCCGCCTTCGGGCCCTGGCCCAAGTCCACCAGCCCTCCAGGTACCGACGAGGCAGGGCCAAAGGACCCGCTGGGTGGACTCCTGGGATGGAAAGCAGATTTCCTCACACCGTAGTCCTACTGGAACTCTTGCACTCCGCTGCAGAACCCATCACGGTGCGAAAGCGCCTCTCATGCAGCCAGCTGGAGACCCGCCTCCACCTCCGAGGCCTAGCCGGCACTGGCCCCAAACCCGAGCCCTCGGCCACACCCTAGCGGTGCCCTCCAGCTAGGCAAATGCTAGACACACTTAGGACGCTCGGGGATCGATCTTTTGTTGTTTTTTTTTTCCTTGCTCTTTTTTTTTTATTATTCACAAGACTGAGATTGTTTAAATGTCATAACTTATATGAAAATAAGCTACATTGAAATAAATTAAACACAACAGAGATGCGCTTCAGATATGGCTCGGATGGGAGGTGCCATCCCCAGGACAGAAAGCCAGGCAAAAGCAAAACAAAGCAAATTTCCAAGCTGCCCAACAATGTCTGCTTTGCGACCAACTCAAAAAGGCCAGAATGAAAATCAAAAACAGAAATCAGCGTGAACCCCAGTGTTCGCTCCGTGATGGCACGGTTACCTTGGGGGGACGTGTGGGAAGGTGGCTGGCGGCAGGAGCGGCGGAGGGGTTGTTTGCTTCTGGGCTGCGAGGGGAGGGCGGTACTGGGCAGGCTGGTCCTCTAACTTTCAAAATACTGCGGCTGAGACCCAGTCTATAGAGATATCTATGTACAAAGTAGGATAGTATAATAAATATTTAGTGTATCTTCCGGTGCGGCTGTAGCCCCTTCGAAAGCAGTCTTTCAAGCTTGTTTAGGGAATATACTCTCAATTTTCTTGCTTTGTCCGCGTCTGGGGTGCGTGACTGAGGTTTGCTTCGGCCACTGGGGCCCACCGTGGGTTCCCCCGGGGTGCTGGGGCTCCCCACGGTCACCGGCCGCCCTGGCCCTCCGTGGTGGCCGAGGCCCTCAGGGCCGGGCCTGCTCCAGCTGCTGGTGCTGACTTCTGATGGCGAACCTGCTGACGTGCACGGGGATGGGGACCACGATCTTGGGGTTCCGCGAGGGTTCCCCGGTCTTGGAATTCGCATTGCCTGCCTTCACCCGTTTCCACTTGGCCCGGCGGTTCTGGAACCAGATTTTCACCTGCACCTCGCTGAGTTTGAGGGCGTGAGCGATCTGCGAGCGCTCGGTCAGGGAGAGGTACTTCTTGCAGTGGAACTCCTTCTCCAGCTCCAGCAGCTGCTCGCTGGTGAACGCAGTCCGCCGCCGCCGGTTCTTGCCCGTGGACGTGGTGCTGCCCGCCGCGCCGCCGCCGCTCGGCGGGGTCTCCTCCAGCGCGTGGCCCGGGTCTTCCTCCTTGTGGGCCGCCTGGCCCGGCAGATTGTCATCCGAGCTGTAGTCCACATCGCTCTCCAAGGAGAAGCTCTCCTCCTTGCTCTTGGGGTCATCTTCCACCTTTGACTCGTCTTTCCCTTGCCCTCGGACAGCCCCGACTGAAAGCAGAACCAAACGGCGTTTTATTACATTTCTCACGGTGGCCTTCCTCACCCCTGGCCACCGCCCCCCGGGCGCCTCCCGCACTTAGCGGATTGTCTTTCCATGACATTAACACATCGCGGTTTCCTGGCCTTTGAGGGGCCGGGGGAGGGGGCGAGCGAGCGTGAGAAAGCTCAAAGGAGAGGAGGAGACCGGGTAGGCGACGACCCTTTGCCCAGAACCATCACTCAAGGGGCAGCCGCGCCTCGGGCGCAGCCTCGGGGCGCCCGCTGCTCCCGGGGAAGGAGCAGGCTGGGGGAGCCCGGGAGGGCGTCCCCTTTGTCCCCGGGTAGCCTTGGTGGGTGAGGTGAGGGTTCTCATCCAGCCAGCCAGGTAGGGCGGCTGCCTCGGCGGGGGAGGGGGGGTATCTCTGATACGGTTAGGAATGACCATAGCCTTAGAAGTTCCCGATAAACAACCACGCACACGCACGCACACGCGCGGCACTGCCTCTCCAAGCAGCAAACAGCTCTGCAAACAGCAAACCCATCCAGCCAAGGGGTTTAAGTTTGGACACCCCGAGCACACGCACAGCGGAGCCCCGCAACTCAACAGGCCTCTCCCCCCCCCCCCTCCGGGCCGCCCTGGGTCCCAGGTCCCAGCGGATGGCGAGCGGGAGCGTGTGGGGGGGGGGCGCGGTAGGGACAAACGCGCCGCCCCGGAGCAGCAGCTGGCTGGCGGGGGGTGGGGTGGGGGGAGTGCGAACGCCCACCGGGCCCTGAAAGCCCCCTCGGGGCCCCCACCCCCGGGAGGCCGGCTGAGCCCTTCAGTGATCCCCGCGGGGGGTCGCCCCCGGGGGTCCCCGCGGGCACCCGGGGCGGGCCCGCCCCCCCTCCCCCAGCCCGCCCCGTGCCCGATCCCGGGCCGCGCGCGCCGCCGACTCACCGAGCGACGCCTGCACCGCCTCGGCGGCGGCGGAGAAGGCGAGCAGCGAGCCCTCCTTGGCCAGGAAGCCTTTGCCGTCCTCCGGGTCGGCCTGCAGCGCCTCCGCCTTGTCGAAGTTGGCGCCGCCGGGCAGCGGCTGCGGGGCGAACTTGCGGGCGGCCGCCGCCTCCGGGTGCTGCGGCGAGGCGGCGGAGAAGCCGCCGGGCAGCGTGGCCATGAGGGTGGAGGTGAGCGCCAT
Source organism: Perognathus longimembris pacificus (assembly GCF_023159225.1). Lineage (NCBI taxonomy): Eukaryota > Metazoa > Chordata > Mammalia > Rodentia > Heteromyidae > Perognathus > Perognathus longimembris. The sequence goes on along the minus strand of NC_063164.1, from coordinate 3,251,508 downwards.
GCCCTGCGCCAGGCTGGAGCAGAAGCCGGCGGGCAGGCTGGGGATCTGGTGGTGCGGGTGCGCGGGCGGCAGCGCGGGCTGGGGCAGCGCGGGCGGCGGCGGCGGCGGCGGCGGCAGCACCACGGGCCGGTAGGGCATGAACATGGGGTAGCCGGTGTAGACGAAGTGGCCGGGGCTGGGCTGCGGCGGGCTGCCGATCAGCGAGTCGATGCTGAAGGCGGTGCTACTCCCCAGCGGGCGCTGCATCATCATCAGCGACGGCGGGAACGCTGCGCTCATAGACGCGCTCGGGGGAGGCCGCGGAGAGCCGAGCAGTCCCCGCGCCCGGCCGCCGCCGCCGCCGCCGGGGAGCCCGCCGGGGAGCCCGCCGGGGAGCGCCCGGCCCGGGCCCAGCGCGATCCGGAGCCTCGAGCCCGCCGCCCCTCAGTCCCGAGCTCGGGGCATGCCCAGCGGGCGCGGGTGCGGGCGGCGCGCCGGCCGGGAGCGGGGGAGGGCCGCCCGGGCCCCGCGGGGGGTCGCCGGAGCCGCGCGGCCCGCTGGCTCGCCCGTCGGAGCCCGCGCGCGCGTCGCGGCCGCGGCCCCGGGCCCACCTCGTAGCGGCCGGTCCCGGCGCCGGGCGGTCGGTCGGCCGGCCGGTCGTCCGCGCGTCGCCTCCCGCGGGCCGCTGGGGAGCGCGCGGAGCCGGCGCACTCGTCTCCGGCGGGCGCCGCCAGCACCTTTAAATCGCGCTCTCTTTCTCATTCACATTTTGCCTGCCGCTCGGCCCCGCTCGCCTCACGTGGGCCCGACCGCCGCCGGCCATTGGCTGCTGGCCGGGGTGGGCGGGGCCCGCGCGGGGACCGCCCCCTCCCGCCCCGCGGCCCGGCGGTGGGGGAGCGGGCGGCGGGCGCCGCCGTCGGAGCGCGCGGGCCTCCGAGCTCGGGCGCCGGGACCGAGCCGAGCCGACCGGAGAGGGGGACCGCGGCCGCTCCCCGGGCTGGGCGCCCGAGGCGGCCTCGAGGCCTCCGGGGGACTCGGGGCGGAGCCGGCCGCGTTCTCCTTCCTTCTATAGGGGCCGAGCACCCAGCCTGCCGGGGCGCCGGGGGCTCCCGCGGGGACCGGGCTTCCCGCTCGGTGGCCGGGGGTGCGGAGCGGCGTCCCGCCGGGGGCCCGTCCGGTCCCCGGGGCGCCGGCGGGGAGCTGTCAGCCCGGCTCTTCCCCGGATGGCTCGCGGCGCCCCCCTCCCTCCCACCCCACCCCACCCCCCGGCGCTGACGGCGGGACGGGGCACTTGCTCCCCGCTCCCCCCTCCTCCCCTCCCGCGAGCGAGCCCTTCTTCTCCTCGCTCACGACGTTCCCATCGCAGCACCTATTTACCCACCTCGCCGGCGCACACCAAAATAACCACCAGATAATTGTGATAATAAAGCGAGTCCTTGATCCGCTCCGTCCGGAGGGAGGGGGGGGAGTGGCTCGGCCTCCGGAGCGCGGCGCGGGAGCCGAGCCCCGCGAAGCTTTATGGTGTTTGCTCAAATAAAAGCCGCGTTTTGTAAATAGGTGCTAATTAAGCACGTTGGGAGCCCGGCGAGCGCTCGCCCCGGCGCCCGCCCGCCCCGCCGCGGCTCGGGCTCCGACGCGCGGGCGACGACTCCGGGGCGCACGCACGGTTCCACTTTGCAGACCGCAGGATGGAGCCGATCCCCGCAAGGTATTTCCTACCCGGTTCTCCGCGGCGGGGAAGAGCAGCCGGAACTGGGGAGTCGTGGAGGTGGGGTGGGGGGCGGAGGCGGGAAAGCCAGGTGACTCGGATCCCTCCCTCTTGTTAGAATGAACTTTCAGCTCTCCTGGTCCTGTATTTCATTTTATTTTATTTTAAAGGACTCGTTTCCTGCCAGGCGTCTGCGCCAAGCGCGCCAGAGCGCGCGGGGCTTCCACGCACCGCCAGGGCCGGGGTCGGGTCACACACCACCCCCCCCCACCCCCGCACCGGCCGACAGCACCCTGACGGGGAGAAGGAGGGGAGGGCATTGTGGCACCGGCCATTGACAATCAGCTCACGCCGGGGAGCTAGTGGTTGGGGAGTTGGCCCGTGTTGGACGTGTGTTATGTATCACTTGCAAGCACCTTTAATTGGGAGATAAAGACCAATCGATCTTTATGAATTTATCGACTTGTTTCTTCGAGGCTCTTCTTTCTCGTTCTTTCTCTTTCTCTCGCTCTAACCCCCAGACCTCTGGGGTGCGTCTTCATCCCAGAGCACCTCCTCAGCCTGGAGTCCGGGTGGAGACCCAGAGCTCCAGGTTGGGCCCTGGGAAGCAGAGGGGAGCGTGCGTGCGTGCTGGGCGCCGGGGGGGTGGGGGGCGCGGAGCGGCCTCGCCGGCCCGCGGGGCTCCCTCCTCCTCCCCCTCCAGGCCTCTTCTCCCCTCCCTCCCCTCCATCACCCGGACAAAGACGTCTGGAGCGAGCGCGTTTCCCCACTCGGAGCTGCTGTAATAGCTCGGGCAGCAGGCGGTTTGAAAGGAATTCATTAGGACTCCTCCGCCGTGGCGGCTTGCGCTCCCTCCCAACCCCGACCTGGAGGTGGCGCGGGCCGGGATCCGCGGGGAAGGAGGTGGCTGTGGGTTCCCCAAAGTCTGCGCCCTCATCCGCGCGCCCCTTCAGAAGAGAGGGCAAGGGGGAGGGGCGGAAGACCAGGGCACAAGGCTGATTTCTTCATGAGCATAATAAATACGCCCGCTTGTTAGGAGTTAGTTACAGTGACCTCCCCCTACCCACCCGTCCAATACCAAGCACAAACCCGTCTTTGGTTTACAGGGACAGCTGGGCCCCCTTCCCCGCGCGCGCGTGGGTCACTGCCCTGCCCACGTCTCCTGCTCCTCCTTTAACTTTGGGCCGATTTGCTATCCACTTTCTATTACCTAGAAAATATTATTCTAGGGACTTCCACCGCCTGATTACCCTCAGAGAGATAGATTCTTCTGGATTTTTATTTTTTTTTTTATGTTTTGCGATTCTGCATTTAAAGTTCAGCGAGGAGCTTTGGTCCGGTGGAATGATAGCTACACTGGAGATAATTTGCTGGCGTGTTACTCGCACCCATCCCTTGCCGTGGAAAGTATTGACTGCAGGGGTTATAATGCTAATCTTCTTTTATTAGTGAGTTCAGATAATGTTCATCAATGTGAATTTTATTTACTGGCGTGCTTTTCTCGGATGCAGTGCAGCACTATTTCCCCATCTAAGGCTTAACTGCTTGGCAAACGGCTGCCCCCGTCCTCAAAGGCCCCTGGCCTTCCGCCGTGACTAGCAGCGTCCATTCTGGGCACCCCGGGCTACCTTGCAAAGTTTTCCCGGTGCGCGGACTGCGGATGACGACGACGCCTTCTCGGAGTCCCCGGCTCCGCCAAGAGATTTATGGGCCGGGAGCGACAGGTACCCGGCTCGCACATCCTTTCCCCTGCCCAACCAGCTTAGCTTCCCCCTGCCCCGGCCAGGGGGACCGCACGCACCCCACCTGGCTTTACGAGCCCCGCCCCCTCCAATTAAGAAAGAAGCGGAATGCGGGGCGCAGGAAAGGGAGAGCGGCCCCCTCGATTCCATTGAACTCCTGCGAACTTGCATTTCCACGGGCAGTCACCATCCCAGTGAAGGTAACCCCACGCCGGGGCACTGACTATCGCCCAGCGAGCGTCAGGATGGGCGGATGAAGCCTCTGGTCAAAGTGATGGCGATTGTTAAGTTGGCTCCACGCTTCGGAGCCGTGCGCAGGCGGGCGGGTGCAGGTTGAGTGTAGAACAGGACGGATACCAGTGAGTGAACGCTCATTCTAAGGCCAGCCAGAGGAGCCAGGACCACCTTGCACTTCTGGGGGGGTCGAGGGGGGCGCCCCGAGATTCTGTGCAGAGCTGGAAGTCTACCGCTTCACTGGCTGAACTCTCCCGCCAGCGGCCCAAACCCAGGCGAAGGCTGGCTTCTCCGGCCACCGGGGCTGTTTTAATTCATGGAGACTTTCAGTGGTCAGATCATTTGGTCAGTGCCACAGTTCTCGCTCTTGGCAGTAGTTGGAAAATAACTTGGGATGGGTTTTGTTTAGGAGAAGGCCATGGGGATTCACACTTAGCTAATCCAGAACAGTGCTCCCTAGCCCAAGACGTGCTTACAAAGGGGTGCTTGTGTAAAAGCCCCCATCAGACACACCAATTTGCAGGCAGTAGAAAGCACTGAAGCCTCATCTTTTTAAACTATTTTATTCAACTTTTTTTTTTTTTAATCTGAAAGCCCAAAATAGACTCCATGTGGTTCTAAGTGAAGTCAGCCCTGGGCTGGCTTTGAAATCGCTCCTGCAATTATGTAAAAGAGCCATTCACCAACAAGACAGAATTAAAAGGGATCTCACCCGCTTCCCTTTCCTTGCCAACCTCTCCTGTTTGGCTTTTCAAAGCACTTCCAACACGATGTCTTTCTCCAGGACAAAAGGCAGAACAAAAAAAGTCCCCAAACTTGTAAATTGAACGTCAAGGGAACTTTAAACAATTTAAAGCCCATAAATAATGATAAAGGGAACTGGCAAAAAAGGCAAACCCATTCAATTAATAGAGTTTCCCAAGCAAAGATCAAGTGGTGTATAAAATGAAAGTCTTTGGTTTCTTTATTCGGCTTTTTGACCATGCAGAAAGCGGGGGGTGGGGGGGTGGGGGGGTGGGGGGGAGCGAAGGCGCCCAGGAGCAGAAACACTTTGTGAGGCTCTGTGTGTCTGCGATGTTCTTCTGTAGAAACTTTCCTTTCTGCTCCCCACCCTCCAAGTAGCAGACATCAAAAGCAACTACAATCCAGAAACTTCCAGTAGGGATTTTTTTGGGGGGTGGGGGGCATTTTCTCAGGGGAGTGAGAAAATATGTTCTGCAGGCCTGAAGGCCGAGAAGCGTGACCTTCGCACCTGCCTCGAGCTACCCCGCGCCCCCCCTCGGAGGAAGGCACGTTCTCATGGCCCTGTGGACTGGGGACCTGGAAGGCTGCATGGTCTGGAAGGAAGACCCTGGGGCCGAGGCTGCTCCCGGTGTGCCCAGGAAGGTGCTCCCCCAAGATGAGTGGCCTAGACGCCGGCCTGACTGGGGGGGGGGCTTCCTCTTCAGGCCGCCGTGGTGTTGGGGGGGGGCTGGGGTGAGGCAAGGCGGGCGGCCCGCCGAACGCCTGCAAAAGAGCAAGGCTGTGGAGGGGCGATGCTTAGCGGTGCGGCCTCGGCCTCCGCCCCGGGTCTGCGGCACAGCCCGGCCCTGCAGAGCCCAGGCCCCCAGCTCCCCAGAGGCCGCGGGGCGCGCTCACCTGGCCCTCGGCGCCCTGGGAGTCCCTCAGCCCCACCTTCAGAAGCTTCGAACACCCCCCAGAGCCGCCGGGAGCCCGGCTTTCATCTCCGCACAGCAGGCTTTGTTTGCGAGACTTCACAGAGATGCTAATTCCAGGACCCCAGGATGGAAGCCCTGGGAAGGCAGCCCGGGGCACCGAGGGGTGAGGTGTGGTGGCCTGGGCTGCGCAGCCCTTCAGGGAAGCTGCAGTGAGCCACGGTGCTAGGAACACAACCTGCTTCGCTTATCCTGGAAGCCTCGTCCCGGAAGGCAGGCGGATGGTGAGCTGGACAGAGCCAGCCAGCACCGGAGGAAGCGACGGCCAGCCACGCGCGGTGGCCGCTCAGATGCAGACCCAAACAGCTCCCAGCGCTGGTCAGGAGCCCGTGCCAGCGGCCCCTTCTTTCAAAGCGGTGTCCTCATGTGACCCCTGGGGTCCCTGGCTCAATCAGCAGTCCCCCGCCACAGGGGTCCTCCCCAACTTTCACTTCTTTTGAAGATTTATTTTCTTTTTGTGCTGATCCCGGGGCTTGAACTCAGCGCCTGGGCGCTGTCCCTCAGCGGTTGTGCTCAAGGCGGCTGCTCTGACGCTGGAGCGACAGCTCCACTTCTGGCTTTGTGGTGATTCATTGGAGATCAGAGCCTCATGGACTTTCCTCCCTGGCTGAGCCTTTCACTTCTGTAGATTAATTAAGAAGCCGTGATTGATGGTAGCTTGAACCGTGTCTCCTTCCTTGAGGAATACCTGCAAACAAGGTCCAGATTTCCACTTTATTTCTCTCTCATCAGAACACATGACCCTGAAGGGATGTTACAAAGCAGGGCCAGACATTGGGTAGGAACAGAGACCCGCTGGCTGGCGGGGACGGAGAGACGGAATGGCCTCCTCCTCTCCTAACACAGGCTTCGGGTGGAATTCCCAGGGAAACGTGACCATCCAAAGTTTGCTCAGAAATGAGCTCATCTGGAAACTTCCACAAGGGCACGCGTTGAGGTGGGCCCAGAGGAGAGGTATCACTTCAGAGAGCGCTTCAGGGGGCCGCAGGAGAGGCTTTCCAAGGAGGGAGCGGGAGGGGAGTGCTTGCCAATGACCAGTCCACGCCGCCCAGCCAGAGGAAAAGATGGAGGGCCTTAGAGGCCGAGCCACCGAGACAGGCTGAGGACGCGTGCTCATGGTGAGGCCTCGGCCAATGGCTGCGGATTTCCAGACGAGTTCCACTCTTGCTCAAGGGCCTTTGCATCCCGGGGACCCTGTACCAGTGAGCTCCGGAGCTAGCTAGCTAGGGAGGAAAGCATTTGGTGGCTCCAGGACCCACCCCCGGGCCTCTTCAGACCCAGGCGGCTCCCCTGGTGAGCGTGTAAGGGCGTGTGTGTGTGTGGTGTGTGCGTGCATGCGTGCCACAGTGTCCCAGGGGCCCAGCCACACCTTCCGGGAGGCTGAGGAAGTGAACAGTGGTTGGGGTGTGCAGGGACATCCATTGACCTTTGCCCCGCCACTGTGCGGGAGAGGAGGGAAACACGGGGCCGCGTGCACCGAAAGGGGAGTCGGGCTCTGAGGTCTGAAATGGCTCCAGCGGTAGCCGGATCCCTACCTGCTGGTGATGGCGGATATGGCAGGATTGGCCCTTGAAGCCCTGTTCCTCAGAAAGGACACCGAGGGCTCAGCCCACCAGCTTGCAGAACTGTCCTTGCAAGCAAGCCCATCGCCTTCTTGGGTGCCGCTGGGCTCCCAAAACTGGGAAAGAAGAAGCCAGAGAGAGGTCGAGTAGCAGACCCTAAGATCCCATACCTGGATCGTGCAGAAATAATAAAAAAAAATCATTTCCACGCTCTCGGTCTCTGTCTCTCTCTTTTCCAAGGTGAAGCAGCACTTGTCTACCTAGCCTTTATTCTGCACAGCAACTTCAGAGCCCCTCTGCAGGAGGGCATTATTCACCTGGAGGGTTTGTCAGCTTTCAGCAGCTTCTGTATCACCTCACACTTGGGAGGGCCACACAGCAGCAATAGCTGTGAGCAGGGGACATGGTCCCTTGCCGGGCCTGATGGGGCCTGGGTGGTGTGGCAGTCCTCAGCAGGGCCAGGCCGCAGGGCAGGGCTGTAGGGCTCGGTGGCTGGGCTTCTTTTAGGCCTCTGCTTCCTCGACTGATCTCCTCTCAGCACAGGAGAAAAATGGGTTTCCGTGGGAAGTGGACTTTAAGAAAGGCGGAAGCGATCTAGCTTGCGTGGGTCGTGACCAACCTCAGCTCCCTGGAGTCTGGAACAATAGTGAACACTAAGTTTTAGAAGAAGCAGGCGCTGATCACCTGGGCTCAGAAAATGAGGGTGCTGAGCTATCACGGGGCCAAATTTAGCGCATCGTCGAGTGGGGATCCTTTCCCTAACCCCTACTTTGCTGTCCCCTTCTGGTGTGTGTGTGTGTGTGCGCGTGTGTACGCACACGCATGCGTGCACCGGCCCCAGACGCTGTCCTTGAGCTTTGTCACTCAAGGCTAGCACTCTTCCACTTGGGCCACAGCTCCACGTCCAGCTTTTTACTGGTGATTGGAGATAAAGAGTCTCATGGACTTTCCTGCCAAGACTGGCTTCGAACTGAGATCCTCAGACCTCAGCCTTCTGAGTAGCTAGGATTCCAGACGTGAGTCATGAGCGCTGCCTGGCTTGGTTTCTGCTTGAGGACACAACCGTTTTATAACATGTCACTTCAGTGTTCCTGCTCTACCTCATGACTATCACCACCCTTCCCCTCCGCCCTCGGCTTGCACGCAGAGCCACTTCAACTACAAACAAAACAGAGTAAGAAAACCCTAGAAACCTTACGAGATCAGAAACATCTTAAAATTCAACTTCATTCTAGCTAAAAAAAACTCTTTTGGTATGTTGCAAATTATTTGGAAATTCCTCCTTTAGGATGGAACCCTGGCCATCTGTGAAATGGGCAGGAACCCCAGCTCCCGCCCTGAGAGAGGCTGGATGACAGAAGCAGATCTGTATGTGTCCTGGCCAGGTGTTTGGTCCAGGGGATGGAAATGTATGGCAGAATCCAGTTTTTATACTCCTATAGTTTAGTTTTAATTATCTAACAAGCTCGTTGGATAGATTTTCGTGAATCCAGGAGGAAGAGCAGACAACAGTTATTTAAGGTTGCACAGAACCGGCCTGCGTGGGCCTGGAGGCCGGGCGCCCCCTACGGACCACAGAAGAAATGGCCTGGGCCCCAGAGCCTGGGTGGGGTGCCAGGGAGCCAGGGGGGCGGGGCACCCTCCCCGCATCAGCCAGGCTGGGGCGTCCATCCTTTTCCTGCCTACAACTGGCACGGGAAGCGTAACCCTCCCGATTTCTTTTTGTTTTACGCATCTAGGCCTCAGGGGAAGCCTTCATGATCAGCCTCTGTAGTTAGACAAGATGTGAAAAATATGATCAGATGATAGACATGCCGGGTGAAAACCCACGCTGGCCACCTGCAAACCCCACTTCCAGTTCTCTTGGCTAGACGCCTCCTGGCAGGTCCTGGAAAGCAGGCCGACTAGAATGTTCCGTGTGGGCCTGGGCGCTGGGGTGCGCAGCCGAGCTCAACCCCACCCTCTGAGGCTCATCAGCCCCGTCGTCCTCCAGACTGGGCCCTGAGTGCGGTCACTGGAACAGACTGGGCTAGGTCTGCGGGGCGCGCGCCGTGGCGGGGCGCCTGGTCCAAATAAATGGGTGGGCACAGCGCAGGGGAGGGCACAACACAGGGTGGGTGGAGAGGTGGGGGGCGCAGCGCTGGGTGGGTGGAGAGGTGGGTGGGTGGAGTGGTGGGGGGAGCAGCGCTGGGTGGGTGGAGAGGTGGGGGGCGCAGCGCTGGTGGGTGGAGAGGTGGGCGGGTGGAGTGGTGGGGGCACAGCGCTGGGTGGGTGGAGAGGTGGGTGGGTGGAGAGGTGGGGGGCGCAGCGCTGGGTGGGTGGAGAGGTGGGTGGGTGGAGAGGTGGGGGGCGCAGCGCTGGTGGGTGGAGAGGTGGGGGGCGCAGCGCTGGGTAGTGGAGAGGTGGGGGGGGCGCAGCGCTGGGTGGGTGGAGAGGTGGGTGGGTGGAGTGGTGGGGGGGGGCGCAGCGCTGGGTGGGGTGGAGAGGTGGGGGGGCGCGGCGCTGGGTGGGCGCAGCTCTGGATGGCACAGAGCCGGGTGGGCACCTAAGCCTTTGGGCTCCAAGTGTGGGTCTGATGCCGGTCTCTGCCTGCACAAGACGCCTCAGGCCACGGGAGGATACAGGACGCCGGGAACTTCCGCCCCGGGTCCCCTCCGAGGCCCACGGGCCTCCGGTCCCCGCCGGGCGCCCTCCCCACACGGGGATGGGAAGCCGGGGTCCTGCTGCGGGCTCCGTGGGGTCTTCCCGACCCAGTCCCACCGTGGGAGTTCAGGGAACTGCGGGAGGGAGGGTGGGAAGCGGGGTGGACGGGGCCTCGCGGGCGGGGCTAAGTGGGGGCGGGGCCCCGTCTGACCACGCCCCTCGGGGCTCAGCTCTGGGTGCGGACTCCGGCTCGAGGCCACCCCCTGTCGGCCGCGGCGGGATCGGCCGTGCTGGCCGCGGGAGCCAGGCCGGCCCCGCAGGTGGGGGCTCCGGGCCCGCCCAGGTCTTGCGGAACGGGGGGCTCCTGCGAAGGTGCCCCGCTCCCACCCCACCCTGCAGCGCCCTGGCTTCTGTGCGGCAGGCCCCACGGGCTTCCTTCCCACGCGCGCTCTCGCCCCTCCTTCGCTCCCGACTTTCTTTCTGGTTTTGGTTTTGGGAAAGGAACGGACACCCCCAGTTGTCACGGGGCCCAGTCATCTCGTTTGCACGACTGGAGATGTCTCTAACTCACTCGCTCATTTCTTAGCTAGGGATGGCTTCGCTCCTCCATTTGCATAGACCGCGCAGGGCGCGCGGGGCGGGGCGGAGCTGGGCGGGCGGGGTCGCGGGCTGCGGGGCCTCCTCCTCCTCCTCCTCCTCCTCCTCCTCCTCTCCTCCTCCATCCTCCTCCCCCCTCCCCCTCCCCCTCCCCTCCCCCTCCCCCTCCCCCTCCCCCTCCCCCTCCCCCTCCTCCTCCTCCTCCTCCTCCTCCTCCTCCTCCTCGGCGCAGGACGCCTGGTTTGACCCGGAGAAGGGCGAGGCCCGGGCGCCCCCGCCGACCCAGGGCCCACGGCGGTTCCGGGGGGGACGGGGCGCCCCTGGCGCATCTGGGGGCGCGGAGCCCGCGGACGACACGACGGCTCCGCCGAGCAATCTCCTGGCTCTGAATTCCGAATAAAAGTCTGCGATCCTCCCGGGTCAGGGGGGCACCATCTCATTAAAACCACTCGCGCCCGGGAACGGCGGCGCGCACGCTCAAGTGCGGTATTTTTCAATTAGAGCTGACGAATTCAATCAAAATTCCATAGATTAGGATGAAATGAGGCATGGGTCATTTACAGGGGAATTTAATTGCCGAGCCATTAGACAAATAGTATATTTGCCATTCCCGCGTTATCCATCATTCTCGACATCAATGCCGGGCCCGGTCTCCCCGTCCGCGGCCGCTCCCTCCCGCATCTTCGGATTGCGGCTGCTTTCATTCGGGCCGTGGGGGATTATAAATGTTCGCGCAATCAACTTCATTAGGACCTGGAATCGCATTTCTGATGGCGATGGCTCTGCGCGTCCTCCAGCGCCAGGCGTCCCCAAACCTCCCCTCCTTTTGTCTCCGACGCCCTCCCTCCCCCGCCCCCCGCCCCCCGCCAGCCCCGGGGTGCTGCTGCGCCTCCCTGGCCGGCCCAGGGGAGGTGAGGAGGGTCGGTCCCGCTGCCCGGAGCGCGGCAGGGGGTGGGGGCGCCCCCTCCGTCCCCCTCACCCCATGACCCCCCCTCCCGGCCTCCCAGGACCCCGGGGCCTGAGGCTCGCGCGCGTCCACGGGCCGCGTGGGAACCAGCTGCGCGCCCCCCGCCGGCAGCCCGCACCGCGGGAGCCCAGGGAACTGCAGGCCCGGGTCCCGCCGCCCGGGCCTCCGGGGATCGAGATGGGAACCCCCCCCCCCCCGGGAACCCCGGGGAGCCGGGGTGGGAGCAGAACCCAGCGGAGCCCGGGCCTGCCGGTTAAGAACCCCGGAGACAAAGGAGGCGACCTGGGGCGCAGGGCTCCCCACCGGAAAGCACCCGACGTCCCTGCCAGCGCCGCTGGAAAATAATAGCTTAATATTAACTGCTTCTCATAAAAAGAGACTTTTTCGCGGAGACGCGGCGGGAAGAGCACCCGTCCCGGCCGCGCGGCCTCCTGGCGGCCCCGCCGCGTAATTGGAACGGAGCGCCGGGCCTGTCATTCCTGAAGAATTTATGCGCCGCCGCCTGGAAACCTCATCGCCGTAACTAGGAGCCCACTGCGCGCCGCTCACGAGCCCTAATCACATTTTTATGTGTCTGTATTACGCCTTAATGTGGCCTCCTGTCTTTAGCAGATGAAAAAAAAATGTCCTTTTCCCACAGCAGCTGCGGGGAGCTCGGGCCTGGACCCGGCTCGCGGCCCCGCCCCCAGCGCGCCCCCTGCGCTGCCCCGGCGCGCCCCCATTGCATCACCCCCCAGCGCGCCCCCCCCAGCGCGGCCCCCAACGCGCCCCCTGCGCTGCCCCGGTGAGCCCCCAGCGCGACCCCCCAGCGCGGCCTCCAGCGCGGCCTCCAGCTCGCCCCCCCAGCGCGGCCTCCGGCGCGGCCCCCCGGCGCGGCCCCGGCGCCTCTCCAGCGCGGCCCCCAACGCGCCCCCTGCGCTGCCCCGGTGAGCCCCCAGCGCGATCCCCCAGCGCGGCCTCCAGCGAGGCCTCCAGCTCGTTCCCGCTCCCCGGTGCAGCCTCCAGCGTGGCCCCCAGCGCGCCCCCTGCGCTTCCCCTGCGCGCCCCCTGCGCAGCCCCGGCGCGGCCCCTGCGCGTCCCCCAGCGCGCTCCCCTGCGCGCTCCCCGCCCCCAGCGCGTCCCCCGGCGCGTCCCCGGTGCGCCCCCGGCGCGCCCCCGGCGCCTCCCCAGCGCGCTCCCCTGCGCTCTCCCCGCCTCCAGCGCGTCCTCCGGCGCGGCCCCAGCGCGCCCCCGGCGCGTCCCCGGCGCGGCCCCGGCGCCTCCCCGGCGCGCCCCCTGCGCGTCCCCGACGCCTCCCCGGCGCGCCCCCTGCGCGTCCCCGGCGCCTCCCCAGCGCGCTCCCCTGCGCGCTCCCCGCCCCCTGCGCGTCCCCAGCGCGCCCCCGGCGCGTCGCCGGCGCGGCCGCTGGCCAGCTTCCTCCGGGGAGGGGAGCGAGTGCCCACCACGGGAATCATGACACACCGAATGAGAGCGCGCGTAGAGCGCGGTCCTCGGCCGACCCCGCGCGCTCAATCACGTTTACGGCTCACGAATCCATTACAGACAAATCTATTCTTCTTCCTCTTTTTTTTCTTTTTTTACTGGCGCGATTAGGCGCCGCCGAGGGTCAGGGTGGCAGAGCCGCGCGCAGGTCCGAGCCGCGGGCCCGCGCCTGGCAGCGCGGGGCGGGGGGGGGGGGGGGAATGTCTGGTTTGGTCGGAGCACGCGTTTAACTCACCCACGAGAACCCCGGCTGTCACTCGGCACCGCACCGCGGACGAGTCGGCTGGAAGTTGTGTTTATTTACAAACGCATCGCCTATAAAATGCACATACTCACTACACGGGGCGCAGGCGAGCAGCTCCGTCATCAATACTTTCGTTCCCGGACGTTCTTTATACCCTGGCCGCGCCTTGGACCCACAGCCCCCCGGCGCTCCCCGCTCTGCCCCCGGGACCCCGCGGGCGCGCGGGCCGCGCGCAGAGCCCTGGGCCGCGCCGGGGAGGCCGCTTGCTCCGGGCGCCACCTGCAGGGCCCGAGGAGGAAGGCCGGGCAGGTCAGTCACCTCAGCCTTATTTATCTTCAATCGATTGATCTTCCATTGATTTAATAGAATTAATTTGTGTGTGTATGTGCAGGTACTGAGGCTTGATCTCCTTGAACTGAGCTGTCCTTGAACTTCTTTTCTCTCAAGGCTGGCGCTCTACCTCTTGAGCCACAGCACCACTTCCAGCTTTTTGATGGTTAATTGGAGATAAGACTCTCATGGACTTTTCTGCCCCCAGCTGGCTTCGAACCGCGATCCTCAGATCTCAGCCTCCTGAATAACTAAAATTATAGGTGTGGGCCACCTAGGTTTACAACAACAACAACGACAATAGTAATAGGTGTGCCACAATAGTAATAGGTGTGCCGGTACTGACACTTGATCCCAGGGCCTGAGCCTGACCCTAAGCTTCTTTTGCTCAAGACTTCCAGTTATTCTTTTTTTAAAAGATATAATCCCATTTTATTACATATTGTTTCATATGGTAATGAAGCCCATCATTTTGAGAAGTTAACATAGATTCATAAAAATGAATAAATAACTCCCAAATTCATGAACCAATGAATAAAAGAAAATATCAAGTTGCTTTAAAAATGAAATTTAACTTTTCTTTATTAAATTTTATTGACAAGGTGATGTACAGAGGGGTACAGTTACATAATAAGGCAGTGAGTACATTTCTTATCATATTTGTTACACCCTCCCTCATTTTTCTTTCCCTTCCCTAGTTCAGATAAGCATATATATACAGTATCCGTGTACCAAAATCATATACAGGACCACAGGGGGTACGCCACAGGAAATTCACCTAGTACATCAAACATAACGACAACAATAAGGCCTCCTGTTTGCATCTCTTGGAGTTCATTTTGCTTGGCCTCATCTTAGATAATCATATGTACGTAGCTGTTGAGCTCTTGTGAACCTCTGATAGGTCTATCCTGGACCTTTTGATGATTATCCAGTAATTGTTTGGCTTTAGAGACCATAGTGTAAATTCCCTGACCCAAACATGTAAGACTTCCAGCTATTCTGCGTAGTTTATTGGATAGACTTTTCTGCCTGGGCTGGTTTCAAACCTCAATCCTCAGATCTAAGCCTCCTGAGTAGCTAGGATTACAGCTGTGAGCTACCAGCACCAGGCTTAAATTATTTATAATAGAAAGAACTTAATACATTCAAGAAAAGTCTTGGAGTTTTATTTGGATGCTACTGAACTATGCTTAAATCCAAGAAAATAGGAGTAGTATAACCATACTGTATGGTTGAAACTGTAGGAAACCAAACTATATGGTTGAGGCTTCTCATTATCCCAACTCTCTGTAGAAAAAATTTCACTAAACGAATAATTTATCCTTGAAATAATGAAACCAAAACATGCAATATTCTTGGCTTATCATCTGGTCTTGGAGCAGCTCTTCAGAGATGCGGGTCATATTCAGTGCCTCATGATTATAGCCCTCGACACTCTGGAGGCTGAGAACGGAGGGTCACAGTTCGAGAGCAGCCTGGGCAAAAAGTTGGTGAGACTCTTATCAACCAATAAAAACTGGTGGGTTGCTGGGCACTGGTGGCTCACACCTGTAACCCTAGTTACTCAGGAGGCTGAGGTCTGAGGATCACGGTTCGAAGCCAGTCCTGTCACAAAAGTCTGTGAGGGGCTGGGAAGGTGGCTTAGCGGTAGAGTGCTCGCCTAGCATGCGTGAAGCCCTGGGTTTGATTCCTCAGCACCACATACACAGAGAAAAGCCAGAAGTGTGCTGTGGCCCAAGTGGTAAGTGGAGTGCTAACCTTGAGCGTAGAGAAGTTCAGGGACAGAGCCCAGGCCCTGAGTTCAAGCTCCAAGACCAGCCAGGAAAAAAAGAAAAGAAAAAAGTCTGTGAGACTCTTATCTCCAATTAATCACAGAAAAAGCTGGCAATGGTACGCTGACTCAAGTGTAGAGTGCTAGCCACGAGTAAAAGGAGCTCAGGGACACGGCCCAGGCCCCGAGTTCAAGCCCTAGGACTGGCAAAGACAAAAACCCCCTCAAAGAACTGGCATGTCCCAGTGTGAAGCTAGCGTCCCAGTGGTGCTGTCCAAGCCCGCCTGGGGCCCGGCCTGGGCCGAGACACAGACAAGAAAGCCCAAAGGACGGTGGGGGTGTGGTTCCAGCGCCAGAGTTCCTGCCCCAGAACGCGAAGGTCTGGAGCTCGAACCCTCGGAACTGCCAAGAAAAACTCCTTCCAAAGATGAAAAGCCAGGCTGGGGATGTGGCCTAGTGGCAAGACTGCTTGCCTCGCATACATGAGGCCCTGGGTTCGATTCCCCAGCACCACATATACAGAAAATGGGCCAGAAGTGGCGCTGTGGCTCAAGTGGCAGAGTGCTAGCCTTGAGCAAAAAGCAGCCAGGGACGGTGCTCAGGCCCTGAGCCCAAGCCCAGGACTGGCAAAAAAAAAAAAAAAAAAAAAACAAAGGTGAAAAGCACCGCACATCTGAACCGCGGTGTGGGTGCAGCTTTGCGGGCTCTGCAGGAGGCAGGGAGAGCAGCGAGCTAAGGCCGGCCAGCCCCTTCCGAAGCCTGTGTCCGCACCGTTCCGCAGAGGGGGTCCCACACCAGGGCGCCTCAGAAGGGCGTCAGAGGCCATGGCGAGAGGTCTTCCTGCTCCAGCAGAGCCCAGCTCCCCACATCCCTGCCCGCGGAGACCCTGGCTTGCGTAGGTCTCCATTCTCGGTCATGTGGAAGAGAGGAAGAAAGATGTCCTTTGGCTGGCTTTTCCCCGCTTTGATTTCATTAGCGAACCCACAGGGAGAAATGACACTCTTCATTTCCATATGAATTATTATTATTCTTATTTGTGCTGGTGCTAGAAATTAAGCTCTGAGTCTCATGCGCTCACCTGGCTCTTTTGCTCAAAGATGGTGCTCTACCGCTTGAGCCACAGCTCCCCGGTTCCAGCTTTTCGGTGGTTAATGGGAGATAAGAGTCTCCTGGGTTTGTCTGCCTGGGCTGGCTTTGAGACTCGATCCCTCAGACGTCCGCTTCTTGAGTGGCTAGGACGACAGGCGTGAGCCGCCAGCGTAAGGCCATCAGAACATTTCTTTTTGTCCCTTCCTTTGGTTTGCTACAACAAAGGCCAAATGCTAGCAGTAGTTAAATTCTAGTGATTAAGCTAGCACCGGACAACCCATCAGCCGTTCTGTTCCCCATGGCTGCGTCTCGAATTCAGACCTGGCAACCTGACCAATCCCAGCGGCTAGGACCTGGGGGATGCGCAGCTGGTTTTCCGGTCGTTTCCTCTCGCAGCGGTGACGGCGCACTCCGGGGCAGGGCAAAGAACTCCCTCACAACTGGAGGGCCAGTTTATTGTCACGCCACCCCCAAACCCCTACCCGAGCCCCAAGCCCGTGTTCCCCTGCGTCATTCCTCACAATCGCACCCCGGATGGATAGGCGCATGAGCACAGTGTCGCCTACGTGGTGGACATGGGCAGCTTCCAGAAGGAAGTCCTGCCAGGCATCGGTGATCCTAGGACACTTTGGAGGCCGAGACCTGGAGGCTATCGGTGTGAGAGGCCGAGTTTGGGCAGAAATGTCTGTGAGGCTTCCATCTCCAAAATAAATAGCGCAAAACAGAGTTGGAGGCACGGCTCAAGGGGTAGAGTGACACCCACGCAAGCAAGAGGAGCAAGAGCGAGGCCCTGAGCCCAAATACACCCCCTCCCCCCAAAATAAGAGAGATGGAATCCTTGCACAGGCTACGTCACGGGTGGAGTTTGAAGACATGATGTCACTACGACACACACCACCTTCGGTCCTTCCGTGACGGGCTTGTTTAACTGGCAGAGAGTGGGTCGCTTGATGGGCGGGAGCCTGAGTTTGCTTCTTTGTAAAAATTCTTGCCGGTCTCGGGGCTTGAACTCTGGGCCTGGGCACTGTCCCCGAGCTCCTTTTTTTTTTTTTTGCTCAAGGCTGGCGCTCTGCCACTCGAGTCCACAATGCCACTTCTGGCGTGCGCACGCGTGCGCGTGCGTGGTGTGTGTGTGTGTTGTGTGTGTGTGTGTATCCTAACCCAAGGGCCGGCACTGTGGACAGTACCCCCCAGTATCCTTCTCCTTGTTGCTGAGCGAGTCAGGCTCACATTTCTTTTGTACAGTTGGTTCCGGGGATGCTGAGGGGGACCCAGGAAGTCAGAAGGCACTCCAGTACAAGCGGGGGGTGGGCAGGGTGGAGGGGGGGAGGTGAGGAAATGAGGCGGGTGGCCGTGTCCCGTGAAGGGGGCGCACGCAGGCCCTGCCCGGCTCAGCGAGCCCCCGAGTTTGCCCGCATGGGCACAGAGGAGATGAAGGGGTCGGCGAGGACGGGTTCTGGGCGTGGACTCAGGCTCAAGGCGGGTGCTCTCCCACTCGAGCCCCAGCTCCACCTCCAGCTTCGTGGTGGTTAATTCGGGAGGAGAGCCTCGTGGTCCTTCCTGCCCGGGTGCTTCGAGCCCCTGATCTCAGAGCCCACTGGGCAGCTGGGGCTGCAGGCGGGAGCTGCCGGGTGTCCCGGGGGTTGGTCGTCTGTCGTCTGTCTGAAGATGTCATCCGCAGGGGGCGGGCCGGGCCGGCGGCCTGGAGGGGGCTGGGAGCGGTGGTGGCTCCGGCCTGGTCCCCCCTTCTCTAGACACAGGGTCCCGGGACCCCTCACGTAGGCTGCCCAACACTGCTACAGAGTGACGGCAGACAGGACAGGTCTGTCCACAGCGGGGAGACGAGACCGCACGGCCACGCATTCCAGCCATGTCGCTGAGGTTTGCCTCAGCCAACCCAGCGGCCCCCCCCCCCCGCCCCGCCCCGGCAGTGGTTTTGGCCTGTGGCTGCCGGATCCACAGGTGCAGAGCCCGCGCACGTGGAGGTGACAGCCACCCGGCCCTGGGCGGTGCGATCGCTGCGTCTCCTAAAGAGGGCAGCATGTGCAGGGCGGCCATCTTCCCTCCTTCCGTTCCGAGGCTCCCTGCGTTCTGCAAGTCAGAACACAATTCCACATGACCAAGCAGGGCCAGGCAAAGCTTTGTAGAATGAGGGGTGGCAGCCCTTCGTGTGGTCGCCAGCACCCCCTGCCCCCCACCCCCGCCTGGCCAGAGACCCCCCCCTCAGCTGGTACACCTCATCAGGGATCACCACCCTCCAGGACTCGGACATGCGGAGCCTGAGCAGAGGCGTTGGAAAGAAGCTCGATGACGGCGGGGGGCCAGGGCACAGGTCCTCTGCAACCTGCTGAAGGGGAGGAAGGGGAGACCCGCCGTGGGTTAGCCAGGGGGGGGCTCAAGTGGAGAAGAGTGGGCCCAAGACACACAGAGGACAGTGCCACCTCCAAATGCTGGCTCCGGGGACCGGCTGCCTTCAGCAGAGCTCCGTCCCCATCCTTGTCCTCCGATGACTGCCCGCCTGCCCGCCTGCCCGCGGGAGGTGTGTGTGTGTGTGTGTGTGTGTGTGTGCGCGCGCGCACGCACGTGCGTGCGCACATGTGCTCTGATTTGGGGGTGTTCTGGTGGCTCCACAGCTCCCCGCTCCTCAAGAGCTGCTCAGAGAGAAGGAATGAAGTCCTGCTGGAAGTTTGGCCTGAGGATGCCGTTCCCAATTTCACACCTCAATTTCCCAACGTCAGGAAAGCCAGAGTGGGAGAGAAGAATCGTGTGGCGGTGGACTTTCCTCTGGACTCGGCCCTTACCTTTCACGTTCTCAGTCCCCACTGGCAAAGACTTCTGTCCTCTACTTGGAAATTTATAAATCAAATCCATCAGCTTCATAAAGATGGGAACTCTATTTGTGCTCTCTCTGTCTCTGTCTCTGTCTGTCTCTGTCTCTGTCTCTCTCTCTCTCTGGCAGCTTTATTGCCAATAGCTGGTGCTTTGCCACTTGGTCCTCACCTGCAGCACTGCTTTTTGCTGGCTAATTGGAGATGGAGTCTCATGGACTTTCCTGCCTGGGCTGGCTTCAGATGGAAAGCTGGGCCTCCGATTCCTGAGTATCTAGGATTACAGGTATGAGCCACTGTCTCTATTTGCTTTTAAAAAACATAAACTTTTAAAACACGGAGACGTTTGAACAAATGTAAAAGAAGATCCAGCAAAATTATCAACTCCTAAATACTCACCAGCAGCCAAGGCCAGTCCCTTAATATTTTCAAGTAAATTCCGTGCATCTTGTGATTTTGCCTGTAACTATTTCAGCGTGTCCTTTAAAGGCCTTTTAAGAAAGTGGAGGTGTGGCTCAAGTGGCAGAGTGCTATTAAGAGAAAAAGCTCAGTGAGACAAGAGGCCTTGAGGTCAAGCCCCAGTTTTGGCATGAAAGAAAGAAAAAAACAAAGAGAGCTGGGGTACTGGCTCACATCTGCAGTCCTAGCTACTTAGGAGGCTGAGATCGGAAGATCACAGTTCAAAGCCAGCACAGGAAAGAAAGTCTGTGAGACTCTTATCTCCAATAAACTACCAGAAAGCTGTAAGTGGAGCTGTGGCTCAAGTGGTTGAGCACGGAGAAAAAAAGAAAAGAAAAACAAAAAGAAAAGGATTTCCCATTAGTGACCCATTTTGATTTGTAAAACAGCTCCTGTTTGGATATGCACTGTATTTATGTAATCTATCATTATCTCTATAGGCATTTTACATACTACATTCATACTATATAATTGGTGCATATAATACAATGCTAGATTATGTTAGATCATAGTTGGCTAAGATTTTTGCATCTTGATAACTCATCTTGGTTTATTGTCTTATTTTTGAGATCTAAAAGTCAAGTTTGACTATCTCTTTATGTTCACTTAGTAGAACTGGGAAAGCCTAAATCTCTTCAGTACTTGGCAGGTTACAGAAAGTAGACAATTAGTAGCCTTAAGAAAGCGGCGTACATTTTCTTTTGGTGCCAGGGGTGGAGCCCGAGCCTCCAGCAGAGCCCGGGTCTGTCTGTCACAGGCAAGCATCTCACATTTTTTCAATTTCCCCTTTGCTATTGGCCTATTTTACATTTTCTGGAATAAGAAGTCCTCTGCATTTGCCGGGAAGCAACCTTCACTGCACAGAAAGCTAGCAGTGTGCGTGTGCTCATGGGTAGGGATCAGCTGGTGCATTTAATACGGGATTCCTGGAGAAGCGTCCCCTGATGTAGGTATGGCGTAGCCAGTGCAGGTCCCCAGGGCTGGCAAGCAGAGCTCACCTGGCCTCCAGGTGAACCAGGTGGCCTGTGCTTTCCAGAAGCTGTGGTCCTTGGCTAAGGAGACGCCTGTGCCCTGAACCTAGACTGGGGAGAGGGGCGTGGCCAGGCTGGGGGCGTGGCCAGGGCGGGCCAGGGCCAGGGCCAGGCGGCCAGGAGCCCTGCAGTTCCCGGTGCGTCCACTAGGAGCGGTTCCTTCCGCTGTGGCTGGAGAGGAGCACTCTTCCTTCTTGGGGGATCCACCAGCATTCTGTGTTGGCTTGGTCTGGTTGGGGTTTGGCTCATTCCGTTTTGATTCTGGGTGATCCCGGGGTCTGAATGGAGTCACGCGCTTGGCCTGCTTTTGCTTTAGTTATTATTGTTGGGCTAGCGTTTCGTATTTTTGCCCCGAGCCAGACTGAACCACCATCCTCCTGTTCGCAGTTCCTGCGTAGCTGGAACGGCAGGTGTCAATCAGGACGCCCGGCTTGTTCTGTCGGGACGGTGGTGCCCAAGCCTGGAACCACAGCCCTCCGAGTGACTGGGGTTACAGGCATGAGCCACGTTGCTCGGTTATATTATATATTTTTTTCAAGGAATTCACAATTGGATCCGTTCTCTTATGGAGTATTCTAATCTATTCACGTTTGCCTTGACAAGATGAATTCCCCTCTCGCACCTCCTCCCTCTGTTTGGACCTGGCCTTGTTGCTTGCCTAGTACTTTGCCACTTGATCCACGCCCAACCCTTTTTTTTTTTTCTTGTTAATTCTTCAGACAGGGTCTCTCACTCATGTCCGGCCTGGCCTCGGACTGCAATCCTACTACGTCTGCCTCTCTGCTTAGTAGCCGGGTTACAGGTGTGTGTCACCGCCCTTGGCCCCGAAGCAGCGAGGGGGAGCCAGGGCAGGCTGGGCAGGGGCCACGTGTCAGCCTTTGCCCTACGAACCACGGAAACACGTTCCATCGCTTGAAGCAGAGATGGTAGACACAAAAGTTGCGCCTTTGAAATCGTCCCTCTGCTTGAGCGTAAACAAGACGCTGGACGCGCGCCGAGGGAGTCCCAACCACTCGTGCGCCCGACGGGCTCAGGAAGCCCGAGGAGCCAGGGTGGAGGAAGGCAGATTCTAGAAACGTCTACAGATCCTGGTCTTGGCCTTCCCTTGGCCCTGACGCTGCGGGGCACAGAGATGTCGAGTTTGCCCACGCGCCTTCCCCCCCCCCCCCCCCCCCGGTGCAGAACAGGCCATGAGCCCCACGTCACGGGGTTTCAGTGGGGGGGGTTCCCCGGGGGGGCGGGAGCTGTGTGCAAAACCCAGGGCTCCGTGTCGCCCTGCGCAGCGGGCCCCCGCGGAGGGAGGGAGGGAGGGGGGGCTGGCCAGCGCCTTCCAGGGCGGCCGTGCTTTCTCTCCATGGCCACGGCGAGCCCCCCGCCCCGTGACCCCCGTCGTTTCCCCTCCGCCGCCTCATTGGGCGAGGAGCGCGCACTGATGGCATCCGTGGCGGGCGCGTGGCGCCGGGCGGCCGAGAGTTCTAGACCGTGTCGGCGGAAAGATAATGAAGGCGGCCGGCTGCTCGGCAAGCTCGAGGTGGGGGGGCGGGGGGCCCCCCCGAGAGGCGGAACAGAGGAGAAGCAGACAATGAATTCCCACAGACAGGCAATGACACTCCGTCACGGTCTGTGCCCCAGGGTGGGGGTGGGGTGGGGGGCTTGGGGGGGACTGGGGGCGAGCTCTTTGGGGGGGTGTTGGGGGGGCACACCCGCCTTGCACACAGGCCCCGGGGGCTCGTTAGCACGTTGCAGGGGAACGGCAGGAGGTGGGGGTGCCCGGGGACCGCCCCGGTGGATCCGGGTCCGCAGCTCAGCGTGGCAGTTAGGGCCGTGCCCGTGGAAACTTCCAGACCCGCCGGCCTCTGCGCGTGGCCGTGAAGGCTGACGCGGGGGGCTCCGTTCTGACTCTGACAACCTCTGCCGGGTCCGCCGGCGATCGTTGTTCCTGCCCCGGGCTGGCTTTGAACTGCCACCCTCACAGCTCAGCCTCGGGAGCGGCTGGGATGACGGGCGTGGCCGCCCGTCGGGGTGTTTCCGGGGGGCCGCGGGGCCAGGCTGGGCCTGTGCGTGACGCCCTCTCCTCCCTCGAGGCCCAGCGAGCGGCCTGGGGGGCTCCAGCGCTCTTCCGGTGGCGGGGCTCTGGTTTCCTCCCGCGCCGGCGCCCAGCCCACTGGAGAGTCGCCGTAGCCTCCGGGGGCCCGGGGCTCCTCGTGGCCTGGGCGTAGCGCCCGCCTCCACGGGCCCCAATTCACCACCAGCCTGGAGCCGCCGAAGCCCCCGAGGGGCTCTGTGCCCCCTGCCGCCCCTCGGCGAGGTCCAGGCTGGGCAATCCTGCAGCCGGCAGACAGCGGCCAGGCCCGGGGGGGAGGCCGGGGGGAGGGGGGCGCCCCTCACCCGCGGCAAGGAGCTCAAGCCAGGCAGACGAGGGGTTATCTCCAGACACTGCTTGAACAGGCGTGTGTGTGTGCGCGTGTGTGCGTGTGCGTGCGTGTGCGTGTGCGTGTGCGTGTGCGTGTCGGAGCGGAGGCTTGAACTCAGGGCCCACCCTCACGCCTGGCCTGCTTGCTCAAGGCTGGCGCTCTACCACTTGAGCCACGGCGCCACCTTCAGCGTTTTGCTCAGGCATCAGAGCTAGGCGCCTTCCAGGCTTGTCTGCCCGGGTCGGATCTCACCCTCCCGCGCGGCTGGCGTGACGGGCTCCGGCCGCTGGTGCCCGGCTCCTTCCGATTCCTCCGGGAAGCCACCTCCGGGGCTTCCCACGCGAGCCCGTCTTGGGGGCAGCCCCCCTCCCGCTCTGTCCTGCGCGTGCGGGGGTGGCGGAAGCGTGCGTCCGTCCTGGTGTGATCCCGACGCGGAAGGGCGGACGGGGCCTGCTGGTCAGGGGCAGGATTTGGAGGCCGTGGAGGAATAAAGAAGGTGCCTTTGGGGGATGAGCGGGGAGCCCGGGCTGAGCGATCCAGGCGTGCACTTGCGGGGAGGCCCCGGGCACGGCCCCCCCCCCAGCCCCGAAGCCGGCCTGATTGCCAAGGGCGACCCTACAAGGAGGAGCAGGGGACGGGTGCAATCCCGGGGTCCGAGTTCCGCTGTTTGCCAAAGGATGGGCTTAGCCGGGGCCTCTTCGTGACCTCGGAGCCCGGAGCCCGCGCCTCACGCCTGCAATCCCGGCCACGTGGGCTGAGATCCCGGGGTCCCCGCTGGAAGCCAGTCCGGGGCAGGAAAGCCTGTGAGACTCTCGTTCCCAATGAACCCTGCAAAAGCCGGAAGTGGAACTGTGGCTCAGGTGGCAGAGCGCCAGCCTGGAGCAAGAACGTTCAGGGTCGGCGCCCGGGCCCTGAGTTCGAGCCCCGGGACGGAGGCACTGGCACACCTGGAACGGTCCTGCGCGGTGCTCCTTGCGGGACCACATTGTCTGCCCAGAGTCGGAGGCACTGGGCGCTGGGTTCTGGCGCAGGTGGAGCTTCGGGGTCTAGGCCCTGCATCCAGTGGGAGTCTCGGCTTTTCCCAGGCGGCCTGAGCTTCCGGCTCCGTGGGGGGCCAGCGCCCCCTGCCCCGCCCCCGCCGGCCCGGAGGAGGAGGAGGAGGAGGAGGAGGAGGAGGAGGAGGAGGAGGAGGAGGAGGAGGAGGAGCAGAGGCTCAGTCCAGCACCCAGGTGCTGGGCATGGTGCCCGAGTCCAGCCGCACTTTCCTTGCTCGGCCTGTGAGTCCTGGCGGGGCTCAGGGCTGGGTGTCCCCTGCCACCTCCAGGTTCGCCACCCCCGATCGCAGCCTCCCCTTAACCCCAGGTGCCGGTGCCCCCCAGGGCAGCCCCTCCTCTGTTCCCCGGGTCTTCCCGCCAGTCACGTGCCCTTCGCCTTCCCTGTGTCCTCCTGTCTGTCTCTCACCCCCTCTGTCATTCAGCCCGCTTGGTACCCACCGTCTTTAGTTTTCAGCGGGACGGTGCTCACTTGGCGGATACGCTACCCTGTGAGCCATCCCTGCTGTCTAGCCTTTGCCAGTTACTTAGGCGACGGCATCTCTCGTACGTCTCTGCTCTGGTTGGCCTCAAATCTTGATCCTCAGATCTCAGCCTCCCGAGTAGCTGGAACCACACGGGTGAGCAACCGGCTCCCAGGGGGGTGCCATCTCTCGAGTCATTACATCCTGGCTTCTTCCTCTCACTCCTGCTGTTGCGGGTCCTTTGAGAAGCCAGGCTATTCCTTGTTTCACTGTTCACAACCCCCGGTGTATCCACAGGTCCCATCTAGCCAGACCCCTGCCACCCAGAAAGATCCCTCCCAGTACGAAGCAGCCAACCTAGGCCTGCTCAAAGCCAGCAGTGCCTCCTAGGGAGAGGGCCCAGTCAGGACTCCTGACACACCACGCACCCTTCCAACGTGCAGCCTTACCTTTCATTCTCTGATGGCTGTTGGCTCCTTGGAATGGAAATGGGGACTTTGGTGTGTCCGGTTCTCGGGGTCTGGTGCCACGCTTGTCTCAGTACTGGCATTCCCGAAATGTGTGTTGGACGAATGAATTTCATTCGTTAGCATCTCCGCTGGCCCCCAGATTGCTCCTGGGGCTCAGGGCCGTATCAGCCATGGAAGGTTTCAGAGCTGATGGTGGCAGCCTTTCCGGGTTCTTCCACCGAGCCTCAAAGCCAGTGACTAAACATGTCTCCTCCTCCTCCTCCTCCTCGTTGTTTATTTTCAGCCACTCATTCTCCAAAGGTTTCCACTCAGAGTTGCGGCCGCACCTCGCCTTCCCCGTGCTGGGCCTGACCGGCCAAGGGCGGGCCGCTCGGCTGTCCTTCAGCAGGATAGAAACTGGCTCTTCCTCCCGAGGCGCCCTTGCCGCTCTTCACGAAGAACTCGGCTGCCTAAGCCTTAGTGCTTCTCACGCTGAGCAATGGCTTCCGTCGTGGGATCACAGGCAGGAGGGAAAACCAGCATGGCGCTTTGGCACTGGTAGGATATCATTCTGCGGGCACACCCAGGCAATCGTTAAAAACAAAGGGGTGGCCAGATGCCGAGGGCCCCTGCCTGTCATCCTAGCGACTCAGGAGGCTGAGAGCTGAGGACTCTTAGCTTCAATTCATCAACAGAAAGCTGGAAGTGGAGGTTTGGCTCAAGTGGTAGAGCGCCGGCCTTGAGCGAGAAAAGCCAAGGGAGAGGGCCAGGCCCTGAGTTCAAGCCCCAGTGTTGGCACGAGAAACAAAACACAACACAGCACAGCAGAGGTGTGGGAAGCCAGGCAAAGGCGTCGGCTGTGGCTCGAGATCAGGCCACAGGTCAGCCCCGTGCGGTCCCATTGAGGGGAGCCGTGGCTACGCCCGTGAGCGTGGAAAGAAAGCTGCTCGTGTCGTGATGGGGGGATTAACGGAGCTTGGGTTTCGTCTGCCTGTATTTCCAGAGTTTCCTAAACAAGTTCGAGTGACAGTCTGATAGAAGAACAGAAGCCATTACTAATCACGAAACCGTTCCCTTCCATCCCTAGAAACAGCTCATGGACTCTAAGAATGCCAGCCTGGCTTTCTGCATTTCTAGAGCATTCTGGATGCTTCCTTGGGTCTGTCAGGGCATGCGCAGGGTCTTGGAGGCATAGCTTTTGCCCGTGAGGAGGGGAGGGGACGGGAGGGGAGGGGAGGGTAGCGGGGGGGCGGAGGGAGGACTCAATGATTAGCAGAGACTGCTCCTTAGCCGCTTTCTAACTCGGGGCCAAGTATGTTTCCTTAGCCGAAGACAGGACGGCCCAGTGTGGGTGAATACTGCTCAGCTTTTCCTTAATTTCTGGGGAGCCTCCCATGCAGAGCTGGAAGGTTTGTGGATTCCTCAGCACTTTCTTCGCCTCTAAAATTATTTAGACACGTTGCCTTTAGTCCTTGCACTAATGCTGGATGGTGGGTAAAACTTACGACTGGGGAAACTGAGGCTCAAAGACCAGAAAGCACTTAGCTTGGAGTGCTCAGCCACACCGGGCAGCCTGCTGCCTCTTCCAGCCGGTGCTGCCAGGCACCGCGTAGCCGGGCTTTCCTGGGGGAAGGCGGCGTACGTCGTGGGGCATCCGTGGATCGTTCTGGAACTTCTCTGCTTTGGCATTGTGTGTCCACATACGCACATGTGATGCCGTCCTGTGTGCAGGGTTTCCAGTCTGGGATGGCGTGCAGGGTGACCCTCAGATCTGTTTCCTGAGTAGCTAAGGGTGCACTGGTGCTGACTGTTCTGCTCTTCGACTCTTACCAACGGAGCTGCCCCGAGCATTGTGCATGAGTTTCCCCGTGCAGATGGATCCTTGTTTAGAAACCTAGAAGTGGATTTACAGGCAATTGCATATATAACATTTTTTTTGTAGGTTGTGGGGCTTGAACTCAGGGTTCTGAGCTCTTTTGCTCAAGGCTAGTGCTCTACCACTTTGAGTCACAGCTCTACTTCCAGTTTTTTTTTTGAGTAGTTAATTGGAGATTAAGAGTCTCATAGAGACTTTTCTGCCCTGGCTGGTTTTGAACCGCATCCTCAGATCTCGGCCTCCTGAACAGCTAGGACGATGGCTGTGAGCCACCGGTGCTTGATGTATATTCAACTTTATAAGAAACTGGCAAGCAGTTTTCCACGGACATTGTGCCATTTTGCACACTGAAGTTCTTGGCGCTGTCAGGTTTTTGTTTGTGTTGAATGAGTGTCACGAATGTGAAATGGTCCATTCTTCGTCACAGCTGTAATTTGCATTTGGCGAGAATGCTTTGGTTTGCAGATTATTCACGAAGGGCCTGATGGGGCCTCTTATCCAGAGGGGAAAAGGTTCCATTTGTCCAGGCTGGCTTTTAGACTAAAGCGACGAAATCTGTCTGAGATGCCGCAGAGGGCTGGAAAAAGAGGGAAAGCCTGGAGCTGAACATGTTTGAGAGGAAATGGCTGGAGGAAGATGGATGGCACTACCTCCTGATAATCAGCAGCATTGGGGAAAAAAGAGGAACGGAGGTGGCCTTTCAGAAGTCATGTCACCAAGCTTGGCCTTGGGTCTTGGCTCTGCCAGTGTCCCCTGTATCTACCACACGGGTACAGCCTGGCGCTCTCAGAATGCAGTGTTCTGGTCTCTAAATGACTGTACCTTCCAGATCGAGGACAGCAGGAAATACTCGGAGACCCACGAAGGCCTGCAGCTACCAAGTCAAGGGGTAGGGCCATCTCTTGGACACCTCCCTTTTCTTTCTTTCCTTCCTTCCTTCCTTCCTTCCTTCCTTCCTTCCTTCCTTCCTTCTTCCTTCCTTCCTTCCTTCCTTCCTCCCCTCCTTCTTTCTTTCTTCCTTCCTTTCTTCCTCCCTCCTTCTTTCCTTCTTTCCTTCCTTCCTTCCTTCTTCCTTCCTCCTCCCTCCCTTCCTTCCTTCCTCCCTCCTTCTTTCCTTCTTTCCTTCCTTCCTTCCTTCCTTCTTTCCTCCCTCCCTCCCTCCTTTCCTCCCCTCCTTCTTTCCTTCCTTCCTTCCTTCCTTCCTTCCTTCCTTCCTTCCTTCCTTCCTTCCTTCCCTCCCTCCTTCTTTCCTCCCTCCCTCCCTCCCTTCCTCCTGTCCTTCCTTCTTTATGTGATTTTAATGGTTATTTTTCCTTTTATTTTATTAATTTTATTTACTTTTTGTTTATGTGGTACTAGGGATCGAACCCAGGGCCTCGTGTATGCTAGGCAAGCACTCTACCACTAAGCCATATCCTCTGCCCTCACCTATTTCTTTAATGTTCTTTTAGACTTTAAACTTCTGCTGAGCAAGCCATGCTTTCCTCCTTCCTACCTGAAGAGCGAGTCAGGCTCTTATCTGGGATGGGGCAGGCGTGGCTGTGTTCTGGGTCACCTACCACTGCCACAGGCTATTGGGGTTGGCGTCAGGAGTCTCAATAGTTACCCATGCTTAAATCTTGAGCAGTGGGCAAGTCTTTTGGTTTTGCCTCAGAAAAAGTCAACATAGTCAGTTCTCAGTACCCACAACTATGGGTTTTGGAAATAATGGAAAAACGTTTGTACCAACATATGCCGACTTTGCCCCACCATTATTCCCTAAGAACCCATCATAATGAGTCCGGTACGGCACTTGCATTGTATTAGGCACTGTGGGTCACCTTGAGGGACCGCAAGCTGGCAAGGGGATGGACACCAGCCATGGGAGGGGGGCGCTGTGTCCTGAGGACCGGGGACTTGAGCTCCGCATGGTCGGCTTCCTTGGAGGTCCTGTAGCCGGCCCGCCGCTACGTCCCATTTCTCTCTGTCGGGGCTTCAACCTGCTGGGTCAGAATTGTCTAATCATTTTCCGCCATGACTTTTCCCTCTCAAAAATAATTAGCTGTATTCATAGCTCCAGTCGGCTGGATTGAATTCACGGTTCCTTTTGGTTGCACTGACAACTTGGGGCAAAAGCGCAAATGTGCGTACTTGGTATTTAACATGTTTCCAGAAGGAAGCAGGTCGCCTTGACTTTTACTTGAATCATGACATCCATAGACGAGAAAAAAAGAGTCGGAGCTCAACAGATTCTCTTCTCGTTTTAATTATCTCAGCTTAAAAAGGAAAAGGTCAGAGACAGAGATCTGGTAATAAATAGGGCGAGGCCCCGCATACAGGCTGCTAATGTGCACACGGTAACTTTACTGGAAATTTTCTTTTTTTGGGGGGAAAAAAATCTCTTCACAAAGCTCCTAGATTAAAGCTCTGATATCTTTTTTGTGTGTGTGTTGAATTCTGAATTCTGAGGCTTACTGGTTAGAAGGAAGCGCAGATAATTTTTTTTTTTTAATCCCAGGGACTCAGAGACTCAAAGGTTTTCAAGTCCTTGTGCTCATTGGAGAATTGCCAAGCTAAAGGGGGCAGGCGCAGAGTTGGGTCCCTCAGCGTGGGGACCATTGTCGCAGGAGTGAGGAAATGAAATGGCTCTGTATGTAGGTCAGCGACCCCCTCTCTACTGGGAGGCAAAAAAAAAATTAAGGATGACCTAAAATCAACTATGTATAAAAAGATCCCGGAGAAGGGAGCTCTTTCTTGTCAAAGTGATCATGTTTAGACTCCCCAAAGCCAGACCTCCTCAGAGTGTAACTTTCAGGAGACTCTTTAGAGCTGAAAAGCCTGGTCAGACCCTGAAGTCCTTTCTGACATCTATTAACTTTTCATCCTTCAAGGTAGTCATCTATGTTATTGTAGAGGTGTTCAATGGGTCCTGCCAATCCTTTTTTTTTTTTTTAGCTCCCACCATTGATTTCATAGGGATTGTAAGTCAGCTGTTTCGTACGTCTGTTGATCTTCTGGTTTGTATATCATTTGATTGAACCTTTCCCCCCCAAACTAGAATTCAGTGAGTCAAGACTGCTGAATTAAACAGTCAAAGGACAAGACTCACACAGAGAGAAACACAGGAGAGAAAATAAGGCCAAAAAGAAGGCAGAGGAGGAGCAAGAGGACGGCAGAAGAAAAGAGATTTAAAAAACCCTCACTTTCCTACCAGGGCATTTACAAAGTCCTTATTAAACAAGGCCCTGGCTCTGCATGATTGCCGAGAAGCCAAGGGAAGGCAAGAAAAGACTTTCTCCTACCCAGCCTATGAGTTGGGCAGAGCTGGTGGCCCACACCCATCTGGGGCCCTAGGGGCCCAGACATGAGGCTGTGGGCTTATCCTGAGAGCTAGCATCGTTACGCGTGGGGTTGAATTCTTATTTCTTAGTTAAAAAAAAAACACCCCAAAGCATGAGGAAAATAAGACCAAAAACTCTCCTTACCTAAAATCCTTCTAGACTTACTGAAAAGTTGTAGAGATAGAACCGAGAGTTCCTAAGTGCTCTTTAGCCGGCCCTTTCCTTTTCCATTAACATCTTGTATTATTCTGATTGAGCCTTTTTGGTCTAGGGCAACACACCGAAGTGTAGACAGGATTGGAACTGGACCACTTCTCCCACTAGTGTCCCTCATGACCCGTGGGTAACCTCAGGCCCCTAACACCGGTTCTCGTGGCTGGCAGAGAGTGTGGCCCCCTGGAGCTGCGTCCCAGCCGCGCCTGTTGGCTTCCAGGTGGCACGGAGCTTGGAGCTCAGGTCCTGCGAATCACCTGACTTCCTGTCTACTCCCTCCAGTGGGGTGGTGAGCTGCAGACCTGGACTCAACGCACCGAGACGAGAGGGTCAGGCTTCTGGTTCTCTCCCGGTAGGGCGGAACTCAGCACTCTTTGCTCCTCCCACTTGGGGCACATTTGGGGCCCACTTGGGGCACACTTGGTGTCAAGACTACACCTGCAGCCTTGTCTGCTGGCCTCCCCCTCCCCCACCCCGGGACACACGTCGCGAGTGGGAACCTACGCAGCCAACCGTCTGCAGAGCGACCCGATGCCAGAGACGGATCCCGATGCACCAGGAAGGGAAGCCCGACAAGTAAAAGCATCCCGGAGCCAGGGAGCGGGCCCTCGGCCGTCCTTCCTCCACCCGCACGGAGCACACGGGAGACGCAAGGGGCCGGGGCTGTTCTTCTGCTGGGCATCGGGCTCGGCACCCCGAGTGTGTGGCGAGCGGCTGTAGGGCTGTATCTCAGTGCCGTGGCGATGCACTGCGCCTCCCGCCGGCCCCTACTCCATCCTGAATGAACACTGAGAGTAGCTGAAGGGCTGGGGCGGGGGTGGGGCGTCGGAATCGCCCAACGGCTTGGCCTCCAATGCACACATCCCAATATACAGAAGAACAACGGGACTCCTCTAAAAGCCCACCCTGATGGACTCCAGTGATTATGCCAGGAGTGAAACCCCAGACAATAAATTCAGGAGGACAATGCTAAGAAGGACCACTGAAAGCTGGGTGCCGGTGGTTCACGCCTGTAATCCTAGCTACTCAGGACGCTGAGATCTGAGGAGGGCAGCTCAAAGCCAGTCCAGGTAGGGAAATCTGTGAGACTCTTATCTCCAATTGACCATTAGAAAACCAGAAGGGACACTGTGGCCTAAAGTGGTAGAGAACTAGCCTTGAGCATAAAAGCTTAGGGACAGTACTCAGGCCCTGAGTTCAAGCCCCATAACCAACAAAACAAAATGACCACTGAAATTAAAGAGGACACATAAAATACCTGAATGAATCCAGAGAGAATAGAAATCAACAGTGGGATGAACTAATGATAATAATGCAAGGTATGAAAGAGGAATAAAGTAGAGATATAGAAATACTGGAACACAGTAAAATTAGAATTGTGGAAGCGAAAAGCTCAACAAGTTATGTAAAAACCTCAGTTGAAAGCCACACCAATAGTTTGAATCAAGCTGGAGACTATCAAGACTTGAAGACAAGGTAGATGAACCAGAACATTTACATAGAGACAAATTAAAAAAAAACAACAAACCAAGGAAGCACGAGTGTAATATGCAAGATATTTGGAGGTACCGGTGGTTCACGCCTGTAACCCTCGTCCTTGGCTGCCTGAGAATGGAAGGACCACAGCTTGACGCCAGCCTAGGCAGAAGCGTTTCTGAAACTCAGCCCACAGCTGGGTGGCGTGGTTTGCAGCGCCTGTACTCGAGAGCCCCCTTAGGCAGCAAAGACCACACGCGATCCGTGTGTGTGGAGGGGGGGCATGCCTGCAGTCCCAGCTCGGATGGGAAGCTCAGAGGGGGTGCGTGATGGCTCGCAAGTGTCCCTGGGTACGAAGCCAGGGCCTATCCTCAAAATAACCAACGAGGAAAGGACGACAGTCATGGTTCGGCAGTATTATATCAGTCTAATAAGCATCAGGTACTGAGTTCAAAGTCTGATACTGTCAAAAAAGACCAAACCTAGGAATCATGGCTATAGAAGAAGAGGTACAAGCTAAAATCACAATCTAATGAGTCGAAATCAATTGTTTTAATATAAACTAACTACTATATTCATTTCATTCTAGGCCTTTTTGTGGTCATTCATAATTTATTTGATAAAATAATAACAAATAATCCCCCAAATCTGAAGAAAGGTAACTTGTCTACATACAGGATTTGAGGTCACCAACCAGACAAGATCAGAAAAGAACGTCTCAGTCAGGCAAAAGTGGCCGCAGCCTGTAATGCTAACTACTCAGAAGTCTAAAATGTGGAGGATCCCTGCTTGAAACCAGCTAAGGCAGAAAAGTTCAGAAGACTCTGTCTCCAAAATAACCCGAAAAAGGACGATCTGGAAGCATAGCCCAAGTGGTAGAACGCTAGTTGAACAAGCAAGAGCAGCAAGCTCAAACCTTGAGTTCAAACTCCAAAAAAAGAACATCCCTATGTCATATTACTGTTAAAATATTATATGGCTAGAACAAGGAAATATTATTACAGGAACAAGAGAAAAGTGCCAAGTTATGTAAAAGGCAAACCATTAGAGCAACAGCAGATTACTGAGGAAAACTCTAAAAGCATGGAACATGTACCTCAAGGATCAAAAGCAATACCTGTCAACTTAGATTGCTGTATTCAGTGAGGATATTCTTCATAATTGGGCTTTTTTTTTTTTTGGTGAGTTGTGGGGCTTGAACTTGGGCCTGAGCACTGTCCCTGGGCTTTTTTCATTCAAGGCTAGTGCTCCACCACTTTGAGCTATAGCACCACTGCGCTTCATGACTGGAGGGAAATGAAAGGGTCACAATTAACAGACACTACAGTAACTCACAATCACTAAGCCAGCACTGCCAAAGATACTTCAAGGACTCCTACACATACGTGGGGGAAGAGAAATGCAACTGTGGAAATACAGGGAACAGTAAATGCCACTAAGTAGCTAAGTGAGGATCAAATATGACAAGACAACAAAATGACAAGAATTACTTCATAGCTTTCAATAATCACTCGGAATGTTGGTGAGCTCCATTTTCAATCTAAATACATAGACCAACAGACTGAAATAAAAACCGCGACTCAGCCATTTGTTCCTACAAATGACACAGAAACAGGCTTAAGTTAAAGGAAGGAAAAAAACGTAATGTAACTACTCCCCATTCAGTGTAACTAAATAGACAGTGTAGCTTCTCCCCATTTACTCCAGGCAGTTACCCTGCTGTCTGACAAAGCAGACTTCAAACCAAAATTAGTCAGAAGAGACAAGGAAGGTCAATTCATACTGAGAAGGGGAACAACCCATCCAGAGGCTGTCACAGTTGTAAATATATATATACACACAACTTCAGTCCACCCCATTTCATAAGATTAACACTACTGAACATAAAAAGCACAGATGGACTTCAACATAACAACAACAATAATAAATGGCCTTAATACCTGATTCATACCAACAGACACTTAATCCAGACCTATGAAATGGTAGGGATGTGAAGAGACAGCTCTTCAGAGAAGGGCTCGGGAGGAGGGAGGGAGAAAAGAGAGGGTGGTGGGGGGTGGGGGTGAATGTCATTGGAGCACGTCACGGGCATGTATGGAAATAGCGTGACAAAACCAAATAAAATGGTGGAAACAAGGGAGGGAGCCTAAGGACAAGATAAGACAAGAAGAGAGTAAGCTTGATCACGGGACATTTTGGTATGTATGAAAATAACACAATAAACACTTCGTACAACGAATATACATGACTAGAAGTACACTCCATGGGGTTAGCGGTGAATCGGGAATTTCAGAAGAAATAATCAATCGATCACAGAGGGGGAAAACAAGCGCAGGCACAAATGTCTTTCTTTGCTTCTCGACCCCGGGAAGGCGAGTAGCTCTTCTACCACTGCCCACACAGCCACGAGCCTCTGTCTTGCTTCACTTCCAAAGCAATGGAGCCAAATGACCTCGGACTGAAACCTCTGAGACCGTGAACCAAATAAATCCTTCCTCTCATAAAAGTTATTTTTTTTTTTTGGTCAGGTATTTGCACAGCTATAAAGAGTCTGAAAGGGGCTGGGGATATGGCCTAGTGGCAAGAGCGCTTGCCTCGTATACATGAAGCCCTCGGTTCGATTCCCCAGTACCACATATACAGAAAACGGCCAGAAGTGGTGCTGTGGCTCAAGTGGCAGAGTGCTAGCCTTGAGCAAAAAGAAGCCAGGGACAGTGCTCAGGCCCTGAGTCCAAGGCCCAGGACTGGCAATAAATAAATAAATAGTCTGAAAGCACAAGGGGGTTGTAAAAAATGTGAAGAAATAATTGACAACATTTGGTTTCTAAATTCGATGAAAAGTATAGATAAAGAAAACTACACCAAGGCATAGCAAATTGCTTAAAACCAGTAAGGAATGTCAACGTTTGGCACATGAGAGATAACTTTTCTTGTTATTCTCTCCTCTCAGATGGAGAGAAATGGAGGTCTGTTGTTACATGTTACTACACATGAATTTTTACTGATAGCAGACTGCAACAAGGTAAAGAGGTATACTGTAAGCCCTACACTATAGCAACACAAGAAAAGCTATCTTTCATGTGCCAAAAGTTGATTGTATGAATTCACCAAAAAATACTCAGGGTAGAAAGGAGAGAAAGAAGATCGGTGAAATACGTAATAGCCAAACCAAATAGGAAAAAAAAAACCAAGATATTTATTTTGAGGCTAACCATATCAAATGTTACATTAAATAGAAATGATTTAAACGGCAAATTAAAAGGTAGAAGCTGTCTATACATAAATAAGTCAAAAGTGGAGGTCTGGGTCTCACCTTTGAGTATTCATGCCTGTATCTCTCCCTGGCACGGACCTGGGGTCTCTGACTTGATTCTAGCCAATAGATTCTGACAAAGGCAACAGGAGGTCATTCAGTGAGGTTACAAAAGATTGTCACAGCTCTATTTCTATCAGACCCTCTGCGTTGTCACCTCAGTTTACACACAGAAATGATGCAAGTTGCCATAGTTGAGAGGTCCATGGGATAAGGGATATGTCCTAAATATTTGCTGAAAAGCCATCCTAAATACAGTAGTATTAAGAGGAGGTGGGACTTAGGAAGCCATAACCTCTCACTGTGGGAAGTATCAATGCTCTTTGAAAACAGCTAGAAGACCTGGGAGAAGGAAACAGTGTCTTCAACCTGTCGTGCTTGGAAAACTGGATATTCACATGCAGAAAACCAAAACTAGATCTTTCCCTGTACTAAAATCAACTTAAAGCAGACACCAATGTGCACTGGAAGGCTTACCTGAAACACTGAGATGACTGTGACTGTAAAACAACTTCCCGACTGAGACGCCACAACTCAGAAAAGAACAGACTTGACAAATGGGACTGCATTAACTTATCAAGTCGCCTCATCGCAAAGGAAACAAGGATTAGAATCAAGAGACAACTCACGGAATGGGAGAAAAACTTCATTATCTCTTTGATGGATAAAGGATTCATATCTGGACTATCCAAACATTACACAGATAAAAGAACACATAATCCAATTAATAAATGGGCAAATGAACCACATGTCACAGACAGTTCTTGAAAGAAATACAAATGGCTAATGCAGACACAATTGAACGTTCCACATTCTTAGCCATATTTAAGGAAATATAAATTGAAATGACACTAAGGTTGCATCTCACCCATGTCCGTCGGCGTGGAATCCGTCAAGGAAACAAATGACTACAAACGCTTGCAAGGATGCGGGGGAAGGGAAAGAAGGACTTGCCCATTGTCGGTGGTAATGCCACTGTGAAATTCAGCCCAGGAGTTCTAAGAGTGCAACTGCCAAACGAGCCTGCTACTCTTGGTCATTTGTCCAAAGGGATAGAAATCGACTTGTAAGAGAGATAGCTGCAGTATAGTTTCTATCAGCCAAGGTATGGGACCAACCTAGGGGTCCAGCAGCCAACAGTTAGATAGGAAAATGTGATGCACGTAGACAATGGAGTATTACTCAGCCTGTAAAGAAAAACAAAGTTACATCATTTGCAGGACCATGGATGGAAGTGGTCCCCGATGCTCAGCAAGATAAACCAAATTAGACATATATCTCATGTTTTTGCTCATATGCAGAACGAAGACCTAAAGGTAATATGACATGATTGTAAGAGGGGGACTGTGTGTGTGTGTGTGTGTGTAACCAATGGGTGGAGAGGTAAAAAAAGGTGACGTGTGGGAATAGCATAGAGTTATGATATATAATATAATGTATGTAATACTATATGTATGCACATATATATGAACAATGTATTAAAACCCACTAAATTCTCGAAAAGGAGGGGAAGAGGAAGGCAGGTTAAGAAGGAGTGAAAACAGAGGGGGTGGATCTGATCAACCCACACCGTATGCATGAATGTAACCACGCTGCTGAAACCCTTTGTACGATTCATCCATGCTAAATGTCATAGCGTGCGGATGGAGGCCGTCCATTCTGTCCTGTTCTCCCGCTCTGTCCAGTGCTGGTGCCGCAGGAATTAGGAATGTGGATGGGGAGAGAAGCCCTCCTCCCATGGCTCCCCGATGCTAGACTTCTCAGCCTACAGAGAAATATGTCTATAGTTCATACACCACCTTAACTAAGTCATCCCATGATAGCAGGAGGTACGGGCTAGGACTGCCAAGGACTACGGAGAGCCTGCCCGTAACAGCCAGCAAGGACCTGAGCTCCTCAGTCCAATCATATTCCTTTCAAATGTGAGCACACACATCTGGTACGTCTGTGCCCTGGACTGCTACTCAGCCACAGAAAGGAACCAAGCATGGAGGACACGCGTGCTATGGAGAAACCTCAGGTAAACGGTGTGAGTGAAAGGAGCCAGACGGACGAGGAAGCATCTTCCCATTCAAATAAAAGTCTGGAGATGGCTAGGGAAACCCTGCACACTTCGGACACGTGTGTGTCCTGTGCAACTCACTAATGGAGCTTCTCAAAGATATTGCCAGTCTTCTTCCTTCAACCCTCCAGGCTGCTGGTGGGCGTCTGTGTCTTCCCCGCTCAGAATTCGGTGACATTTCTTTGGAGACACCCTGCCTTGGCCCCCAGCACGCCCAACCTGCCCCCCTGGGCCCCTCTGCGCCCAGCCCGCCCGCCTCTCCCCTGCCCGCCCGCCCCCGGCCCCTCTGCGGGCGCAGCCTGGGCAGGCTGCGGGCAGTGGGTTAGGGATCTGCACAGGTTTCGGGGCGCTTCCCCGGGCTGTCCCTGTGACCTTCACCCCGGAGCAAGGACGATCCAAGGTGAGGAGCGGGCCGGGCCCTCTGACCCATGGAAAGGTCCCTGGGCCGCGCGCAGCGGGAGTGCGGCCCCCCGGCCCCGCCGCGCCCCCCCGACCCCGGCCCCGCCGCCCTCCCCCCGGCCCGGCCACCCCCCCCCCCCCCCCCCGGCCCCGCCGCACCCCGGAGGCCCCGACCCGCCCGCCTCTCCTCCGCAGCTCCGAGGCGGCGCGGGGCCGGGCCGGGCCGCGGGGCTCCCTCCCGTGCGGGCTCGGAAGCCCCCGCCCGGGGAGCTAACCATTTGTGTCACACTGTGACAATTATTCTGCATAAAATTATCATTAAAAACCCTAATTTCTCAGCCTCCCACCCCGCCAGTGGCCTTTTAGCATGCTCGGGCGCCGCGCCGGCGGGCCGTGATCAGCGGCTCATTACCGCGGCCGGGCGCCCCCCGCGCGCTCGCAATCAAGCGCTAATTAACCCTCCCGGGGCCGGGGCCGGGGCCGGGGCCGGGGCCGGGGTGGGGCGGGGCCGGGGTGGGGCGGGGCCGGGGCCGGGGCGGGGGCGCGGGGCCGAGGGCCAGGGGCCGGGGCGGGGCGGGGCCGGGGCCGGGGCAGGGGGGGCGCGGGGCCGAGGGCCAGGGGCCGGGGCGGGGCGGGGCCGGGGCCAGGGGCCGGGGCGGGGCGGGCCGGGGCCGGGCTGGGGCGGGGCGGGGCCGGGGGCTGGGGCGGGGCCGAGGGCCAGGGGCCGGGGCGGGGCGGGCCGGGGCCGGGCCGAGGGCCAGGGGCTGGGCCCTGGGCTGGGGACCGGGCGAGCGAGAGGCCGGGGATGGCGGGGCGGGGGGGGGGAGGTGGGCGGAGGGGGGGAACTGGCGGCCCCGCCCGGCTCTGCGGGGTGGGCGGACGGGAGGGAGGGTCGGCCCACCCGGAGGAGGAGGTGCAGGAGGCCAGACGCCAGGCCCTCTGCGCTCCCTGGGCAGGTCGGGGTCGCCCCCCTTCCCGTCCCCCGAGCTGCAGCAGCCGCGTGGCCCCCCCAGGCAGGCCTGGTGCAGGGGCCCGCGGTCTTCCCGCCCCGCTGGCGTCGGGGTCGGTGGCCCGGCCCCCCCAGGTGTTGCACGCGGGCCCCCGGGCCGCTGAGATGCACAGGGGCCTGGTGAGCTCCGCTTGTACTCCAAGGCCCAGAGGCCTGGGGAGAGGGCTCCCCCCCAAGCAGGTATGGGGGGAAGAGAGCGCAGGGGTGGAAGGAGGCTGAGGCCATCCCTCAGTGCCCAGGAAAGCATGCAGGGAGACAGATCTGAGCCCTGCCGCCCTTCCCGACCCGCTCCTTCGCGCCCTCGGCCTGCGCGCCCCGGCTCTGGGGAAGGCAGGCAGACAGACAGACAGACGGACAGAGGCAAGGAACTGCGAGGCACTCAGCTAGAGAGATGGAGAGATGGACGGCGACAGACCCATGGAGAAAGGGGAGAGAGAAGGAGAGATCAGAGAGGCTGCGACGGAGCCAGAGAGATGGGGCCCAAGGGAGCTTTGCCAAACACCCAACTCCGGGTGAACCGTCCAAGGCCGACGTCCTCCGGCGCCTGGGCGGCTCCCGCCCGTCCTCCCCGCTGCTCCGGAGGCTGAGGGCGAGGATCGTGGCTAGAAGCCAGTTCAGGCAGGAAAGTCCAGGCGATTGGAGGTGTGGTTGAGAAAATGAAAGCTAAGGGCCAGTGCCGGAGCCTTGGGTTCAAGCCCCAGGGCTGGCACAGACAAATCGAAATAAAACCAGATGCAAGGTGTTACAAGTTGGCCAAACAGGATGGACGGTGGGGAATCCAAGGCCAGATGGGACACCTTCCAGGCTCTTCAATCAGCAGTAGCTGGAGAGAGGAGTGCCGGAGCTGTAGAATTTTCCAGAATCTAACCCTCTCTCCTTTTGTTATCAAGAGGAAACAAGCAGACGCACATCACCACGGGTGCGGAAGGAAGGCACCTGGAGAAGTTCAGTCGTCTTGGCAGTGGCGGGGCCTCCGAAGGACACTTGATCTGGTGGTCACCTTGAATGCAGTGCT
This sequence comes from Perognathus longimembris pacificus, assembly GCF_023159225.1. Taxonomy (NCBI): domain Eukaryota; kingdom Metazoa; phylum Chordata; class Mammalia; order Rodentia; family Heteromyidae; genus Perognathus; species Perognathus longimembris. The sequence goes on along the minus strand of NC_063164.1, from coordinate 3,212,062 downwards.
GTGTTGTTTCTTTCCCACCTCTAGGGGTGTGTGTGTGTGTGTGTGTGTGTGTGTGCGCGCGTGTGTGTTGCAAGGCTGCTCTTCCTTGAAGGATGAAGGGAGCAGGTGCCACACATTTCCCTTTTGTGAAGGCTCACAAAGGCTGTGTGGGGCTGCTGGCTGGGCAGGGCCCCCCGGGAAGGGGAGGTAGTCCCTGGTGACCCCATCAAGGGGCTGGGCCTCACAGGGCAGGAAGGCCTTCTGTAATGATGGAGGAATCGATCCCAGCGGCCGTAATGAGCTGCTAGGAGGCCTGCGGCAGCCCCCCTCCACCCCAGGACCCATGCTAACCCCTCGTTCGTTACCCACCTGTGTGAGGCTCAGAACTCCAGCCTGCCCCCCCTCCCCAGGCTCCAGCCAGGAGCTTGCGGCCATGGGTGGGGGAGGCAGAGGACTGTCACCCAGGGGTAGGGAGATGACGGCTGGGGGCCCGGGGCCCTGCATGGGGTTGGGCTGCCTCCCCAGTAAAGACAGACCAAGAGGGGGAACCCAGATGCCATCTCTACCCACAACAACGACACTTCTCCTTCCTGCTTCCGGTCGCTACTTATTTTCCAGAAATGGGAAGTCTAGTTACTAAGTTTTCCAGGTCTCGTCACATGCCCAACCCAGCCCACTCTGGATTCTGGAGTCTCCCTGCCGGGGGTGGGGGGGGACCCTGCGGGGGGGGGGAGGGGGGGCCAGCCAGCTCAGCCGCAGCTCGGGTCCTGGAGGAGCTGTGAACTTCTGTCCACCAGGGAGAGAGCCTGGCTTTGGAAAGCGTGCGTCAGCTGTCTAGACTGGCACTGGCTCCACCCCAGGAGGACCAGGCAGGCAGGAGGGACAGCCCCAGCGCGTGGGGCTGGTGGAGGTGGCGGAGGAGCTGGCCAGGCCTCTCAGATGCTGTGTCCCCCGCTGTCTTCCCCAGGGGGAGCGGGAACCAGCGTCTAGGACTCCTCAGGTGGGATGTGTGCACAGCAGGCGGGCCCTGTTCTCCGGGGCGGGGGGGGGGCTGCTTCCGCTGGGGGCGTCCGGTCCGCGGAAGGAGCACGGATGGCTGCGGCAGCCCTGCCCGGTCACACTGCGTGCTGTCGCTTCCCGGGGCTCTGCCCGAACCCACTCGCCAACTCCCTCTCCTGTCAGAAAGACGGCCACGCTGGGGGTGGAAAGATGCCCAGGGAAAGGGGAGCCAGGCGTGGGACCCAGACGCGGACAGGGCGGGCTAGCGTGGACAGATATCCAGAACGGTGACGTTCGCGCATGACCAGGCAGGTGACGCTGCCGGTGCGGGGCGGGGGGAGCGGAGGCTCAGAGAGTCCACTGGACAGGGGTGCAGCCCAGGTGGGCACTGCCCCTCATTTCCCGGAGCCTCTGAGGAACCGCTGAGCCCTCTGGCCGGCTTTTGGCTTTATTCCCCCTCATGACGTGAGGGAGAATGAGAACCACGGGGGCCTGGAACCCCAGCCCCGGGGCTGGCTCGCTGGAGGCAGTGGATGGAGCGGCGGATCCCCGCATTCCCGCGGGCCAGCGGAGCTGTGGGGACCGCGACAGCCCGGTGCCCGCTGCAGGCTGCTAGCCAGGAAGCCGGGGCGCAGCCGGGAATGTGGCGGCCCGTCAGGACTCGGGGCGCACAGACGCTTATGCAGCAGGGCCTCTGGCTCCTCCCGCTTTGCTTCCCCTCTCTCAGGCTTCCTACGTTTTCCCGAGGGCCTGCGGGCCTCTCTGTGGGTGCTCTCTGGCCCTCTCTGTGGGTGCTCTCTGGCCCTCTCTGTGGGTGCTCTCTGGCCCTCTCTGTGGGTGCTCTCTGGCCCTCTCTGTGGGTGCTCACTGGCCCTCTCTGGGTGCTCTCTGGCCCTCTCTCTGGGTGCTCGCTGGCCCTCTCTCTGGGTGCTCTCTGGCCCTCTCTCTGGGTGCTCTCTGGCCCTCTCTCTGGGTGCTCTCTGGCCCTCTCTCTGGGTGCTCTCTGGCCCTCTCTGTGGGTGCTCGCTGGCCCTCTCTGGGTGCTCTCTGGCCCAGCCTCTGGCTGCGGCAGCAGCGTTGAGGGATTCACAGCAGAGCTGCTGTCAGGCATGGCTGCTGGGGGTCCGGCACCCCATTGAGGCTCCTTCTCAAGGCAAGGGTTGGGGGGGGTACTAGCATCGGCAGGTAGGCAGTTCTCACCAGTGGTTTTCCTGTTGCATCTCAGGCCCCTCACCAAACCTCACACTTTCAAACCCAGGCAGACCAGCGAGACACTGCCCGCTCACACCTGCAGTCCTAGCGACACAGGACACGGAGCTCTGAAGATGGGGGTTTGAAATGCATGAGGCTTTCAGCTTCAATTAACCACCGACAAGCCAGAAGTGGAGCCGTGGCTCGAGTGGGTAGAGCACCAGCCTTGAGTGAAAAAGCTAAGGGGCAGGGCATAGGCCCTGAGTTTCAAGCCCTAGTCTTGGCGCGCGCGCACACACACACACACACACACACACACTCACACACACTCAAAACAAGCAGGAAGACCAAGTTTCATTTGCAAGTGTCCTTTCCTTCAACTCATGTTCCTTACACTCCGTGTCCCTGTGCCAGCTCGCACGTAGGAGCCAGCCCCCCCAGGCGTTAGCGGTTCACTGAGAGGAACGCATCATCGAGCTGTCGAGGTCAGGGTACCTGATAGCGCAAGGTGGCTGCTCCATCTCGCCCTTGCTCATCCCAAACGCCACGTTGGCATCTTGGGAGAACTGCTCCATGAGAGCCGAACACAGTCCGGGTCTCCCCACACCAGGCCGGCGTGGTGCTCCAGCTCCAGCTCGCCCGCTTGGATTTGAGGCTCCGTTTCCATCTTCTGAGAGCTGTGACGTTTCCTTTGGACTAGCGCTGGCGGCCTCGGCATTGCAAAGCTGCTGATTTCAGACTAGTGAGCTCCTCAGGAGGGGGGCACGGTCCTGTGGCGCGGGGGCCGTTTCTATTGTCGTTCCTCAGTTGTTCTCCAGCTGGGGCCCGATGTTGGTGTATTTATAACTCCCGTGGGCTCTGATGTGATAATGGTTGCTTGAGATGACCAGGGTCACGTGACCCCCGAGACGGCACCGAGCCGCCACTGGGATTGTATAGAGCCTAACGCCAGCACCAGGTGTGGGCTGATTGCTGTTTACCCAGGACGCCATCGGGGGCGTGGCCAGCGTCGTGTGCCTGTCCCAGAATCCGCAGGCCTCCAGCGGGACCTGCTCAGGCCTGGGGCACTTCAGCACTGCAAAAAGAGGGCGCCGCTGCTAGAATTTTCTTTCTTGTGAGGGAAAGGGGTGCTTGTCTACCCTCGCTTGGGGGTGAACTCCACGCCGCGATCATCACTGCTTGGGAGCCGAGAGTGATTTCTACATTCGCCAGCCAGCGAACATCAGTGACAAGAAGAAGGGGCAGGAACTCGAATGTCAGTGTCTGTAAATAAAACCCTACCGGGGTGGCTTGTGGCCGTGTGGTCACCTGCCGCCTTCTCCGTCACAGTGGCAGAGTGGGGTGGCTGTGTGCCCCTCAACTGCGTGCACGAGAACGTGCCCCTCTAGTTTAGGAGTTGGACTCCAGCCCCCTCCCCATAGCAAATTGGCACGAGAAGCCATTCCTACCTAAAACCTGAAGGTGGGCTTCTGTTTTTCCATTGAGCAGAGCCTCCTTGCTTTCTGTCTCATTCCGTGGAGATGAAAGTCCACCCGAGCTTGGAGATGCCCGGGGCCCACCGGAGGTGCGGGGTGGGCGGGAGGGTCCCACAGTAGCTCAGCAGCTCCCGGGGCCCCTCTGAGCCCTGGGGCTTGCAGGTGTCGCCCATGGCGGAAATGGCCCCCCTTCATGCTGTTTCCTGGCTCAAGATGAGCAATACCACAATTAGAAACAACAACGACAAAAAAGAGTGATAGCAATTCTCTGTGAATGGCTTTCAGCACCCTAAGTCCGTGAATCAGAACGGCTGCAAAATCTGGAAATTTCTGTGCGTGGAGCGCCACACCATTCCGAGATTCAGAGCATGTCAAAGTTATGATTTTTTTTTTTTGGATTGGGGATTCTCAAGTGGTTAAAGTGTATGCAGGTATTCCAGAATTCCTCCCCCAACCCGCCCCCATCCCTTCAATTTGAAACACTTCTGCCTCTGACCATTTTGGATAAAGCTGCTCAACCGACAGTTATTTACTCACTACAGGTTAGTTCAGGGATTCACCTAACTATATAAGCACCAAGTGACTTTTTCTTATAAATGATACATAATTCTCTCTCTCTTTCACACACACACACACACACACACACGCATGTCTGTATTTACAAGTCTTGTTTCTCCCCCTACCAGGAAGCTGGGATTGGGCCCCTGAGGTTTCGCGGCAGATCCTTTCTCCTGTCCACGTGAGTTACCATGACAGGCTCTGGCCGGGGGCTGGAGGGCGGGAAGAGGGTCCGGAGGGCCTCGCCCGGAAGCCCTGTGCCCAGCGAGGCCTAAGTGCCCGCTGCCCGGGATCTGCTGCCTGTGCGGCCGGGGGGCACGCACTCCGCGGTCTCCGTGGGGTTGCAGTCCCGCGGCCGGGCGTCCTGGGCGTTGGGTGGCCCACTCCCCCGGCGCGGGCTCTTCCGCACACCCCTCTCTGAGCTCCCCAGGCCCCCGGCCTCAGCCCTGAGCAGGCCCCGGTGTCGGCTCTCTGGTCCTCGCCTGGTCCTCCGACGCCGCCCCTCACGTCTCCTCCGGCAGAGGGGAGCCCTGTCTTTGTCAGCGAGGCTCATGGGGGAGGTGGGATGGGCATGACCGCGGGGTTTTATATGGGCCGGTGGTTACCCTTGTTGGGGGCCTATGTGTGCGTGCACGTCTGGTCCCCACAGGGGTCAGACTCACCGCTGCCCTGCAGAAGAGGGCCGAAGGGGGGCGCTGGCCCTCTGTCCACCGCCTGGATTGCCTTCAAACAGGGGCTCTGGCCGGGCCCCGGAGGCGGGGAGCCCACCGGGGAGGGAGGGCGTTGGACGGCTGCAGCCGCTCTGTTCATTTCAGCGGTGATACTCAACTGTCTGGATAGTCCATTGCCTTCTGGGACGGGCGTTGCACCATCTTGCTTTGCTCAGGTAGACTGCAGTCAGATGCCTTTCTGAAGGACTTCTCGAAGCACAACTGGAGCAGGATCCAACCCGCGTTTGCCTCTCGCTCCAACCAGGGATTTTTCTCCACCTGATAACATTTGTTATTGGATATTTTTAGAAGGGGGGTGGGCCACTGGGGGAAAGCCCAGGGATAAACGTCAGTCCACATGGTGTTCTGGGCTAAATCTAGCACTTGTGTGGTTTTTTTTTTTTTTGGCCAGTCCTGGGCCTTGAACTCAGGGCCTGAGCACCTTCCCTGGCTTCTTTCTGCTCAAGGCTAGCACTCTGCCACCTGAGCCACAGCGCCACTTCTGGCCGTTTTCCATATATGTGGTGCTGGGGAATCGAACCGAGAGCTTCATGTATAGGAGGCGAGCGCTCTTGCCACTAGGCCATATTCCCAGCCCTAGCACTTGTGTTTTTGACAACAGCTCCCTAAATATCCAAGATTGATGATATTACCTAGAGAGTAGTCCCTCAAGAACAGATGTGGTTCTTTGAGAGAGCTTTGAAAATATCTACTATCTACTAATGGTAGATAGTACTACATCAGATGACTTCACAGGCCTGGGAGAGAGCTGTCTCCTCTTTTCATTAGAACAAGAATAGACATAGTGTTGACTGTTACATACATTATGCATATAAACACACGCAATGTATGCCTACGTATTTATGTCTACTTTTTTTTTTTTTAGGATGAGCACTGGGGCTTGAACTCAGGGCTTACACTTGTGAGGCAAGCGCTCTACCTCTTGAGCCACACTCCCGGCTCTGTGTTGCTTTAGCCATTTTTCATGTAGAATCTTGAGTTTATAACCGGGACCAGCTTGGACTGCTGTCCTCCTATCTACAGTTTCCGCGTCGCTGGGGGAGACAGGCATGCACTTGGTTGATTGGTAGAGACGCACCTTTGGCCTGGCTTCTTCTGATCTTCCTTTCCTTTTCCATCCTATGCTGCTGGAACTGCAGGTGTGAGCCACTATCCTTGGCCTTGTTGACTATTGCGTTAAAAACCTGAAGAAAGAAACCATTCATTCACTTGTTCATCTCATGAATATTTATACATTCTAGGATGTATTGTAAGGCTTCAGAGAATGGCCGGAGGACCGCAACACACAGGAGCTGTTGGACTGCCTTCCCACCCCGGTGTGAGGGGAATGGTTTTCGTGGTTGGGGTTCTTCTTGCTTGCTCTGCACCAGGGCTGTCTGTCCGTGCCCGTAGCGGCTACACCATCTTCACCTCATTTTTATCACCCTCACGGGTCTCAGGTTAGTCAAAGCCAGTACAGCTCCACGATCGGATCTTATCTTCTCTGCCAACCCAGCCCGTGGGAAAACTCAACTTCTCTCGAGCGAGTCTGTGCCCGAGTTCCTGGGCGATCGTGACAGGATAGGAGGACTAGAAGAGGGCTGCTGCTCTCGTGTACGTTATCCCTGGCAGAGCCCCATAACCGGGCCGTGGGAACACACGAGGGGCCCTGCTTCCCGCGGAGCGAGCCACGCGGACCAGCAGAACCTTCTCTCGAGACGTGATCGTTTGCGAGTGCGTAGCGGGACCCCGGCACCGCCTCCCCTCTCTGTCCGGCGTCAGTTCCAGTTGGCTTTGCAGTTCAGCCGCATGGTTGAGCGGAGCCCAAAATCCTCCTCGGAGACCATGGTCAGCCTCGCTTGGCCTTCTGGGGTTCCCTTGACCTTTCTGGGTGCTGGGGGTGCGTACAGCCCGGCCCACACCCACATTATACCTATATGCACATTTATCCCTTACCCTGCGATTTGCCTCCCCCCCACGACACCCTTCCCCTCTGGCTGTGTTTCCTCTATCTGTGCTGCCACCATTGAACTCTTCCCCCTTCCCTTCGTGTGGTCCCAGGTATTCCCAGCTCCGCGGGCTTCAGCAGCAGACGCAATGACCTCCTCGAAGGACGGACTCCGGCGCACATCATTTTCTCTGAGTCAGGACAGCTAATCTCTTTTGTTCTGCCGACGAATGACCGGCGGGTGTCTGTTCACTCTCGTGTGTTGGGCGGAGCACTCAAGGCGTGCAATGGCAGCGGCCTTTCGTTGCACGGGGCGAAGTGATGCTAGGGAGCCGCACCAAAATCCCGCTTTTGCCTCGCTCGCTGGCCGAGGGAGTGAAGGAACTTCACAGCCTGCGTGACCACGTATTAAACCTCACCGGACAGGACGGTTCCTCCCGGACACACCCCAACTTGGGCCCAGCACCCTTCTCCTGGATAGATTCTTCCTATGTCATTTCTATGGGCCACCCTTCCTTCATCCCCCCTTCCTAAGTGTGTGTGTGTGTGTGTGTGAGAGAGAGAGAGACACACACACACACACACACACACACACACAGTATTGGGGCTTGAACTGAGGGCCTAGGGTGCTGTCCATTAATGTTTTCACCCAAGGCTGGTGCTCTACCAATTGAACCGCATCTCCATTTCTGGCTTTTTGGTGGTTACTTGGAGATAAGAGCTTCATGAATTTCCCTTCCCAGGATGGCTTTGAACTGTGATCTTCAGGTCTCAGCCTCTTGAGTAGCTAGGAGTAGCAAGTGTGAGCCACTGGTGCCTGGCAGGTTTATTATTATTATTTTAACTAAAAACCAAGTAAATAAAATACAAACGCGAGAAGCTGACAGGTGTCCCAGGCTCTGTTGTTATCACTTTCACTGGAGTCAGTCACACAGACATTCACATAGAAGATGTTAAAGTATCTTAACCTCCTTTCTGAATAACAATGTTAACACAGCACACCTCATTTAACAAAACATTAAAACATTTTACTCTGGCAGATCAAGTGTATCTATTAATAATGACTTAAATTGTCTGTACTGATTTCACATTATTAAGAAATCTCATTGCCATCATGTGGAAGTGTTTCTGTGTGTGTGTGTGTGTGTGTGTGTGTGTGTGTGTGTGTGGTGGTAGATGGTCTCCATAACTTATTTTCTAAGTGTTGCCACGAGACTCCATGCAGATAATGCAAAAAACATCAGTCCCTTCTCATCGGCCACGTGATCTCATGCAAAGGTCAAGTGTTTCTGTGGTTGCCAGCCCGGGAGGGCTTTTCTGGAAGCTGAGGAGCAAAGGTGTCCTTGAACACAGCTTGGCTGTGCTGGGGCTGAGCCCCGTCAGCCCTCTGGGGGCAGAGTCACGAGAAAGCGGCCCCAGAGGACGGGAATGGGCCGGGGAGACCTCGGCAGCCAGCGTCCCACCGACGCGTTCCCCGGCGAAGGTGGCGAAGTTTCCTTTACAAGTGTCCTGGGGATTTAATTACACGATGAAATTGCAGCTTCTGCCTCTTGAGACAAATTGCATGTTCAGACTGATTGTTTTTTATGAGTCTCACACAGGGAGCAAAATACTTCTCTCTTGAAGTTGGTTTGGTCTGATTTCACAGTCATCATCCGCCCTTCGACGTTCCCCTGACAAGTGTACGGATCCTGCTGTGGAACATGGTGGCCGCGGGGGCGGGGGGGGGGGGTGATGGGGGGACGGGAGAGGATGCGGTGGGGGGGCTCTAGGTCCCACGGCAGCCTAGTAGGGCTGTCTGATGGACTGAGAGTTTGCGGGGCTCCTGATTTATTTAGTCAGGTGTGCTTGAACTCAGAGCTTGGGCAGCTCTTTGATTCAGGGCTGGCGCTCTACCACTTGAGCCACAGCTCCACTTCTGGCTTTTTGGTGGTTAATCAGAGATCAGAGTCTCACAGGCTTTCTTCCCCAGGCTGGGTTCTGAACTGTGATCCTCAGCTGTCAGCCTCCTGAGTAGCTTAGGATTGCGAGCATGAGCCACCGGCACTCGGATTTGGACTTAACTTTGTTACTGGCAAGACGTTAGCGTGTGAAACTTCCAACAGAAAGACCGGAGTGCTTGTCATACTGCCAGGGAATAGCAAGCCTATACCATGCTTCCTTTGCCTATCTTAAGGCGGAAGTTAAATCATTTTGCCTATCAAATCATGACGGACTTCTTTGAAATGGGGGCTCGGGTGTCAGAAGAGTTTGCAACGGGGAGGCGAGTCTCTGTTCTGTGTGGAATGTTCCTGACCGGGGTTTGTGTGTGCCGAGCGTCTCCGGGAGCTGGAAGCTCAGGGAGCGTTGGGTTTGGTGGCGGATGGAGCGCTGTGGCATCGTCACTGGTGGTGGCGCCACGTTGCCACCACCGACCCCAACGCTGCCCTCGGCCTTGCGGCCTCCCGCGGGGCTCGGGGCAGCCCCGGGGCCCGCGGGTGGGGGGACGCTGGGAGAGAATGGCGAGGGCCAGTTAGGTCCTCCGGCACCTTCCATACAGCTGACCCTGAACGGGCCTCTCCGGGCTTCCTCTGCGAAGCACCAGAGAGCAAGTCGGTGAGGTTTCGTGGGCACCCGGTCCCTTTAGCAATTACTCAACACTGCCACCGTATGATAAGAGCAGATGGAGAGGGTGTGTCAGTGAAGTGTGTCCCAATAAAGCTTTATTAATAAAACCAGGCAGACAGTTCGTGGGCTGTTCCGCCAATAGACCTTTGCTGTAGGCGCAGCGGAGCTGTTGCTGGCTGGCAGGGAGGAGAGTGACAGGGTTCACCTCCAAATGCCCAGCGACCGTGGCATCTTTCTCCCTGTCTGCTTTTCACCCCTTCTCTGCAGTCAAACCTGTCCTGTCCTCTCCGAGGCAGAGGCGACACCGCGGAGGTCCCCGCCGGAGCGTCCGGGCGTGAGGCCCACCTTCGCTTCTCTCTCCAGGCTGTTCCGCTCCCGCCTGTGAGCGGATGTCTTTCCCCACCACCTTTGGGCATTTCTCCTGCCTCATTCCCTTTCTGGGACTCGGGGTGGGTATGCGAGACCATCCGTGTTGTCCCACAGCCCCCGATCTTCCCATTCTCCCTCGTTGTCCTTGCTGCTCTGCAGGTTGGAAGCCTTTTTAATTCGCGTGTTTGCAAGTCTGCCGCCTCGTTTCTCCCCTGCCCTCCCCCGCCGCCGTGCGGTCCTCCGCGGGCGCAGACGGCCGGCCGCATCCCCTGGTCTCCCCATCCCTGTCCCTTCCACCGGGAGGAGCAGGTTTTGTCTCTTCTTTCCAAGCGCTCTGCCCTCCGTCCTCCACTGGACGGTGTCTCACAACCCTTCCAAAGGAGCGTGACTGTTCGCTCTGTGACTCGTGGCGCGCGCACGGCTCACCGTGCTCCTCTCTGATGTCCTCCTCCTGGCTCCGGTGGGGTCCCCGGGTCCTGCCCAGTGCTGTGCCCCGGGGTGTGTGGGGCCTGGGTGGCGCTGTCCCCCCTCCTCTCCACAGGTCCCTAAGAGCCGCTCGGCTTTCCAGGGCGGCCGGGGTGGGGGGGAGGGGGGAGGGCGGCGGCTGCGTCCTCCCCATGCTGCTTGACCTGTGGATGTTTTTTTTTTAGACTCATGGCCTGCCGGGGACTGGCAGGGGAGACCGAGCCCTCCTGTCCGATGCCCGGGCGCTGGCGTTGGTTCTGGAAGGCCACGGGCCCGGGGCGTGGGACCCGCAGGCAGGACTCGAGGGGGCGAGCTGGCTGCTGGGAGCGGGCCCCGTGGACCGCGTGCTCACGTCGGAGGCGGAGCGGCCGTCGGCTTGGGGAAGGGAGCGCCTCCCTCCCGGCTGCTCCCCTTGTTTCTTCTTGCTCTTCTGGATCTCTCCAGCGCTCAGCAGTGATGCTAATAGAAGGATGTCATCAGCATACATTACTGCTTTATTAGCCTGTTTCTCAATTTTGATTCTGAAAATATCCTGATTTAGTCTAATTGCAATTTCACCATGTGCCACAGGCAGTAGTGACGGGTCCTCCTGGGGTGAGGGGAGGGGGGGCATCCTGGAGCCTTTCCCTCTGCCCCTGTGCCTTTGACGCCAGGGCCCGGGCTCTAAGGCCTTCCTCCCGTCTCATCTCCACGGGATCCACCTGCTCCTGGGGTCACCCCCTCGGAGGGGGGGGTGTCTTGTAGAAACAACTTTAAAAAGCCACGTGGATTCTAGGTGGTGAGCCGTGTTGCTGTGTCTAAAGCGGGGGGCCTGCTGCGGCTGCACCCATTTTATTCCTAAATAATTTAACTATATTCAAAGATAATCTGATGTTATTGTAGGAAAGTGTATTTCTAATAAATTCCACTTGATCTGGCTGAATCAATTCAGGCAGTGCATAATTGAGTCTGTTAGCAAGGACTTTAGCAAGAATTTCACAATCAGTGTTAATTAAGAAGATGGGACAATAATTTGTGCATAATTCCGGATCTTTTCTTGGCTTGTGAATCAAAGTAATAAGAGCGGCGCTCAGGCTGGTGGTGGGATAGTGTCATTAGGTGCTGATTTATAAGTACTTAGAAAGGTTTAATTTCATTTTGCTCCAAGCAGGGCCTCCCTGCCCCCACTCTCTCCGGCCGGGTGAGGCGCGGAATTGGCCCTCGTCTCCGCTTCCTGGCTGCCGGGGCTGACCTCCTGCTTCTCCTGTCTCCTTCCATCCTCCAGATGAGCACCTTACACTCATTTGTCCATGCTTCTTTTTTTCCTCTTCTAATCCTTTCTGAATTATTTGAAGCCGAGGACTCTAGGCTACTGATACTGTCTGTGCATGCACGCAAGCGTGAGTGCCCATCTTTGTGCACACGTGCATGTGCGTGGGAATGTTCAGGACGTCAGCACACAGGGCCGCGGGAAGCGTCTCCACCGGCCTTGCACGACGCCTCCGGGTGGGTGTGCAGCGACGGCCCTGGCCGCCCTGCTCCGTGCTCTGCTCCTGCTTGGCGATCGACCAGTACGGAACACACGCGCGTGTCAGGGTGACACACAGCCACAGGACGGGCCACAGGCGGCACGGAGCACTGGGAAGACCCTGGGTTGATGTCACCTGTCGGCTGTTGGATGTCAGGTGCGCCGCTGAGCTTCTCTGAGCCTCATCTTCCCCTGCGGGCGCGGCAGGAGATGCTCTTGACCCGCAGAGGGAATTGCAGGTCCTTGGCTCCGTGAAAGGCTCACCCAGGCCTAAGGCTCCTGCTCCGGCGGGCTTGCTCGGCCTAAGCCCGAGGCCAGCTCCGGCTTGTTCTCCACCGCCTGCTGACCGGAGGCCCGCCATCCAGGGGCGCCTACCCCGCGGGCAAGGCCGTCTGCACCGGCTCCGGAGGCTGAGCTGCCAGGGGTGGGGGTAGGGGTGGGGAGGCAGCGGGACTGGAAGGGAGGGCTGCTGTCTTCTTCCTGTCCCTCTTCAAACCCCAATGTGTCCAATGTGTAGATACCCTTGGGGATGGTCCAGAACAATCTCATGCTTTTTTCCCAAGGGGAAATGAAGGTTCGGAGGTGACCTCACAGGTTCAAGGCCACGTGGGCAGTGCCAGAGCTGGGGTCACCTCGGTGTCAGAGCCGTGCCCTTCCCGGTGCCTTGTGCATCGCAGGCTCCGGTCACTGGCTTGGGGTGTGACTGCTTGACGTCAGGAGCCGGGCTCGCTGGGCATGCACCCCCTCCTTCTCCCCCCCCCCCCGCCCGCACAGGGGCGGGAGATGACCCCCGGGCTGTGGCCGGGGTCCTGGCATCATGGCGAGATGATTCCACATGGAGATCCCACTTGCACGCGTGTGTGTGCGTGCACATGTCCAATGTGTGTTTACACACTCGTTCCCACCTATACATGCTGCTGCGAGACCTCTTAATAAAAACCCAATTAGTCTTTCTTTAACTTCCCTCCGGATGCTTAAATACCACCTCCCCAAGCACAATACAAGGCCTCTGGTTGTCTGTTTCAATCAGGCATTCAAGTAGCATCTTGACTTGTATACGATCTCGCATCATAGAATGCTGACATCCTTAATAATAGCAATTAGTAATCAGTTGTTTCTTAAGTAGTTTGATTACACGAGTTACCAAATGGTACCGTTGCTGCATGTGGGGGCAAGATGGGTCTGCCAGCCCTCCCCCGGGCCGCGCGTTCCCCCCTCTCTGGGCTCCGGGTGGCTCGTGAGCCAACTGGGGAGGAAAGACGCGAGGACACAGCGCCGCCGTCACTGATGCGATCCGCGAGCGGCTCTGGCGGGAAGCGGAACGAGCTCATTCTTTGCAGAGGAGACCACGCCGTCGGCAGCAGTGTCGTCTGTGCTCTGTGCCGACCCCGAGGCGTGAACAGCCGCAGCCAGGCCTGCTGGGGGATGAGGCTCCCGCGGGACTCTGGGTACCGAGGGGTGCGGGGCCGGGTCCCGCCTCGGGGAGGCGCGCGTGGCTTTGAATGTCTGATGGGCAACACCTCCTGCCCCCGAGGCCGCTGTGGCCTCCGGAGATGTGTGCTGCACATGGGGGTGGGGGGGTGGGGGTGGGGGGGCCCTCAGATCAGGAATCGGATCACTGGGGTGGACGCTCTGAAGGGATTCATGGGGGCCTCACACGGCCCACGGTAGAACCTACCAGAAGGGTTGTTTGAAACGCATTGCCAGTCTGTGGCTTCCTTTATTTCCTTTGTCGAGTGTGGGGCTTGAACTCGGGGCCAGCGTCTCCTCACGACAAGCGTGCCAGGGCCTTGGGGTGCCCTCACCCACAGCAGGACGGACTCCTGGGGCGCCCGTGGCTCCGTTAGAATGCCAGCACCCAGCCCGGTGCCCGTGCCGCCCCCAGCCCCCTCGGTGCTCGCTCCCGGGCGCTGCCCCCCCGCAGGGCGGGGTCCCCGAGCGGACACACCTGTCACCGCCCGGCAGTGCTGCGTGGAGCAGGGACGGCGTGGACGACAGTGACTCGCGGTGTTCACAGAGGGAATCGGGGTGTCCAACCCCGTCCCTCCGCTTGCCGGGCGGGTGCGTGGCGGGACATGGGGACGGGGCGCTGCCCCACACAGCGCGGCGGAGGGGGGCGGGGGGCAGGGCCGCAGGCTGGGGGGGACGGGGCGTCAGCAGGAGGCGCCCTACCCCGTCCCTGAAGGGGCCAGAGGGGCGGCGGGGTGCAGACGGGTGCCGGGCCACGGCGGGGCGGGGGGGACGTGGCCAAACCACAGAAGCCATTGGGGAGGAAGCAGGTGAAGACCCCGTCTTCTCTTTCCCTTCTAGCACTTTCCACGCGCTCTAGCCGGTTAACCAGCGCGATGTGAGGCACGGCAGGGAGCGTGGCCAGCCCCGCGAGGGGGGCGCAGGGTGGGGCCCGGGACGGGCGTGGAGAGCACAGCCCCGCGCTCCACGGCGGGTCTCCGGCCGCCTCCCACGTGTGCATGGGTACACGCGCACACGACGTTCACACGGGCACACGCATACATGCGCATCTGCACAGGCGTGCCATGCAGGTGTGCGAGTGTGTGCGTGTGTAAAGCACATCTGCATGTATCTGCGTGGCTGAGGAGAGCCCCAGTGTGCGCCTAGCAGTACGCGTGTGCGCACACACGCAGACGTGTGTGCGTGTGTCAGCCTCTGCGTCTGGACACGGTGGGGCGCGCCGGTGACAGGAAGCCCGAGGTGGCGACTGCAGTCCAGGCGGATGGGTGGGAAGCAAGACCCTGTCCTAAAACGGGAGGTGTGGCTCACAGGCAGCACAGGCCCCGAGTTCAAGCCCCGGCGCCGCCCCGTGGGTCCCGCAACCTCACAGAGGTGGCCCAAAGCCCCAGAGCCACGCCCACGACGCCTGCCGACGCACAGCACCTACGCTGATGGCTGACACGCCAGGGCCGGGTCGCCCTGTCAGCCTGTGCACAAGCAGCCATCGCCGTGTCTCCAGAACGCCCACGGGCGTGGCGCAAGCACCCCCATCCCGCTCCCCACCCCCAGGTCCTCTTGGTTCTGTTTCCCTGGAGGACCCCAACTGAGGACTTTGCAGGTTCTGTTCCACCCACCGTGGTGGCCCCAGGCCCTGCGGCTCTTTCTGGCGTCCATTCTTCCTCCGCCAGTGCAGCAACGCCAGGCCTTTCGTAGCCATGGCGATGGCCACGGCTGCGGGTGAATCCTGTTGGTTCTTTGTATTTGTCTCCATTGTTGCCTGCTTGATTTCCCAGCCTCCCTTGCAACACAGTTCTGTCCAGGGAGAGTGGGTCTGGGGTTGGGGTGGGCAGGGAGAGGGACAAGGCCTAACTATGCAGCCCAAGCTGTCCTTGAGCTTTGGAATGTTCTTCCCAGGGCTGGGACTACAGGCATGTACCGCCATGCTCAGCTGACCTCTGGTGGTTTCTTTGGCTGAAGGCTTAGGGTTTCCAGTGAGGTGTTTAGAATTTGGATTTTCAAGCCCAGTGAGGTGCAGCACCCAATGCTTTCTCGATTTCAGAAGAAATCCAGCACATTTTGTAAACCCCAAGAGCGGGAGAGTAGTGACCGCAGGAAAATAGCCACAATTGGGGTGAGGGGGTTTGAAGGAATACAATGAGCATTATTGGAGCCCGCTTCCAAACTCCAAATCAGAAGGGAGGAAAAGACGCAGAAGCTCTTGTTAGGCAGATAATAAGATGACAAAGCCTCGCTGATCTTAATTACCACGCTATCTGCTGGGTGTTCAATCAGCGGCACATACCCTATGCTAATTATTCCGGCTAATTTTGTTATAATGTAATTCTTTATCAACCCTGCTATGTATAAATTAGGAATTGAAATGTAACTAACACAAATTATATTTAGGGCAACATGAATTTCTTTATTTCAGTACAAAATCTCTTATCTCTGGTTCCTTTCTTTCCTTTTTTGGGGGGTGATTATTTCCCTGGCCCCTTTCTCCTGGATTCCCCGCCCCCCCCCGCCCGCCTGAGCCCCGCATCTGAGAGAAAGGAACCCCAGTACCCATTCCTCTCCCTTCCCTGCCTGCAAATTACAGATTTGACTTTCTCCTCCAGCAATTGTCCTTGAGAGAGGCAAAATCCATTTAAGCAATCAATGCAGACAGATTCTGGCTGTCTCCGAGTCAGACAGAGGTCCCTTCATTGTTCTGTCTTAGGGGTCTGTTTTGGCAGTCCTGGGGTTTGAACTCGGGGTCTCACAGGTGTGAGGAGCGCCGCCACTCAGCCAGCCCTGTTTCGAATCCCTGCACCGGCAACCTCCACGTGGGGACGGGGCCTTCCCTCTCAGCAGATGCCGAGACCCCAGCAGGCCCCACTGGCTGCCATCCCGGCTACTCAGGAGGCTGGCATTTGAGGACCACAGTCCAAAGCCAGCCTGGCCAGCAAAGTCCCGCAGCCCCTGATCTCTAATTCACCACCGAAAAAGTGGATCTGTGGCTCAAGTGGCAGAGCGCCGGCCTTGAGCAAGAAAAGCTCAGGGACAGCGCCCAGGCCCTGAGTTCAAACCCCAGGACAGGCACAAAAACCAAATCAAACCAAACAAAGGGAATCCGGAAGGGGCTAAGCTGTGTAGGCAGGTTCTGTCTCCTAAGGTGCAGTGAAGGTTCCGAGGAGGCGGGGCTTAGAGCGCAGAGCGAAGCCGGGGCGTCCGGGAAACGCAGCTCTTTCCACAGGGGATCTCGAGGCGAGGGGGCCCCGGCCGCATTCGACACCCGTGGAGTTCCAGCCACTGTGACAGGGCAGGAGAAAGAAACAAGAACAGAACAAATCCCCAGAAACCCCACAAAAACCAAATGATCTATTATTTCAATAGATGGCTACAGCTATTTAGAAAAAATAAGCAGACCAACCAGATACAACGGGGGGGGGGGGTGTCATTGTGACAAGTCCACACATGTATAGAAGACATCAAAAATCAGCTCCGCCCCCCCACCCACTCTCTTATTCCTTCCTTCTTAAAATGGTTCCAACAGGTCTCACTGTTTTATTTTCATACATGCAGACAAACTTCTTCAATGGTATCCATCCTCATTCACCCTCCTGAGCTACAATGGGGGTTTTTCTTTTGTGGTTCTAAGGTTGGAACCCAGAACCTCATGATGCTTATTTGTTTGGTTGGCACTCTACCATGTGAGCCACACCGCCAGCCCAGCTTTTTGCGGGTAGAATCTGACAGACTTTTCTGCCCCAGCTGGCTTTGAGCCATGACCCTTGGGGTCCTAGGACTCTGAGTCGCTGGGGTGACATGTGTACCGTCCTAGGAGAGCTACAGTAATCCTTAAAGTAGAAGGTGGCAAGAGAATTCTGGGAAAAGGGACCAAAGACACTTACAGTTTATTGTGAAACAAAATATCAAGAACTCTGTCCGAGGAATACTAGGAAATGCAGACAGAGAGAAGATACCGAGCTACAGCTGCAGTCGCGGGGGGCAGCGTGCTGAGGGGGTCCGGGGAAGGGGGGTTTGTACCCCTTTGGCGGGTAGGAATTTCTGGAGAGCAGAATGTATAATAGGATTTTGCTTTTGGTAAAGCATATGAAATTATGTGGCGAGAAAGATGGGAAGGACAAATCTAAACTATGAGCAACGGCTCCGGTTAAGTGAGCACCGGGATTTTGTCTGCGTGTGACAGGAACATCGTGTGAATTTTGTGATCACGTTATTTGTTCAGGATTGGGACTTGAACCCAGGGACTTGGACATGCCCGCCCCGTGTCCTCCCCCAGAACCATAGCCCCGTGACTGTAATAGTTGTTTATTCTAAATTAATTTGTTTTGGCAGTACTGGGGTTGTGTTTGTGAGGCAGGCACTGCACCGCTCGAGTCACGCCCGCTGTTCTTTTTTGCTTTCATTATTTTTCAGATAGGCTCTTGCATTTTGGCCCTCAACTGGCCTCGGCTCATGGCCTTCTTACCTATGACTCCTGCCTGGCTGGAATTACAGGCGTAAGTGACTATAGCCAGTTCCTGTCGTGAGATGGGGGTCTGGCTAAGCTTTTGCTTGGACTGACTGATTCAAACCTTGATCTTGGGATTCTCGACTTGCGATGGTTCTAAAAAGTGATATAATCCGGCTGGGCATGGTGGGTTACACCTGCCGTTCCAGCCACACAGGAAGTGTAGGAAGCAATCACAGCCCGGAGCAAGCCTCAGGCAAACACAACACCTTATTTGAAAAAAAAAATAAAGCAAAAGGAAAAAGACTGAGGGTGTGGTTCAAGTAGTAGAACACTTCTCTAGCAAGCAGGAGGTCCTGAGTTCAAATCCCAGCACTGCCACCCTCAAATGAGTTTCTTTCTTTGTTTAATAATTTACTTCTGCTTGTGATTCGGCCGAATGCCTGTCACTTGTGGAGCACTGGCTGTGATACTGTATTGATTACTTTTCTTACCACCTACAACACACCTGACAGGAAGCTGGAATGTCGGGGTCTTTAGCGCCCCGCGCTCCCCCGACCTGTGGGAGAGACGGGGAAGGCACGCCCCGACCAGATGAGCCAAGCAAGGAAAGGGCCAGCAGGCCGCCCGCACCCAGCCCTCCCTCACCGGAGGACAATCGGACGGCCTGGGAGTCAAGTCGAACCAAGATCTCGTTTATTGGGGAAGTGCGTGCCACTAATATAAGGCACAGGAGCCGATCAGGTCTAAGATCGGCAGGAAGGGGAGGGGTGAGCTGTCCATCAAGGGCGGAAGAGCCGGGGGGGCGTCACCGCCCACAGAACCGCCTCCGGGTTATCACCAAAGACGCTTGCAGCAGCTGCGCGTTGTTGTGGGGCGCCGCCATCTTAGCCACACGTGGCCCCAAGACTGAGAAACAGGCGGGGCCGGCTCGTTGACTTCCAAGGGTGCCCCACACTGGAAGGGAGGAGTTATTTATTTTAGCTTAGGGCATTTACTTTGGCTCTGTGGAGAGCAGAGCATCATGGAGGCAGGAGGAGGTGCCTGCTGGCTGGGTCCTGGCTGGCTGTGTTAAGGGGGCGTGGGGGGAGGAGAAAGGGGGGAGGACAACTGTGCTGATTCAGAAGAGACAATGATTCAAAACTGGCCTGGGTAGACAGGGTCTTAGGATTATCGAGACTAGACACCCACCATTTGGATCACTGTGAGCTCTTTCTCTCATGAGATTTTTCCTGGGAGGGGGCCACTGGAGCCCATTCAAGACACCCACAAGAGGGAATGGATGGGGGCTCCCCCCCTGTCATCGTGGCTACTCAGGCAGCTGAGATCTGAGGATCAAGGTTCAAAGTCAGCCTGGGCAGGAAAGTCTGTGAGACTCTTATCTACAATGAGCCACAGAAAAGCCAGAAGTGGAGCTGTGGTTCAAGTGGTAGAGTGCCAACCCTGAGCAGAAACGTTCAGGGATAGCATCCAGGCCCTGAGTTCAAGCCCTAGGACCGGCACAAAAACAAAAACAGACAAAAACTGGAATCACATCAAGAGGGACTGGCTGGGTCAGGAACGAGGCGCTGGGCGGCGGGCACTGCGGAGCCCGGGAAAGCTTCCGGCGGTGGAACATTTCACAGCGTGGACGTTTGTTCGGTTGGCAGTGAAGCAGAAATCTTGTTGCGAGGCTGAGCCCCCATGGTGATCAAGCTTTGGGAAACAGCGCGTGTTTATTAGGAAAAACATAGGAGAGCCTGTATTTAATTCTATCCTGTTAACTCACCTGCACTGATCTCTTCCATAGGGGCGCGCGGGGCGGGTGGAGACGCGTCCAGTGTGTGCGCAGTGCAGGAAGGAGAGACGGCTTGGTGGTGGCGAGGCTGGGCGCCGCACGGCTGACGCACCCGATGCGCCGAGAGAGCCCCGGGCAGAAGGGCTGCAGCCTCCCAAACCTCTCCATGGGGCCGGCGGTGAGCCTTTGACCCTTTGACCCTTTGACCCTTTGACCCAAATCAGAGCCACCCACGGGCAAAAGAGACCACTCCTTTGTGCAACAGAAGCTGGAGGCCGGCCTCCCCCGCCCCGGTGCCCTGTGACACTGGCACGGGCGGTCTGGACGACCAGGGGTGGAAGAGAAACGACCGCTGGCCACAGCAAGAGGCTTGAGGGGTGGGAGGAGGCTTTCGATCCGGGTCTCAAGGGATGCGCAGAGGTTTGGAAGGGAGCAAAGATGTGCGTGGGGAGGGTGTCTGGAGGTGCTGGGATTACAGGTGTGTGCCACCACCCCCGGCAGGTAGGAATGCTTTGGTTCAGATGGAGGGAAGAGTGGCTGGTAGGATGTGGAGGAGAGCAGGTGTGCAGACCAGGCCGGTGGAGTGGAAGGCCCCACGCCTCACGCCCGTGTCAGTCTGCAGCTCTTCAACTCTTCAGCTCCGTGGGGGGAAAGTTCGTGGGATGAGCAGTGCGTGTGCGTGTGCGCGCGCTCGTGCGTGTGCTTGGGAAGGTTAATCTGACCGATTTATTGGCAGGAGAGGAGAGAGGACTCGGGGAATAGAAGACTCCCACGTCCCAGCCATCTAGAGAAAGCAGCCAGCAAGTGGCAAAACAATGGGATTAAACAATCCATGTGATTATGCATTTAAACTTCTAATTTTAAATCCAGCACCCTAATTAAGCATAAATTATTTTGCCATTCAAATGTATTCTGGCTGCCGGGCTGGGGTGAGGAGGGCGGAGGGAAGTCACCGTGGGGAACCGTCAGAACGGCCTGCACTTGCAGCGGGAGGATTCCCGGGCCCTGCCACATCCTGGGCCTCCACCTCCAGATGCGTGCTCTTCTGGAAAGTTCTGCCGTCTGAGAGGTGTCGTGATTTTCAGGCTGTGGTCAGGTCTCGACGGAGGCCCGTCCTCCCTCCTTGCATCTCCAGCTTGCCGAGGGCGGCTGGGCGAGCAGGAGGAGGCCGCGTCTGTGGCTGGAGCAGTGACGGCCCGTGTGTCGCCCTGGGGTCTCCCAAGTGCCAACAAGGCTATGCAGGGCACACAGCGGGTCCTCGGCCGCTCAGGAGGGGGCACCGCGCCCCCCTGGGCAGGAGGGGGCGCCGCAGCACCAGCCGCCAGTCCAGAGCTGTGCAGGGGAGGCTAGATAGAGCCGGGGAGGGAGCACGGGAGGAGAGGGCACGGGAGGAGGGGGCACGAGAGGAGGGAGCATGGGAGGAAGAAGGGGAAGCACAGAAAGAGGGGGATCACAGGAGGAGGGGGAGGAGGAGGGACACAGAAGGGAGAACACAGGAGGAGGGGGAGCTCAGGAGGAGGGTGCTCCCCTGCTGTGTGTCTGGGACTCGTGGTCTGCAGAGCTGCCCTGTGGGCCGCCCAGTTCTCTCACCCATCCTCTGTGGCACCCAAGGCCCCATCGAGGTGGGTGACAGGGCCTGGCGCACTGGGTGGGGGTGGGAGGGAGCTGGATGCCCCGGGAGGGATGTCCCCAGCGTCTCCTGAGGATGGATGCTGGAGCAAAGTGGTTACCGTTGCACGGGACAAGTGTGCGCATGTGCCTTTCTGGTTCTGGGCAGTGTAAGGATGGGCAGGTGGAGACTCTGGGGTACCCAGCCTTCCCCTGGGGCTTGCAGTGAAGCCAGGGGACTCCTGGACAGCCTGGAATCCAGACAGCACTGAGGGCACTCCTGGAGGGGCCGGGGTAGTGGAGAGGTCACAGAGCCCGGTGGAGAGGTCACAGAGCCCGGTGGAAAGGTCACAGAGCCCGGTGGAGAGGTCACAGAGCCCGGTGGAAAGGTCACAGAACGCAGTAGAGAGGTCACAGAGTGCGTTGTGGGCTTGTGGTCTATTCCAGAGAGCAGGGAGGAGCCGCGCCCAGCAGGGCAAGGACAGAGGGCGCAGCACACGGCGGGAAACGCAGTCAACCATCTTCTGCCCATGCAGCAGTGAATGAGTGCGAATGCCGCGCGTGCTCATGGAGTGTGCGCCGGTGTGGGAGACAGAAAGCACACCTGCCCGAGGAGACGTGTGCCAAAAGGACAGAAGGGCACGGAGGGGACCCGAGGCCGGTGGCCGTGGTTTGGTGAGGGTTGGCAAGGACGCCTGTGGTTGGGGGACACGGGAGCCAACGCTGAGGGGAGGGGGGAAGGCAGCGGTGCGGGGCTGAGGGCGGAGCCCAGAAGAACATTCTGGGAAGAAATGACTCTGGAAGGTGAAAGTGCTGGACCAGCGCGGACCAAGGCTTTGGGGGAGACGGTGTCCCTGAGAATCACGAAGCTCTGGGGTTCTGGGCATCTAAGGGGAAAGGGAGGGAGGGAAATCTTTGCTGTTGTGAGCGTATATAGTCTTGAAAACATCTTCCTGCCAAAATGAAAGCGATATGAGCGCATTGAATCAGTGTGTCCTGATCCGACACCTTCAGCGAGATCAGGCAGTAGAAGCAGTAGAAACGGAAGCACAGGAGGAAAGCGCGAGGCCCCAGGCAGGTGCCAGCCCCTCTGCTATTCCGTGGCCGTCACGGCAGCGTCTGCGAGCAGAGCCAGGAAGGAAGCAGAGGTTGTGCAAGGGTTGGGTCACCCACCATTCATGGAGGGCCAGACCATGGTGTCCCCCTGAACTGCCCTTTGAGGACCTCGGTTAACGCACAGGAGAGACTTGGAGAATGGTGCTGGTGCAGATCACTCCAGTCTTGTTAAAGTTGCTTAGGATATCTTGCTAATTGGATTAAAAAAAAAGAGACTACAATAAACAATGAACCACCATCATATGTATCTACACAAACACACAGAACCCCAAAATTCTAATGTGGGTAAAAATGTGGTGCCCGGCATACACATACTTGGCTGACTGAGTTTAAATTGGAATTGCCCTGGATATTTGCTAATGCTGAAACCACAAGCTTTAGGATGTGGAAAGAGCCTTTGGCTCTTGAGCCATTTTGCACCCACCCATGTTTATTTGTATGTGCGTCGCCTCCATTATTAAGTTTTAAGTGTTATTTGCTTTTATGTAATTCTGAGTCTCCTATCAGACAATGCATAAAAATGTTTTCTTCTCTCTGTGGGCTATCTTTTCACTCCCCTACTGTGTGTGTGTGTGTGTGTGTGTGTGTGTGTGTGCGCGTGCGCGTGTGTGCACACATGCCCTGGTTCTGGGGCTTGAATTCAGGGTCTGGGCGCTGTTCCTGAGCTTTAGTGCTCAAGGCTTGTGCTCTACCACTTGAGCCAAAGCTCCATTTCCGATTTTTGGCAGTTAATTGGAAATAAGAGTCTCATGGACTTTCTTGCCTGGACTGGCTTTGAACCACGATCCTCAGATCTCAGTCTTCTGAGTAGCTAGGATTACAGGCGTGAGCCACTGGCACCCGGCTACCGTTGCTTTTTAAAAGTGATATCCTAACCATGATTGTTGACTACTTTGAAATGACAGGAAAAATGTATACAGTAGTGAAGCCATAAAGTCTGGAAAATGAGAATTCAGGCGTGGACTGGTGAGACGCTCTGTGGTAGAGAGAAGCCAGCTTTGTGCAAACCAAGGCCTGCTAGGGTCTGCTCACAGTGCACAGCTAGGCTTTCTTCTCTTAGGCCTCTTTCTGGCCTTTCATGCTGGCTTACTTGGGCTGCAATGCGTCCATGTTCATTTCTCACTAGTCTAAGGCATTCTGCCTCACCAAGGGTTTCAGTCAGGAAAACTGACATCTGTATTTCTTTCTGTATCTTTGTTCCTCTCCCCAAAGATTCAAGCAACCACTTGCTTCCTCCAAGGTAAAAAATACATCAGAGCTCCTGAGTGTTCACCTTTCTAATGAAGTGTCTTATTTGCCTAATTGCACACACACACACACACACACACACACACACACACACACACACACAACGGGTGAGAATGAACTCCTGGAACGCAGTGTCTCTGCCTTCCAGGAAAGGTGACTTGATCAAAGGACAATCTGGTTTGTTGCTGTTTCATCTTTGAGTTTCTGAGCCTGCCACACCGACTTCGCAAGCCAGCTGTGTCCGGCTGTGTCCAGCTGTGTCTGGCTGTGTCCGGTTGTGACAGGACGCATGAGCCTGGCTGAGGGCTGGGTTGTGCTGTCCACTTGGCCTGATGGATCGCTGCCATGGCGTCTGACATTTGGTCCCTTGAGATCGTGCATGGCAGAGAACAGGGGATGAGCGTCGCTTGCTGGCTCCGACCACAGTGTTTTCTCAATGCTCAGTGACTCATGCGTGACTCTGGTCTTTGACCCTTGATCGTCAGAGACATAGGCGGAGTAAGGGAGGAGACACGGACTTGGAGCAGCACTTGATGGACACACGAGCTGGAGCAGGTCATTGTTCTCCAGCAAGGTGGACGAGAGGTCACCAAACGTGGACGTGGTTCACACACCGCTCCACGCTCCCCGAGCTGGAGCTGGGCAGTTCCCAAGGCCACCTGCCAATCGTGCAAATGCGTGGCATAATGCAAACCCACGGCCTCGCCTGCCAGCCTGGTTGTGAGTGGGCGTGGGGCCCGTGGGGTCCTTGTCCCCATCACGGAGCTGTGTCCCCACACCGTCCCCATCACAGAGCCGTGTCCTTGCTCACACCACCTGTGTGTAAATCACCACCAAAGCGGAAAGAGGCTCTGCTCCTCCTCATTCCAGAACGTCCTCCCATTCTCACGCCCCGTCATACAGTAGGGGACCCCTAAGAGCATGGGGGGAGTGAGGCTGCGGTGGGATTGATCATGGGGGGGCTGTCTCAAGTCGAGTCCTATCCTCTGAAGGAGAGCCCGTCCGTCCAGTGCATGCGGCCCTGACCTTGGACGGCTCAGGACGCCAGGAGAAGACATGTAGACAGATCCATCTACTGGACTCTCGCTGGGTGCTGTGGCTCGTCATCTTCAGCACCCCGCATGAGGAACCCCTACAGAAGGCCCTGTCCTGTGTCCCCGCTTCCCACAGGGCCCGGGGCTTTCACCTGTGGGAAGGGAGACTGAAAACAGCACCACCCTGGAGAATGGGAGGGCTTGGGGAGGAACAGGGTGGAAGCCAGCCATGGAAGCTCTCCGCTCCAAGGCAGCTCTGTTTGCAGGGTGCCATGAAGGGGCTCCTAGAAGGGGGACCCGTTCTATTCTAGCTCCTATTTCCAGGCCTCTCAGTGGTTGTGGAGAGGGCGTCTCCGAGCGCCTTCCGTTTGTCACCCTGTCTGTGCGTGCGTCATTAAGAACGCTTCCTGTTACTGAGTGTCTCCTCTGGTCAGTCCTGCTCATTGCAGGACTGTCTGCCTGGACCACTGTCCTGAGAGACATCACGCTTTCTCACAGGTGTGGACATGTGAAGAACACACAGAGTCAGGGGTGTGGGAGCGGTAGACGCCCCCGAGTAGGCTACCACCGACTTCACTTACATGTCCAGCCGGTTCTCCTCTTCATGACTGAATGTGCTTATCTAGAATGGCTCCATCACCTTTGCACTTCGAACAGATGTCTGCCAAGCCGGCCACACGAGTGCCTGCTCCTCCCCGGGCAGTGCTTGCACACGTCCACTTGGGGGCACTGTGGTGCAGAGGTTGGCCATGTCCGGGGGCAGGTGGGCTGCCCACCACCTCCTCTGAGCTCCTTCCTGGAGGACTGAGCGCAGGGCGTGCTCGCGGCAAGCTTGCTGCTGGCTTTAGGAAGCCAGGCCCAGGGAGTGGCAGCAGAGATTCTCCAAGGTCCGTGTGCCCTTAGCACTGGTCGATCTCCGAGGGCCCCATTGTTCCCCTCTCTTGCCCAGGAGAGAAGGCAGCTCCGGGCGCAACGTGGCCGACGGCCGCCTCGGCCCACGCGGGCCACGCTCCTGGCAGTCCTGAAGGTCTTCCCTCCCCGCACTCGGCGCCACCCCGCTGCAGGGACAGGCACGGGACCGTGATGGCTGTGGTTTCACCAGCTCATTAATATAAGCATTATTTAATCCCGGCGGTGCAGGAAGCCTTTCTGTGGAAGAGAATGTGTTCTGCACCATTCAAAGGCCCTTGATGCCAACAGGAAGGTAAAAAGACTCTGCATAGGGCAGAAATAATTTGCAAGACCAACTTGGGGTAGAGTGCTCTCGAATGAACTCCAGTGGTCCCACACGCTCAGAGGGCCGGACGGGCAGCTCCATGGAAGGGCTGCGTGACAAAAGGCCCTGGTTGGGGGCATTATAATTTGCTCGAGTCAGTTGTCAAGTCTTCATATTTTCAACTATGTGAAGAGAAATACTGATGTGGCAGGACTGGGCATTGTGTTTAAGTTAAATACACACAAAAGCAGCGTGAGGTGATTTGGGATGTCTTGTGGGGGAGAATGTAATTAAAAGCACTTTCCAGAAGCCTTTGAAGTGTGGGGCTAACTGTTTTACAGAAAGGTGAAGTCCCCATCAGCTGCTCGGCCGGTCGGGACGCCGGTGCATTGAGAAAGTTGCGGCGGCAGAATCAATTACTTTGCACCCGGAGTAGAAGCTGTCTTTCGGGAGGGCGGGCGGCGTCTCAGCTCTGGCTGCTCGAGTCACCCGAGCCTCACGCACGGGTGGGGCCGAGCGCCGCGGAAGCGGGTCGTAGGAAGCCCGTGCCCTGGAGAGCCCTCGTGGTTGGTGGGGAACCACGCCAGCACAGCTCTGCCCGACGGCTACGCAGTGAGGCCACCCCGCCCCCGCACACAGGAGGCCTCCGCTCGCTGCGTGGACGTGGACCGTCAGCTGGGGCCACGCCGGGCCTTTGTCCTTGGGGTTCCCCGGGGAGCAGTGGGCCTCCCCCTCCCCCCTTGTGTCCCCGGGACCTGCGGGTGTGTGCGTCAGCTTTTCCTGCTGCAGCCGGGGCGTCCCCTGACTCGCCGGGCGCAGGAACAGGATGTTTTCAGGGAGCACACAGTCAGCAGGCGGGGAGCACCTGCCCTCGAGACTCCACATCTGCTGTAGCCCCAAGGGGTGGCTGCAGGCCCAGGGCCACGCGGGCCCGGGCTCCTGCCACCTGCCCACCGAGGCCGTGGAGGCTCAGGACCGTGGGATACCTGCACGTGTGTGTGTGTGCTGCCGTGTAGACACAAACCTGCGTGTGTGTGGTGTGTGTATGCGTGTGCACGTCTGAGATGTGTGTATCTGTGCTTTCTTTTACTCATGTAAGCACATGCGCGTCTGTGGTGTTGGATGTGTGTGGTGTGTGTGTGTGTAGCATGTGGTTTGTGGTGTATGTGCGTGTGTGTGTAGCATGTGGTTTGTGGTGTATATGTGTGTGTGTGGCATGTGGTTTGTGGTGTGTGTGTGTAGCATGTGGTTTGTGGTGTGTGTGTAGCATGTGGTTTGTGGTATATGTGTGTGTAGCATGTGGTTTGTGGTGTATGTGTGTGTGTGTGTAGCATGTGGTTTGTGGTGTATGTGTGTGTGTAGCATGTGGTTTGTGGTGTATGTGTGTGTGTAGCATGTGGTTTGTGGTGTATGTGCGTGTGTGTGGCATGTGGTTTGTGGTGTGTGTGTAGCATGTGGTTTGTGGTGTGTGTGTGTAGCATGTGGTTTGTGGTGTATGTGTGTGTGTAGCATGTGGTTTGTGGTGTATGTGCGTGTGTGTGTGGCATGTGGTTTGTGGTGTATGTGCGTGTGTGTGTAGCATGTGGGTTGTGGTGTGTGTGTGTGTGTGGCATGTGGTTTGTGGTGTATGTGCGTGTGTGTAGCATGTGGTTTGTGGTGTGTGTGTGTAGCATGTGGTT
This sequence comes from Perognathus longimembris pacificus, assembly GCF_023159225.1. Lineage (NCBI taxonomy): Eukaryota > Metazoa > Chordata > Mammalia > Rodentia > Heteromyidae > Perognathus > Perognathus longimembris. Next base: position 3,184,671 of record NC_063164.1, on the reverse strand, counting down.
TGTGGTGTGTGTGTGTGTAGCATGTGGTTTGTGGTGTATGTGTGTGTGTGTAGCATGTGGTTTGTGGTGTATGTGTGTGTGTAGCATGTGGTTTGTGGTGTATGTGCGTGTGTGTGTGGCATGTGGTTTGTGGTGTGTGTGTAGCATGTGGTTTGTGGTGTGTGTGTGTAGCATGTGGTTTGTGGTGTATGTGTGTGTGTAGCATGTGGTTTGTGGTGTATGTGCGTGTGTGTGTGGCATGTGGTTTGTGGTGTATGTGCGTGTGTGTGTAGCATGTGGTTTGTGGTGTGTGTGTGTAGCATGTGGTTTGTGGTGTATGTGTGTGTGTAGCATGTGGTTTGTGGTGTATGTGTGTGTGTAGCATGTGGTTTGTGGTGTGTGTGCGTGTGTGTGTAGCATGTGGTTTGTGGTGTATGTGCGTGTGTGTGTGGCATGTGGTTTGTGGTGTGTGTGTGTAGCATGTGGTTTGTGGTGTATGTGTGTGTGTAGCATGTGGTTTGTGGTGTATGTGCGTGTGTGTGTGGCATGTGGTTTGTGGTGTATGTGCGTGTGTGTGTAGCATGTGGGTTGTGGTGTGTGTGTGTGTGTGGCATGTGGTTTGTGGTGTATGTGCGTGTGTGTAGCATGTGGTTTGTGGTGTGTGTGTGTAGCATGTGGTTTGTGGTGTGTGTGTGTGTAGCATGTGGTTTGTGGTGTATGTGTGTGTGTGTAGCATGTGGTTTGTGGTGTATGTGTGTGTGTAGCATGTGGTTTGTGGTGTATGTGCGTGTGTGTGTGGCATGTGGTTTGTGGTGTGTGTGTAGCATGTGGTTTGTGGTGTGTGTGTGTAGCATGTGGTTTGTGGTGTATGTGTGTGTGTAGCATGTGGTTTGTGGTGTATGTGCGTGTGTGTGTGGCATGTGGTTTGTGGTGTATGTGCGTGTGTGTGTAGCATGTGGTTTGTGGTGTGTGTGTGTAGCATGTGGTTTGTGGTGTATGTGTGTGTGTAGCATGTGGTTTGTGGTGTATGTGTGTGTGTAGCATGTGGTTTGTGGTGTGTGTGCGTGTGTGTGTAGCATGTGGTTTGTGGTGTATGTGCGTGTGTGTGTGGCATGTGGTTTGTGGTGTGTGTGTGTAGCATGTGGTTTGTGGTGTGTGTGTAGCATGTGGTTTGTGGTGTATGTGCGTGTGTGTGTAGCATGTGGTTTGTGGTGTATGTGCGTGTGTGTGTAGCATGTGGTTTGTGGTGTATGTGCGTGTGTGTAGAATGTGGTTTGTGGTGTATGTGTGTGTGTGTGGCATGTGGTTTGTGGTGTATGTGTGTGTGTGTAGCATGTGGTTTGTGGTGTATGTGTGTGTGTAGCATGTGGTTTGTGGTGTATGCGTGTGTGTAGCATGTGGTTTGTGGTGTGTGTGTGTGTAGCATGTGGTTTGTGGTGTGTGTGTGTAGCATGTGGTTTGTGGTGTATGTGCGTGTGTGTGTAGCATGTGGTTTGTGGTGTATGTGTGTGTGTAGCATGTGGTTTGTGGTGTATGTGCGTGTGTGTGTGGCATGTGGTTTGTGGTGTATGTGCGTGTGTGTGTGTAGCATGTGGTTTGTGGTGTATGCGTGTGTGTGTGTAGCATGTGGTTTGTGGTGTATGTGTGTGTGTGTAGCATGTGGTTTGTGGTGTGTGTGTGTATAGCATGTGGTTTGTGGTGTATGTGCGTGTGTGTGTAGCATGTGGTTTGTGGTGTGTGTGTGTGTGTGTGCGCGCGTGTGTGTTGCTGTGGCTCAGTTACTCAGCCTGGCCCACGGTGCTTCCCGGCAGTCTGCTGGGTGCTCTCGAGGCGGCCTGCTCGGGAGGCCGGAGCTGGACTGGGCCGGGCCTGCAGAGAGGGGGCGGGCTTTCCAGGCCCACGCATGCGGGGGCACGTGGGACCCCCGAGTGGCCCTCGAGGGGCGGAGAGCTGCCCCGACTCCCTCCCCTCCCCCCCCCCCCGCACTTGGCATCTTCGTTTTCTGCGTGCAGGGATCTTGCTGTGGCTTCTGCTCTGCGGGGCGGCGCCTGCTTTTGTGGCTCAGGCATCAACCACGGGACGGTGAACGGCAGAGCGAGGTCCAGCGCCCACGGGGCCCCGAGGGTGGAGCACGGCCTGCCCGGCACGCGCGAGGCCCCGGGTGTGAGTGTGTGTGGAGCACTGCCTGCCCGGCACGCGCGGGGCCCCGAGTGTGTGGAGCACTGCCTGCCCGGCACGCGCGAGGCCCCGGGTGTGAGTGTGTGTGGAGCACTGCCTGCCTGGCACGCGCGGGGCCCCGAGTGTGAGTGTGTGTGGAGCACGGCCTGCCCGGCACGCGCGGGGCCCCGAGGGTGGAGCACGGCCTGCCCGGCACGCGCGGGGCCCCGAGTGTGTGGAGCACGGCCTGCCCGGCACGCGCGGGGGTCCGGGTTTGATTCCTGCACTGCGGGGGAAGACGCACTCAACACCACAGCCCCGCGTGTGCGCCTGGTGGGCCGGCTAGCGTGGGGCTCTGAGCGTGGGTCCGCGACAGCCCCTGCTCCACCCCACGGGGCCCGGCGGCGCGGGGCGGGACACTGTGTGGAAAGTGAAGCACACAGCGTGTGGGCAGGGGCGGAAGGGCGCGCCCGGGAGGGGGAGGGAGGGGTGACGGGGCTCAAGATTGCGCTCGTCACCTGACGCTCGTCCCTGGGTCCCCTCTGTGCGTCACCTTCGCAGTGAGCATGGAACACTGGGAACACTGGCTGCGGACCTGGAAGGGCTTCGTCCTCGGCCCGCGCTCGCAGGAAGAGGAAGCGGTTGGTTGCGTTTAGCCGTGTCGGGTGGATCGCTGGGTAATGGGTCCGTCACGTGACCACAAGGCCGGGGTGCAGGGAGATGTGACTGCCCCGCTCTTCCGAGTGACTGCTCCCCAAAGCTCCCCCACCCCACCCCCGCCGGAAAGGCCCTCGCTGGACGTCCGTGGGGCGCCAAGCTCTCCTCGGCGGCACGCTACCCACTAGGGGCCTGCGGCCCACGCCCCACGTCCGGCCGTGCAGAGGCGCTGGGGCGTGGGCAGACCCGCCACTGGGGCGGGATCGCCCTCCTCCTCCTCCTCCTCCGTGTGGGATGAAGGTGGGGGCAAGTGACCTTCAGGCCGGGTCAGGCACCACGGCGGGATCGGACTTTGCAACTTGCAAGAGACCATTAGTGTGTGTGTGTGTGTGTGTGTGTGTGTGTGTGTGTAACAGTGTGCATGGCAGCTTTCACACTGCGTAGCATTGTGCAGTGTCGGTGTGATCGTGTGCTCACATCTTGGGAGGCTGAGATGCAGACACCGGTGTGTGTGCCCAAGGGTGTGTGTGTGTGTGTCTGTGTGGTGTGTGTGTGTCACAGAACCCAGCAGCCTGCGCGGGCCTGCCGCGGGGCATCGTGGGAGCAGGCGCTCGCCATCCTCGTCGCCTGGGGGGGGGGTGCAGCTGTCAGGCAGGGCTCACCCAGAGCCACTGTGCACAGCACTTCCCCGGGGAGGCGGGGGGCCGCAGCGGGGCACAGCCGGGCGGGCGCAGCACAGCGGGAAGCGAGAGCCCGGGCCTGGGCGGAGACCGGGCCCACGGGACGGCGGCTCCGAAGCTGCCGCAGTTCCCGTTCCCTCCCGTGAGGACGGGCGTCAGCCCTCCCGGCCTGGGGGTCCAGCCCCGGGTGTGAACTCGGCGCCCCGCCTCTGAGCCGCCGCTGCCCCTGAGCCCCTTGGGGAGGGGGGAGCCCCGGAGGCTCTCAGAGGCGGCGTCTCGAGCGGTGCTGCTTCCTCCTCCTCTCCTCCGTCTCTGCGCTAGCGCTCTGCCACGTGAGCCGCAGCTCCGCTTCGGGCTTTTGGTGATTAATTGGAGATCAGTCTCAACACTTCGTTGCCAGGGCTGGCTGTGAATCCCGACACTCAGACCTCAGCCTCCCGAGTACCCAGGATGACGGCGGGAGCCACCAGTGCCACTTTTCATTTCTTTATCTGAGCTTTTTATACTTTGCATCGAACCCATGGTTTGTTGCCAGTCCTGGGGCTTGAACTCGGGGCCTGGGCGCTGTCCCTGAGCTTTTGTGCTCAAGGCTAGCGCTCTACCACGTGAGCCACAGCTCCGCTTCTGGCTTTTGGTGATTAATCGGAGAGATGGGGTCATGGACTTTTCTGTCTGGTTGGCTTCACATCTCAGCCTCCTGAGTAGCTGGGATTACAGGCGTGAGCCACTGGTGCCGGCACACTGAGCCCACTTATGGTTTTCATAGGGTCCTTGTCCTGCCAACGGTTGGGTGTTAACCCAGCTAGTGACTGGGTGCTCCTGTCACCTGTCCCCAGCATTGCGCACATTACTGGAGGGCTCTGGACTTCCCGAGTGCTGGCGTCAACGTTAGGAGGTCGGAACAGCTCAGATAAGCCATCACTGAGTCGGTCTAAGGACAACAGCTTTATTCCATTATAAAACATATCTTACTAGGGCAGAGAATTAATGTGTTAAAACATGTGCGAGGTAATGTACAGTGTGGAGCCCCGATGACGGACTCACGGCTTACTAGCTGTCAAATGCGAAGACTTCCTACCAGGTTCTAGATTTGACACTAGTGCTGATGAGCGTCGAACTCGAAAAGTGTGTGTGTGTGTGTGTGGGGGGGTGTGGGTGTGTAAAAAAGTGAATTTCAGTTCTAGACAAACCTGACGTGGATCCAGGAGCCATCCCGCAGGGGAGGCGGTTGCTGTGGACGCGGGCTCGGTGCGCGGCCGCTGCAGGGGGGGGGCGGGGCCGGGGGCCAGCGGGCCGCGCTTTCCCGCGTCTCGGGCGGCGTGGAGGGCGGGGCCGCACCAGTCCCAGGCTCTCAAAGGCCGCGTCTCGGAGAGGCACTACTTCCTCTTCTTCTCCTTCTTTCCTTTCTTCTTCCCTTTGCCCTTCTCTTTCTCCTTGCCAGCCAAGTTCAAGGCCGACAGGCGTCTCTTCCCCAGAGGGGTCTTCGCATACCAGTTCTGAGAAGAAAGACACGGTTGGGGAAGGATGAGCAAGGAGCCCCCTTCCAAAGCGAAGGCAGGCCCCGGGGAGGCGGCGCGGGCAGCTGTCCACGCGGGCCATCGCGCCGCACGCCAGCTCCGCCTACCCGACTTCCTGCTCTAGATTTCCGCAGGACCTGAAACTTTACCCAGGGGCTCTGTCGTTTCAGAGAATCACAGAGAACCACTGGGGTCCACACTTCTGCTTCCTGGGCACACGGCTGTGTCCCCGGGGGATGCATCTCCTCCGAGTGTGACAGGGCCGTGTGGTGGATGCACTGTGCAGTTACCGCGTCTCCCGAGGGGACTGCACTGCGCTACGGGTCAGTGGGTGTGCAGGGGAGCCTCAGTGTCCGTGTTTGCACGGCCCCGTGGGTCTGTGAGAGGGAACCTCAGGGCTTACGGACTCTGAGAATCTTCTGTCTAGTGTGACCTGTCCAGTTGCTTCGTGAAGTGCCCACCATTTGCTTCCTCTTGTCTTCTGGGTGCTCTTTAGCTGGATATAAAGACTGCAAGGGTAGTTTATTTCTCCTCAGTACTTTCCAGGTACTGGCATCTGTTGCTGTCAAAGGAGATGGCTGACTGTCCAGCTGCTCTTTCTTTTCTTTTCTTTGTTTTTTTTGCCAGTCCTGGGGCTTGGATTTAGGGCCTGGGCTCTGTCCCTAAGCCTCGCTGCGCTCAAGGCTAGCACTCTACCTCTTGAGCCACAGCGCCACTTCTGGCCTTTTCTGTGTATGCGGGTGCTGAGGAATCGAACCCAGGGCTTCATGCACGCTAGGCAAGCACTCTACCGCTAGGCCACATTCCCAGCCCAGCTGCTATTTCTTTGCAGGTAATCTGGGCGTTTCTAAGCTGGGTGACCTTATGATTTCCTGTAACATACCTGGGTAATGGATTTATTTTTAATGTGTTACCTCAGGAAAATCCTAGCATACATTTCTTCAAATAATTGTTGTTCTGCTATTTTTTTTTCTTTTCTTCTGTCTAGAACGTCTGTTAGTTGAATGCTGTTGTCTTCAAGCTTGTGTTCTGGGGAGCTGAATTTTACATCTGTGGATTCTGTTTTCCTATATGGTTTTCTGAGGGGTGTCCTAGACTGTCCTGTAGCCCACTGGCATGTTCTCCGGTCATGTCCATCTAGAACCCTCTAGGCCACTGGCGAGCTCTCCGGTCATGTCCATCTGGAGCTCATTACTCTCGCTTTTTCCCCCTGAAAGTTAACTACTGTAATATTTATTATTCAGCGTCTGTGTGCCTTTGTTTAAAACTCTGTACATTTCTGATGGAAGTCCCGTATTCACTTAATTTCTTGACAGTCTTAATTATGCTCATGTAAACACTGTTTTGTCTACTTGTACTTTACATTAGATTTTCAAAGTTCTGATTTTTCACATTCACTTTGAGTGTAAAGCTTCATTTTGTCTCTCTCACACTCCTTTTTCCTTCCCCAGCAATTCTGCAATTCCTTCTCAAGGACTTCACTAGGGTAACTCAGGACGACCTGCCTAGCTCGAGGCCAGGAGACCGGCAAGCTCACCGCAACGCTGCTACACAAGGTAACGCAGTTATGGGCTCCGTGTAGGGACTAGGATGTGGGCATCTTTGAGGGGCCACTATTCTGCCTCCTCTACCTCTCTGTAGCTCAAGCTCCTTACTTCAAAACGGAGGGCTGTGGGAGCCATGAGAATTATGATTACACGATTAACACTCAATAGTTCCGTCTTGCCATTTCTCCGGGGTAACTGTGTTTAGTCACAAGCAACTACAGTAGTGCATGGGGCTCACGTAACTCAGAAAATGGATGGCGCTCTTGCATCCATCCGTCTCTGCTCTATAAATGTATCACTTAGCAAATCTATTCGACATAAGCAGTGGTGGAGGGTCACTTCCTGTCTCTGAGAAATGAGGAGAAAAAAGAAAAAAGGAGAAAAATGAAGAGAGCGATGCAGTTTTGGAAGAATGTATGTCAGGAGTGTATGTTCTCTCACTCCGAGGTAAGAGCTCCTCTTCTTCTTGAACAGTTAACTCAGCCCTCAAACACCGGCCAAAGATGAAGAAACCCCCAGAGGTCCCTCAAAACATAAAAAAAACTTACATCGAGGTTTTAATACCTGAAACCTAATTCCCCAAAACCAGGAGGAAAAGCAATAGTTTAGGAGAGAGAATGTAATGGAGAATTTCAGAAAATAATATGATCCTTCACTGTAAGAGGATACATATTAGCAATTAATACAAACACAGCCTTAAGCCAGAAATTGCACAGAATGCTAAATACTAATTAAACAGAATATTCATTCAAACACTTGGCAAACACTTGGTTGGAGTTAAAAATGTTCCCCCCCCCCCACCTTGGCTTTTCTTGTTTGATTAGAGCTGAGTTCGGAAAAATATGGCCGATGGGACGAGCCTCTCCTGTGATCTGTTTTTGCAAATAAGGTTTCATTGGAGCCAAACCGGAAGCGCTGCTTCACGTAGCCCGCAAAGCTGCTCTCGGAACGTGCCGCGGAGTCGGGCAGCTACGGCAGAGGCTGGGCGGCCCTCAGGGCCTGACCTGCAGCCCAACCCACTGGGGTCCCCACGACTCTCACCGTCCCCAGAGGCGTCCGGGGAAGAGTGGAGAAGCCACGCAGTGAGAAGGGGAGTTTCCTGATGTGGAGCGGGCTCTGAGAGGCGACAGCTGGTGAGAACCGAGGAGCCAGCCCAAAGGCAGACCTCAAGGCTCCTGTAGGTCTGAAATGTTTGGCGAGAACATGCCAGAATGTGCTCGAGAACCAGCACCGCAGGGCTTTCTGAGTTCCCATGTAGTTTTCCACTACAAGGACACAGAAAACTGAGCCGTGAAGTCTTTCGTGGCAAATACGGGGCCCAATAGCATTAGCATGAGCGTAGACTAAAGCGACTTCGTGTTTACTATCCGGACCCTCTCCCAAATAGGAAACTCTTGTTCCCTGATGAGAGAAGGCCGGGGCAAGTGTGTGTGTGTGTGTGTGTGTGTGTGTGTGTGTGTGTGTGTGTGTCACAGAGAGAGAGAGAAGAAGGTAGGGAGAGAGAGATTGCTACCTCAAAGCCATTTCGCTCTTCAATTTGATAATCTACGATCTGTCAGCCTGTAAGGTTATGGGCTATGGTTTTTCTAAAAATTGGAAGATGAGTGCTTTATTGCCGAGGCTTAAAGGCTTTTGTGATTAAAAACGGCCCACATGCTGAAATTTCATCGTACGCGGCTGAGTTCAAATTCACGGAGCGCGGGTGCGAGGCCAGGCAGTCCTGGGGCGGGGGTGTGCGGCGGGGGTCCCCCCTCCAGGGGTCCGGCTTACCTTGAAGCTCTCCTCCTCCTCTCTGTACACGGGGCTCATGCTGGCCATGGCTGTGATGAACTCCACCGCGGTCAGCGGCTTGCGGCTTTGCTGCCGGACCCTGCGGTCGGTGAGCACGGTCTTGACCACCTCCACTATGTGTCCCTGGGTGAAGCCGTCGGTGACCTTGGCTAGGCAGCTGATGTTCAGGGCGTTGCTGAGGACCCCCCCGCTGCGCTGAATGATCTTCTTCCACAGCACTGGTGCGGCAGGATGGCAGAAGCGGGAGAAGGGTTAGACACCCCGGGCAGCACGGAGCGCGCAGCCATTCCCGCAGTCACCGCGTACCGGAGCGAGCGCACTGCCTAACGCCCCGCCCCGCCCCGTCCGTCCGTCCGTCCGTCCGTCCCGCCCGTGCTCCGCGCTGAGCTCGGGCTCCACGTGGTCTCCTCTGTAAAGCGCGGGTGGGAAGACTCGCCACACAGCGCCCGAGGACGGTGCAGCCCGGGTGGGAAGACTCGCCACACAGCGCCCGAGGACGGTGCAGCCCGCGCAGGGCAGGTCTCCTGCACCTCGTGAGGCCGCAAAACGTGCCAGGGAGAGGCCGGGCGTGACGACCCAGAACAACGATGACAACAGGGACAGCACGGGGGGGGGGGCACAGCCGCTACAGGACAAGGGCTCAGCCTCCTCTCCTGTGGGGGGTGTGTCCTATGGTGGGTGTGTCCTGTGGTAGGTGTGTACTATGGTGGGTGTGTCCTGTGGTAGGTGTGTCCTATGGTGGGTATGTCCTATGGTGGGTATGTCCTATGGTGGGTATGTCCTATGGTGGGTGTGTCCTGTGGTAGGTGTGTCCTATGGTGAGTGTATCCTCCTGTGGTGGGTGTGTCTTGTGGTAGGTGTGTCCTATGGTGGGTGTGTCCTCCTGTGGTGTGTAAGGTCCTCTCCCTGAGGGCTCCATGTAGAAGCCCCCACCTCACTAAGTCTCCACCCAGTTACCTGGGTAACCTGCAGACCTGGAGGCAGTTACCTCCCCTTTCCCTGAGGTCACCTCCTAATCCACCTGGTCACTAGATATAAGGCAGGGCTGGGTGGGGGTCGCTCGCTCTCTCCCTTCTCTCCGGCCATGGATCATCTTGGCCACAGGCCAGCAGTTCGGTAATAAACTTTCTCTCCTGCCTGAATACCGTGTGGTGTTCTCCTTTACTGGCTACCTACTTTAAAAACCTAACATGGTGGGTGTGTCCTATGGTGGGTGTGTCCTCCTGTGGTAGGTGTGTCCTATGGTAGGTGTGTCCTGTGGTGGGTGTGTCCTATGGTGGGTGTGTCATGTGGTGGGTGTGTCCTATGATGGGTGTGTTCTCCTGTGGTAGGTGTGTCCTATGGTGGGTGTGTCCTGTGGTGGGTGTGTCCTCCTGTGGTAGGTGTGTCCTATGGTGGGTGTGTCCTGTGGTAGGCGTGTCCTCCTGTGGTGGGTGTGTTTTTCTCTGTACTGCTACCATTTCAGTCAGTTACTGGTCATCATGTCTTGTAATTTCCTAGCACTGAAACATGAGCACAGAATGAGAACAGAATATCTGTAAGCACATTTGTATGGCAGATTACAGCAGACCAGGAGGATTCTTACTTAAACACGGAGCTAGAAACTAGACACCCCAGGAAAAGCAGCAAAAGGCAACAGCAAGTAGAGCGCACCGTCCCTAGCAAACACTACTTCTGTCCAAACTTGTAACATCTACAGAAAGGACTCACAAGTCTGAGTGGAGACCTGGCAGCTGAAAGGGGACATGGAGAGGGAGGGGGAGAGCGAGAGAGCGAGCGAGCGCACACACATGCCTGGTGAAGTGCCCAAAGCCAGGGTGCCCCGAGATGCAGAGGCAAGGACTCAGAGCATGGATGTGCATGGGTGGAGTTCCCAATGCGGCACGAGACAGGACCCTCGGTGAGGGCTCACCGCTGCCCGGAGGCCCTCTCTCCCTCTTCACCACTAGGTTGTAATGACCACAGCCTTGAAATTCCCTGCCCAGCCATTCTGCCCCCCCTGCCAGGAGTCTCTGAACCCGACGGCTCATCCGTGCCGGAATCCGGGCAAGTACCCACCGGTGTAGGGGAGGGTGCAGCACCCACCGTCCACATGTACGGTGCTGGGTGTTCCCGTAGTTTGGGTCGCGACTCCTCAACGCATAGAAATCACTGATTTCTTTGAGGAGGTGCAGGAAGAGCGGAGCAGGGGGGTCCCAGCTGGGGAGGGAATGGCAGCCGGCAGAGGAGGGCAGGGGCAGGGGCTGGCGTCCTCCTGTGGAGGACGAGCTTCGTGAAGCAGCTTTTGTAGGAACGGCACCCATGGCTTTCT